>NW_026652308.1:729015-825589 GCF_009828535.3 Hylobates moloch | reverse complement strand
GGTCTCGATCTCCTGACCTCATGATCTGCCCACCTTGCCCTCCCAAAGTGCTGGGATCACAGGCGTGAGCCATCACACCCGGCCACAAATGCAATATTTTAAGAAGGCAAAATTCATGCTTTAAAGAAAAGCCCCAAAGATCAAGACGATCGGGTTTGTCACAGCCTGACACTTGAAGGCGTCGCCCTACAGGCCAGCCAGGGGAGAGCTGGGTCACAAATGGGCTGCTCTGTGCTTGTGTGATCAGGGGCAAGTCAGTTCATCTCCCTGAGCTTCCATTCCCTTACAAACCAAATTGGATAAGAATAGTCTTCCTCACAGGTGAGGGAGAATTGCATGAGATGATGCAGTTAAGCCTGCACACAGCAAGCTCTTGGCAAAAGTCACTATTAGGGATGATAAATAAAGAGGAGTTAAATACACTACATCGTTTCTCCTAGGTCAAGGGCTTGTGAAAACAAGTCAATTTTGTTTCCATCATGAGGATTCATGAGGAAAATGGTTACAACACCACAGTGTTCTGGTTTTGTTTTGCTGTTTTGTTTTAGTATTTTAAAGACAGTCTCTCGGCCGGGTGCGGTGGCTCACGCCTGTAATCCTAGCACTTTGGGAGGCCAAGGCGGGTGGATCACGATGTCAGGAAATCGAGACCATCCTGGCTAACATGGTGAAACCCCGTCTCTACTAAAAATACAAAAATTAGTTGGGCATGGTGGCATGTGCCTATAGTCCCAGCTACTCAGGAGGCTGAGGCAGAGGTTGCAGGGAGCTGAGATTGTACCACTGCACTCCAGCCTGGTTGACAGAGCGAGACTCCATCTCAAAATAAAATAAAATAAAATAAAATAAAGACAGGGTCGCATTCTATCACCTAGGCTGGAGCGCAGTGGTACAATCATAGCTCACTGCAGCCTCAACCTCCCAGGCTTAAGCAATCCTTTCGCCTCAGCCTCCTGAGAAGCTGGGACTACAGGTGCACGCCACCACACCTGGCTGGGTTTTTTTTTTTTTTTTCCTATCTGTGGTAGAGATGAGGTCTTGTCATGTTGCCCAGGCTGGTCTCGAACTCCTGAACTCAAGTGATCCTCCCGCCTCAGCCTCTCAGAATACTGGGGATGACAGGCATGGGCCACCATGCCAGATCTAACATTATGTTTTTACCTTTAGGATGGTAAAGGTAAAAACCATCCTTTGCTGCACTGTGGGCTGCAGCAAAAGCACTGACACAAGCCACTTCAGCCTCTAGCCTAAGACACTCTGCACGAAGGCTGTGATATGTATCAGAACATGGCTGGAAGGTCTAGGACGCCACTGGGAATAACACTATTAGTGTGATGACTGACGTTCTTTGTGTTTATTCCTCCACTCTCTTGAACTTTTTCCTAACTGCTTTATATTCACTGATGTCCCCCCTTTTTCAGAATATTTAATACTGTCTATGAGAAACCAGCCAACCCAGAAAGTCATAAGCGGGGCACTGAAGAATGAGGTTCCCTACACATTCTTCTTGCTGACCGTAAGCTATTCCCGAGTGGAGACCACATCAAAGACACACGCGAGATCTCTTTGTCTTCGGCACGGAGAAACTCTCCAGTAAGTTGGCAAAATGAATGAAAACAGAACTTCACTTTCAGATTTTCTAAAAATTTCTTAGCAATAGCAACTTGGTCTTGTCTTAACTGATATGATTTACCAAAAACATGATTTCACAAAGCATTTTTCCTCTCTGCTTTCATCACCGGTATACACACACACACACACACACACACACACGCACACACGCACGCACAGGCATGGGTGTGAATCTACCTGGATTCTGAACACAGGATAAAGCATGGTGCAAATGCCAAGCCTGGTGATAGGAGGATAAATCAAAGGGGCACACAGCCAGTCACCTTGCCAGTAGCCCTGGGACAACAGTATTTAGAAATCAAGCTTTGTGTGGGACTTAAATGCTAACTTTATAAACAGTTGGATCCACATTCTCTCCCCCAAGAGATTCTTCTCTCCACCTCCCTCCAAAGGAGTAAAATAAATCTCTGCATTCTGCCCTAGATGACTTATAATCCCAGACCAATTCCATCTCAACACTGGAAGGGGGAAATTTAAGCCCAGAAGTGGATCCAAATGCCACAAGCAATCCAAGACAAAACCACAAGAAAAACCACCCATCCTCAAGCCTTTGAGACTAGGGTCAAACTCCCGATCTACACGCCTTTCTCAGGAAGACAGCCCTAAATCTCTGTCCGGACAAGTTGCGGCTGTCTGGCAGGAGAGCTTGGCTTCTGCAAAGGGGCAAGGCTGTGCTGTCCATTTCTGACACGCAGCTGAACAAGCATCTGGAACGGGAGAAAAGGAAATGTCCTGCAAACCAAAGGACATGAGAAAGTCCCCTGTGGACCCTCAAAAGGACACATCCAGATGGCTTCAGGCTGAGGAGTCATAGTCATGTTTGTGACTCTTTTTCAGGCACCGCAAAGCCCAGAAAATGCAAAATCGGACTAGCAAACCTCATTGCATACTTGGAACTTGATGCCTCATGTAGTCATTGGCCCTGGGGCAGGACTGATGGCTGACCCTGGGAGAAAGCTCCAGAGGCTCTGACTTCAGCCCTAGCCCTGCCTTGTGGGAGTGAATCCCTAACACCTATAAAATCACTTTCCTTCTCTATAATCTTATCATTCACGTGTAGAGTCTTACAATAAGAAAATTAGCCTGCTGAGCTAAAATAAGGCCCTTGAACACCAAGCCATGGGAGAAGGAGGAAAACTACACTAGCATCTAGAACACTGTGGCCCATGATGCTTTAATGCCAGCCTCTGCAGCCAAGCAACCCCAGAAAATAAAAAATCCCAAGATGATATACCAAAGGTGTGACGGCTAATGCTCTATAACAACTTGAGTGGGCCACACGGTGCCCAGACGTTTGGTCACACTGTCCGCGAGGATGGCCCTGGATGAGATTAACAGTGGAATCAACAGGCTCTGAGTACAGCAGATGGCCCTCCCTAATGTGGGCGGGCCCCATCCATGCAGTTGAAGGCTTGAATAGAACAAAAAAACACAGTCTTCCCTCAAGGAGTAGGAGAACTCCTCCTGTCTAACTGCCTTCTAACTGGGACATCAGTTTTTTTCCTGCCTTGGGACTCAAACTAAAACATCGGCTCTTTGTGAGTCTGCAGCTTGTTGCATTTAGGCTGGACCTTCTACCATCAGCCCTCCTGGGTCTCCAGCTTACAGATGGCAGATCTTGGGACCTGTCAGCCTCCATAATCACATCAGCTGATTCCTTACAATAAGCCTCTCTCTCTCTCTCTGTCTCTCTCCAGCTATCCCTCCACACACACACATACACACACACACACCCTACTGATTCTGTTTCCCTGAAGAATCCAAATACAAAAGGCTATTAGCAAGAGTCCTCATGTATGCTTAAAATGCCAGTTTTGACATAATGAGCTGGAGAAATTACATTTCAAACAATCAACTCTCTGAAACACAACTCTCTTTACAAAAGAAGAGCAATTTCTGCTGTTTCCACTGCTGGGTGTGTTAATAGGGATAAAACTGAGACTGCTGAGAAGTTTAAAGACATCGAGACACATTCCCAGCTGAGGTGCACCGGCTGTGTTGACAAGGGTCTCCACGGATGGTAGCAGGAAACCTCATAGCGTATAAATGGAGTTGGGGGTGCAGGGACAGAGAAGTAGGATTGGGGGTGCAGGAAACCTTCACACTTTTTTTTTTTTTTTTTTTTTTGAGACAGAGTCTCGCTCTGTAGCCCAGGCTGGAGTGCAGTGGCACAATCTTGGCTAACTGCAACCTCCACCTCCCAGGTTCAAGCAATTCTCCTTGCTCAGCCTCCAGAGAAGCTGGGATTACAGGCGCCTGCCACCATGCCCAGCTAATTTTTGGATTTTTTAGTAGAGATGGGTTTTCGCCATGTAGGCCAAACTGGTCTTGAACTCCTGACCTCATGTGATCTGCCTGCCTCAGCATCCCAAAGTGCTGGGATTACAGGCATGAGCCACCGCGCCCAGCACATTTCTCAAATTAAAAGGAGAACTCTTCCTTTACTAACTGTGCACCAGTCAGAAGCCGGGAAATTTAGGAACAGAGCCAATCAGCATTTTCCACATACCTTCAGATCCTCAAGCCCGTCTGAACAGTGGGCTCAGAGAACAGTGCAGTTCTGCCTCAGAGAGAGAGAAGACGAGAAAATGGGAAAATAAAGTACATTCGAAGCCTAAAAAACCTAACCAAGCCTGGCTCTCTCTTCTCTAAGTGTAGATTCTTTAACATGCCTTTTTAAATAATAGTCCATAAGGCTGGGCACAGTGGCTCACGCCTGTAGTCCCAGCTACTTGGGAGGCTGAGGCAGGAGAATCACTTGAACCCAGGAGACGGAGGTTGCAATGAGCCGAGATCTCGCCACCACACTCCAGCCTGGGTGACAGAGTGAGACCCTGACTCAAAATAATAATAATAATAGTCCCTAAAAGTTAAACTTTTCCTGGGTGCCAGCTAAGCAATTTAAATTTGTGATCAAATGCAAAACATCTAAAGCACGCTTCAAGGCACATGCTGCTGGTATCCCTGTCTTACAACTGAGGAGACTGAGGCTCAGGGAAGCTGACTTGCCCACAGCCATGTAGCTAATCAGTGGCAGAGCTAGGGTTTGAAGCAGGCAGTCCAGTGACCAGAAGACTTGCAGTGGGGCCTCCTTCCCACGTGGGTGAGTGAAAGTGCCGCACAACTACCCATGGTCTGAAATGTGCCACGCAGACAGGCTGCATGGGGCTTGAGAGTATAGACTATGGAAGCAACTCAGGAAAATCACAGGGCATAGTGAGCACATATGACCCCTGAGAGGGCCAAGGGGTGGCCCAGCTCAGACCTCCCCAACAGGTCGCCTTGAGCCATCGGTGGCATGCCCCGCTCTGTCACTCCCACCCACTCCCATCCAAGAGCCCCACTCCACGCCTCACCGGACTTCGCGGCCACTTGACTTTAGCACCAAAAAACTCTTCGCCCTCCCTCATCACACTTTCTGGAAAGTGTCACTGCACAGCTCACATTTTCATATTCCACACTAAACTGGACACACTTCTAACAAACCCTTTCTAAACTGTGACTCCCTCAGGAGGTGTGTTGGTTTGCAGCCGGCCCACGCCCACTTCCTCCCTCCTTTTGGCATCTGTATCCTCTGTGCCCTGGGTGAAGCCCCCTCCCACATGGGCCTGGCCACACCCCCAGTTCCAGGAGTGGACGTGAGCCTGGAGCCTGAGCCAATCCAGGCATTGCCACCCCCAGGGCATGGCAATGGCAGGGGAGCAGGGCAGTGGGGAGGGGAAAGCACGACCAACCCGAACCAATGACTCTCTGCTGTGAAGGCTGAAACAGGGCAGGTGGGTGCCCCTCCCACTGGCCTTGAGGACCAGACAACATAAGCCATCATGCCACCATCTAGAAACAGAAAATAAAGGCAATATGGTAGAGGACAGATTGGAAAGAGAGAGACCAAGTTCTAAATCGACTACCAAGCCAGCTCTCCTTAAAACCTACAAGGCTACTCTCTCTTTCACCAAGGCCAGCTGGGGCCGGGTTTTCTGTCGTACATAACCGAGCAAACCTTAACTGCCTCGAGGCCTCAGGGAAGGCACTGCACCAAGGGAAAACACCACTGTAATCACAACACCTTCCTGGGGCTTCTTTCACATTTTAATAGTGAGCCTTCCACATGTTAAGTATAATTTTCCTATATCCTCAAGCCTGTTTAAACCCCAGGACTCTGCCCCTTACAGAAACAATGAACACACACAGAGAAGCAGAGTGACATTTTCTGCTTAGGGCTACCTGTGAGCAGGCTTTCAATGAGGACAAACATCCGGAGACTGCACCTCCCAGAACTGCCATGAGCCTGAGGCAAAGGCAGAGACTACACGGCTGTGATGAAGCTGAAGTCCCCTGGGTCCATTCGCGGGCAGTGGGCCAGCCCTGGGGACAGGGCCCTCATTTTACCCAGAGACACACGCAGCTCAAGGACAAAGCGCCTGGTTCTAGAAAGCGCCCAGGTTTGCAGTCAGACTTGGGTTCGCAGCCCAGTGCCCCCACACCCAGAGCCTGTCCCCTCAGCTGTGTACTGTGTGGTGCTGGGGGCCAGTGAGACAGCAGCCTACGAGGACAGACCAGCTAGCACTCCCCATCGAAGAAGGAACACTGGGAAATAAAGAAGTGAAAAGACACTTCTGGCCCATCTTCCACAGCAGGAATCTTTCTTTTCTGAGATAGGCTACTGTTAACCAGGAGGCCTCAACCTGGTTGAGATATAAAGTGGTCGTTTTATTAATAAATAAATGTCCATATTGTCTTCACAGGAATAGGCAAGGCCAGATAATTTCTAGAAGAGATAAAGCACCCTTCCATCCGAACCAAAACTCATTTCTCACAAGAGAGAGGAGAGGTTCAAAATTCTTTTAGTCTGAAATATAATCCTCAAGCCAGAGGGTTTGTTTGCTCAACGACTGTTCACCAGCTGCGCAGAAACAGGTTTCGTGTGAGTGCTCATACGTCCCACTTACACAAACAAGGAGGCCGAGAGAGGACACCAGCCCCTGGCAGGCCACAGACGGGGAGGCCTTCCTTCCTCGCCCTCCCCCACGAAGAGAATAAAACAGGACTAAACCCTTTAAACTCAGTTCAGTTTTGAGTGTGACAGTCAGAGCCACCAACTCAAAGTGCGGAGACTGAGGTTCAGTGCTCAGCCCTGCAATTCCCTTGTCGGTGTGCTTCTGAGCAAGCCTCTCATCACGAACCCGAATTTCTTCATCCATTTCTACTTCCTGCCAGGTGTGGTCTGGGTTCTGATGACAGAGCCTCTAACACCTCTCACTCTACTTACTCCAGGCCACAGGCTTTCTCACTTCTCCTGAGGCCATTCCAGGACATCCCAACCAGGCTGGGTTTTCTCCTTCTTCTGAATCCTGCAGCCCCTCTTCATAGGCACATCCCTACCACTGGGCACTGTCTACACATGACCTCCAGGCACGCGGGCCCCTCCTGCATCATCCACAGCACTGGGGTGACGGTACCAGCAGGCACCGTGAGGCGGCAACCCTGAGTGCCAGGTAATGCACATGTGATCTCATCACAGCCTCCCGCCAGTGAGGCGAGGAGGGCTCCCATTATCAAGGCAAGGAAACCAAGGCCAGAAGGCACTGAGTGACCTGCCCCAGGAAGCAAGCAGGGCTCAAATCCAGGTCCATCACACTCCACAACATGAGCCCTTCACACTCCAACAAGACGGCAGGAACTCACCTCGGACTTCTGGATGTGCCCCCAACCCTATGACTCAGCACTCAACAGACACTTCTCAGGACCCAGAGGTGCCCTGCAAGTTCTTTTGGTTGCCAGCCAGCTCCTGCGATGACCAAAAGCAACCAAAACAAGCTTGTGTCAACAGAAGGAAGGCACGCTGTGCCTCTGACTAGGAAGTTTCAATCTCATAAAGATTTCAAGCCATCTAAATTAATCTGCAAGCTCAGTGAAACGCAGTAAGATACCAACCAATTTCTGCTGGGGATCGAAATGAGCTGATTCCAAAATTCATGGGGATGGGAGAAGCAGCAAGAATGGAATAGCCAGGAGAATTCCGTAGTTAGTAAAACATGCTGTAAAACTACAATAACTGAACACAGCGTGATATGGTTTGGAACTGTGTCCCCAACCAAATCTCATGTTGAACTGTAATCCCCAGTGCTGGAGGTGGGACCTGGTGGAAGGTGACTGGATCATGGGGGTGGGCCTTCATGAATGGTTTAGCACCATCCTCTTCGTGCTGTTCTTATGATAGTGAGTGAGTGAGTGCCTGAGAGATCTGGTGGTTTAAAAGTGGGTGATACCTCCCGCCTTGCTCTTTCTCTTGCTCCTGCTCTCACCATGTGAGTGCCTGCTCCCCCTTTGCCTTCCACCATGATTGGAAGATTCGTGAGGCCTCCCCAGAAGCAGAAGCTGCTATGATTCCTGTACAGCATGCAGAACCATTAGCCAATTAAACCTCTTTTCTTTATAAATTACCCAGTCTCAGGTATTTCTTTATAGCAGTGCAAGAACAGACTAATACACAGGGGCATCCCACATTAACAATCAGATGCTATAGCAGAATAGAAAGTCCAGAAATACACCCAAATACACACTGGAATCAAGTATAGGATAAAGATGGCATTTCACATGAGAAAAAGGTAACTCATTAAATATTTTATTGATAACCACCCATATCTCACACTTTATATCAGCATAAATTAGATGGATCAGACTTAAATGTAGAAAATAAAACCACAAAAGTACTAGAAGAAAACATGGGAGAAATCCAAAATCCATTTTTTTAAAAAGGATGATAAATGTAAACACATAAAAATGTCTTAGAGTCAAGGTGAATAGGCCAGGAGCAGTGGCTCACACTTGTAATCCCAGCAGTTTGGGAGGCTGAGGTGGGCAGATCACCTGAGGTCAGGAATTCGAGACCAGCCCAGCTAACATGGTGAAACCCCGTCTCTACTAAAAATACAAAAATTGGCCGGGCACGGTGGCGGGCGCCTGTAGTCCCAGCTACTCGGGAGGCTGAGGCAAGAGAATTGCTTGAGCCCAGGGGGCGGAGGTTGCAGTGAGTGGAGATCGTGCCATTGCACTCCAGCCTGGGCGACAGTGAGACTCCATCTCAAAAAAAAAAAAAAAAAGTCAAAGTAAATGATATACTGGGAGAACTATTTCCAACTCACTATAAATTTTGGTTTTTGTTTTTTGGTTTTTGTTTTTTTTAAGACAGAGTCTCGCTCTGTCACCCAGGCAAGAGTGCAGTGGCACGATTTTGGCTCACTGCAACCTCTGCCTCCCAGGTTAAAGTGATTCTCCTGCCTCAGCCTCCCAAGTAGCTGGGATTACAGGCACGCATCACCACACTCAGCCAATTTTTGTATTTTGTATTTTTAGTAGAGATGGGGTTTCACCATGTTGGCTAGGCTGGTTTTGAACTCCTGACCCACCCGCCTCAGCCTCCCAAAGTGCTGAGATTACAGGCATGAGCCACCACTCCTGGCTAACTCATTATAAATGTTTTAAAATTTAACCTCCTTAATATATACATAGTCCCTACAAACCAATAAAAAATATCAATAATCTAATTGGAAAATTGGTAAAAAACATAACATAGGCAGTTCACACACACACACACAAACCCAAATGGCTTCACATTCTTAACTATGAAAAAATGTCCAATCTCACTTTCAATAAGATAAATGTAATTTTGATCTTCACAGAGATGCAATTTTTCACCTATTAATTTAGCAAAAATAGAACTGTGTGAAAACACACCGTTGGCAAGGATGTAAAGAAACACTCTCTCATGACTTGTTTGTGGACGTGTAAATTGTTACAACATATACAGAAAGCAGTGAGACAATATCCATCAGTTACGAAAGGTATAGCCCTCAATCAGCAATTCCATTTCTAGGAATTTGTCCTACAGGTATGTTTCCACATGCGTGAAATGACACCTACATGTCCATTAACAGAAGACTGATTAAATAAATTATGTTACATCCATATAATGAACACTAAGCACCTATATAAACGAATGAAGAGCTTTTTATAGCCTGACAAGGAATAACCATTCAGACACACAAGATATTTTTATAAAGCAAGATGACAAGCATAGTGTATGTGTAAGAGATAGAAAAGATACCCACATGCAAAATAATAAAGTTGGACCCCTATAAATCATGTAAAAAAATTAACAAACACCATATACAAAAATTACCTCAAAATGGAACTTACATATAAGTATGTAAGACTTATATGTAAGAGCTAAATTTATAGAAAAAATAGCATAAACCTTTGTGACACTGGATTAGGCAATGGCTTATTAAATATGACACCAGACGCAGAAGCAACAAAAGAAAAACTACATAAATTGGACTCATCAAAATTTAAAACTTTTGTGCTTCAAAGGATATAATCAAGAAAGTGAAAGGACACCCCCATAGAATGGGAGGAATCACTTGCAAACTATATATCTGATCAAAGTATTTGTATGTAGAATATATAAAGAACTCTTATCCATCAATAATAAAAAGACAAATAACCCAATGTAAAATGGGCAAAAGACCTGAATAGACAGTTCTCAAAAGAAGATTTACAAATGCACAATACACGAAGGCAAACAAGGTCAACATCACTAGCCATCAGTGTATTGCAAATTAAACCCACAACGAGATACCACTTTATACCCTAGGATGGCTATAAGCAAAAAGACAGACAATAAAAAATGGTGAGGATATAAGAAATCATAACCCTCATACACTTCTAGTGAGATGTAAACTAGTACAGCAATTTGGAAAACCATTTGGCAGTTTGTCAAAAGGTTAAACATGGAATTATCATATGACCCAGCAATTCCACTCCTAGGTATATTCCCAAGAGCCATCAAAATACATGTCCACACAGAAACTCATACACTTGTTCAGAGCAGCATTGTTCATAATAGCCCCAAAAAGGAAATAACTTAAATATCTGATATGGTTTGGCTGTGTCCCCACCCAAAGCTCATCTTGTAGTTCACATAATCCCCATGTGTTGTGAGAGGGACCTTGTGGGAGGTGAATAGATTATGGGGGTGGTTCCCCCATGCTGTTCTCACGATAGTGAGTGAGTTCTCACAAGATTTGATGGTTTTATAAGGGGATTTTCCCTACTCCATTCTGTACTTCTCTCTCCTGCCACCATGACAGGACATGTTTGCTTCCCCTTCCGCCATGATTATAAGTTCCCTGAGGCCTCCTCTGCCATGCAGAACTGTGAGACAATTAAACCTCTTTCCTTCATAAATTACCCAGTCTCAGGCAGTTCTTTATAGCAGCCCCTAAGAACAGGCTAGTACAATATCTATCTATTGATGAATGGGTAAATAAAAGATGGTATACCCATTTGATGGAACATAATGGCAATAAAAAGAAATGATACATGCTACACATAGATGAACCCCGAAAACATTATACTAAATAAGCTATTCACAAAAGACCACACATTGTATGGTCCCATGTATATGAAAGACCAGAAGAGGGAAATCTATACACAGAAAGAAAATTCGGAGACGCATAGGGATTAACTACTATGGATTCATGGTTTCAGTCTGGAGTGATGAATGTATTCTAAAATTGATTTTAGTGATAGATGCACAACTCTGTAAATATACTAAAAACCATTGAGTTGGACACTTTATTTATTTTTTTTAGAGAGATGGGGTCTGGCTGTGTCGACCAGGCTGGTCCAAACTCCTGGCATCAAGCAATCCTCCCATCTTGGCCCCCAAAGTGCTAGGATTACAGGCATGAGCCACCATGCCTGGCTGGGTTGGACACTTTAAATGAGTGAATGTGGTGTATAAGTTATATCTCACTAAAGTCATTATAAGAAATAGGGAAGGAATGTGTCTGTGTGTGTGTGTGTGTGTGTGTGTGTGTGTGTGTGTATTCATGTATATATTACACTCACTTGCTTCTATATTTATAAAATCTCCCTGGAAAGATTTGACAAGAAATTGACAACATAAAGTGAAGAAAATTGTGTGGCTAAAGGATAAGAATACTTTTTGCTATATCCTCTTTTGTTCTCTGTGAATTTTGAACCATGTGAACATATGGCCTATTTTAAAACCAAGTAAATAAATAAAATTCAATGTAAATCATTAAAATAAATTTTGAAATGGACTAAGTCTGTGTCAGGCTGCCCCTCTGGCAGGAGACCCTTCTCCCACAGCCCACCCATGGCCGCCTCCATGTGGCTTTGCCCCGCTCTCCTGGTGACTTCAGAACCCAAACTCAGTGACTCAAACCTTTACCTCGGCTGTTTCCATTTTTAAGCCCACTAAAGTAGTTCTGTAGCCCAAGGACCAGCGTTTTGCCAAAACCATATTACTTGTCAACGAACAGCACATGTGAACTCTGACATTTGGAAAAAGTAATCAAGAAAACGAAAATGGATCATGGGAGAGGAAGACTGAAGCACACAGGTGCCGCCAGTGTAGATGGGAGGACTAGCAGGCGACTCTGAGCCAGGCGGTCCCTCTGATGCTCTGAGGACACAGACCTGCCTCGCTTTTACCCTCTGAGCTCCACGCTGCACCTTCTCCTCAGGACATAAGAAGTAACAGAGCTTCCCCTAGAAAACCAGCTACACTTGAAGAAATGAAGAACATGACTTAGAACCCACTCTTCAGCCCTAGCCTCTGCCCTACCCTGTAAGGAAGCAGGGGTTGGAGGCCCCTGGACAATCAACAGGCTAGCCAGGGTCTCACCACCATGGCCTGCCACCAAGACACATTCCCAATAACCAGCCTACCTCCCTTTCTGCCCTGGACACAGCCCTCTGAGCTCCACCCGACACCTTCTACCTAGAGCATTTTCAACAAGCCACTGAGAGGCAAACACTGGTGTGATAGAAATCTCATCTTATTCCACTGCAGATGGGCCACTTCAGACAAACAGTAAGTCACATGAGGCAAAAGCATTTACCTCTAGTGCAGCAAGAGCCTCCAGATCTCCAGCAGCCAAGCTCCAACACAATCCAGCTCCGGCAGAACCCTCCCAGCTCCAGCAGAATGCTCCCCAACACAAGAGGCTGGGGAGAACTTGGATGCACCCTCGCCTCACCCCTGTCCTGGAGCACCCCCTCCCACCACGCTGCAGCCCCTCTGTTCCAGCACCCAGCACCCAGTCATCAGTCAAGCACCATGGCTCAACATACCAGGTCAATAACTCAAATGCCCCAAGGCCTTGTAGATAAAAGAAACCAGAGCATCAGGACTGCTGAGACCTAAACAAGGGAACAAACAACAGTGACAAGTGGTGGACAATGCTCTGTCTTCAAGTCAAAAAGGCATAAATAGCGGCACCCTGCCCAGCCTAGGTGGAGTGACAGCCACCCAGCTCCTGTCCGGCTGCCCCGGAACAGAGGTCTTGCACTTCCGTGTATCCCCATCTGTCAAAAGAAGCAGGAAATCTAGATTTTTATATAAAGGCTCCTAACTTTTAAGTGTTCTCAACTATCCTAGTTTTTAAAACACTGTGCAGATCAAACAACAAAACAAATGTCTGTGGGCCAGATTTTTTTGGCCCCAGGCCATCAGTTTACCATCTCTGACTTGGTTCCCTGACCATGGTTCATTAGGTCCTATGTGCCAAGCATGAGTGATATTTAGTAATTTAGCTCAAAATCATGAGCCCAGAGAGATGTAATGATATGCACGTTCCACTAAATCCTTCTTTATCTCTGTTCACCAACAGTTCAACCATGACTAAGGAGTATTGACCATTATTTATATAACCTAGCTGCTTCCTCTCCCTCCTGGGCACCATCCCATTGGGGTTAACCAAGTGTTAGCACTGTTGGTTGACCCCAGGATGGGCATGCAGCACACGGCACAGACTGTGCCCCTGGGGGGCTTACGCTTCATAGAGGATCATCCACCACGGGCCAGACAACCCTGAAGAGCTCAGTGACAAGTCCTGGAGTTTTCCTTCATTACACTAAAGTGTTTACCCTCCATCTGCTCCCCACCCTGTTTCTCTTTTCCCTCTCTCAGTCCCTGAGGGATAAATCCAATGCTTACTCTTACAAGACAAAAGCAGCACACATTAAATCCGGCAACAGCAAATGCCCCAAGACCTGTTCCTCCAGCTCTCGGGTGTGTTTGCAAAGGGTTGGTTCTGCTTTATTTTTACATAAGGTGCCAGGGGAGGGAAGTGAGGTTTAAAGCAGAGAAGGTAGCCTCTAGGGGCAGTGGCAAGATGACCCAGAGGGGCTCCTGGTGGACCCAGGGGACCTGACCACCGCCTGAAAACTCCGAGGTCACAGTGCTTTGGGACACATGTCATAAAGGGCCCTTTCAGTACCACTTATCCCTGCCACCTCAGTAAGGGAGGCGTGGGAATGTCAGTCCTCACTACCCACTCCTTCTAGGCAGATGCTCCCAATGCCCCTCCACCCAACCCCAAGGCCCAGCTGCATGGCTGGAGTTTTCATGAACAAGTTTCACCTGTGAGTCCTCTTCTTCCTCACCAAACCTATCCCTTTCCCTGCCTGATCACCTCCTTCACAATGACCCCCTTCTCTAGGCCCTTCAGGACAGCCTGACACTTTCCTCTTTCTCCTCTTCATCCACTCAGGCCTCCAGTCCTCCTAAGTGGTCCTTCCAGCACCTTCCACAGGTCTCCCCAGCCATCCTGCACCCCCACACCAGCCACGTCACTATTCATGCATTCTTGGTAAATCCTTGGTACAACGTAATCTGGACCAACATTTCTAGAGAAGCCCTGTGATTACTTCCCTCCTGTGTTAAAATCCTCCATTTGTTCTTCTCACCCACTACAAATCCCCAAGTCCTCCAGCTGGAATTGGCTTCCAAAATCCAGCTGCGATGGGAAGCGTGAGCCAGACTCCTCCCCTTCCCCAGCTGCTCATCCCTGAGCAAGACACTTCACAAATTGAGCCTTGGTTTTCTCATCTGTGAAATGGGGATGACAAACTAAAATTAAAATTCTAAGCCCCCCAACCATCTGAATGAACCCCTCCACTCAGCAAGGCTACTGACGGCAATTTGGAATCTCGGCAGTGCCATGGCTAACCCAAAAAACTAATTCAGGCTATGATGGGAAGGGTGGGGGGTTGAACATACCTGATTCTACCCTCCTCCCCTTTGGAATTATTGATAGACCCTTTAAGTCTGATGAGAAACATTTACAATCTATTCTCTCCAAAGCCTGCTACCTGGAGGCTTTGCCTGCATAATAAAACCTTGGTCTCCACAACCACTTATCTTAACCCAGACATTTCTAAGTCTTTAGACAATAACTTAACTCTTTCAACCAATTGCCAATCAGAAAATCTTTGAATCTACCTATGGCCTGGAAGTCATCCCCCTTCCAGTTGTCCTGCCTTTCTGGACCAAACCAATCTACATCTTACATGTATTTGATGTCTCATGTCTCCCTAATATGTATAAAATTAAGCTGTACCCCAACCACCTTCGGCACATGTTCTCAGGATCTCCTGAGGGCTGAGTCATGGGCCAGTGGCCACTCATATTTGGCTCAGAATAAATCTCTTTAAATATTTTACAGAGCTTGACTCTTTTTGTTAACAGGACTGACAGTGCACCACTCATAGGAGCGAGGAAAACATATAAAATGCTTATCACAGAGTCCATTACACAGTAAAGGCTTAATAAATATTCGTTGCTATTATTGTCATCATCATCACAATTTCCAAGTGATTTCACAAACCCTACCCTCAGCAAAGCTTGCTTCACCCATCTGGTCCTGGAAGAACCTCTTCTTGCTCCCATCCTGCCAAGTCCTAATCGTCCTCCTCCTCCCCCACCATGCCCTCCCAGACCATTCTGGTCCCTGACCAAAGTCACTGCACCCATCCTTTCTCAGTTTACCTAGCCTTGCTTTTAATACATGGCTCCCCTCTGGGACTGGATGGCTCCTTATCCGCCAAGTAGAATCATTCAAGGCATAAGCCAAAAATAAAATTCTAAGCCCCCCAGCCAGTTGAACAGACCTGGCCAAGAGGACCCCAGAGAAACCTGAAAAACTAAATTCCAAGCCTAGACAAGAAAGGAGGTCAGACATACCGCATTATACCCCTCCCTTTTGGAGTTTAGGCACAAATGACCAGCATTAATAATGAAATAGAGATCCTAAGACTGGCAAAACAAGGCTCTTTGTGGCAATAAGATACCAAATTCCAACCTGATTCTGTATAGCATCACATGACAGATAGCAGGCCCTGAAGGAAATGAAATTTTACCCAAAAATATCTGTGACATAGTTTGAAATGGCCCTGCAAAGCCATCTTTTGTGGGGAAATGTTTGCATCTGTAGAGAATCTTCATTAATACAGCTAGGCCTTTGGTGGATCTAGGAGAGATTAACTGAAAGTCTGACACCTTTTAAGATCTGAAAAGAGGCATTTACCATCTATTCTCTCTGAAGCCTGCTACCTGGAGGCTTCATCTACATAACAAGAACCTTGGTCTCCACAACCCCCCTTATCTTAACTCAAGCATTTCTTTCTATTGACTTCAAGTCTTTAGACAAAGCTTAACTCTTTCAACCAACTGCCAATCAAAATCTCTTTGAAGCTGCCTATGGCCTATAAGCCCCACTTCAAGATGCCCTGCCTTTCCGGGCTGAACCAAAGTAAACCATCTATATATTGATTCATGTCTTTGCCTGTAACTTCTATCTCCCTAAAATGTAAAAAACCAGGCTGAAACCTGACCACCTCGGGTCCACGTTCTCAGGACCTCTTGATATTGTTCCCCACGTCAGTATGGTCACTCATATTGGCTCACAATAAACCTCTTTAAATATTCATAGAGTTTGGGATTTTTGTCAACAAAGGGCATTATCCTACGCCCTAGATTGAGCTGGATGGTCCTTGACGTCTGATGTGTCCCATGGCACCTCTATGTTCATAGTGGGTGCTAATTAAACACTCTGGGAAGAACACTGTCTACTCAGCCGTGTTTTCTCCTAGGTGCTGGGTTCAGTGTTGGGGAGACTTGACTGGACAGGGCCAAACTCAGCCCACCACATCTTGGAGGCCCAGAAAGGGCCAAGCTGAGCATCCAAGCCCCTAGGCTTAAGTCCTATTTTTCCTACAAACTCACTCAGTGACCTTAAGCAACCCTCCCCACTCTGGGCCTCAGTTTTCTCATCTGTACAATGAGTGAAGGGAGGTAGGTGGAAGGAGCTCTGAATGCAAAGAAACCCCTACGTGAGAGGGAGGGGTCTAGAAGGGCTCCGCCGGGTCTACAAGAGCCCTGCCCAAGCACTTTGCCATGGCCCCTCCTCTGTGCCACACCTGCCCATGAGAAAGGGTTTCCTCCTCCCTGCACCCTCAGGAAAATAAATAGCAAGTCTAGATTCCTGGCAGATTGCCCTTAGATTAAGTATAGTTTATTTTTTAAGTCAAACCGTAATAACATGATCCTAAATTCATGGTCCCAGATTTCCCTTTGCAAAAGGTTAGACCCAAAACCTCAGCCATAAAACTAAAGTACTAACACAACCCATGAAGCCTTCTTTGCTTAAATCCAGGAGTGTTTCCCCCTCTTGACACTCGCCCTACAGGATGCCCTACAGATACTGACATTGGGGTTCCCTTAATCCCCACTGCTTACCCTAGATTTGCCTGGTGTCTCAAGAAGAACCTGCATTTGCAAAGACACCCATACGCAAAGCCTACATGGGCATGAAAGTCTATGGGTAATGCCATACAAGTCAGGAGGCTCAGGCTTAAATTAAAGAGGGATTTTCTTCCCTTTCCAATCTGATAGAAGGAATCCACGTCAGGTGCCAGGTCTTCACAGTCCTGTTAATGGGGGCAGTCATGAGGCGCCTCCATCATCAGGAAATTGAGTAGTCAAGGAGGCTCACTTGGGCTAAAGAGTCAGCAATTTCATTTGAAAGAGCCTCAGAAACAGATGCACCTGCCTGATAATTGTGGCCATATGGCTGCATCCTCATTTATGGACAGAAGCAAGACCAAAAGGTTGGGTGTAAATTACATCTGTTTTCAGAATCGTATTTTTCAATATAATAGGACACTTGGCTGCTTAAAGGGGAGCCAGAGACTGAGTTGACACAATCTCATTCTAAACATGCAATAGCCCTTGGAAGCATGTACTCTAATTAATGATGAGAAACGGTGCCCAGAAAGGTTCAATAAACTGCCCATATCAGACAACCAGCAGGCTTGAAGCCGAGATTCTCGGCATCTCTCAAACCTGGCACCCTTGACATTTGGGGCTGGATAATTCTTTGGGTGGGGGTGGGGGTGCTGTTCCGTGCACTGTAGGATGTTTAGCAGTATCCTGGCCTCTACCCACTAGAGGCCAGTAGTAAATTCCCCCTACCCCTACCCCCGCTCCCCAACATGACAATCCAAAATGTCTCCAGATATGACCACATAACACCAGGGGACAAAATCCTCCCCAGTTAAGAACCATTTGAGCGATCTTGTTCTCTCCCTATACCATGATGTTTTGGAGAACTGAATCAAGGGCTTGCTCTCTACTCTCTTTTTTAAAGAATCTGGATTTTGCCTGTATTCAATTTGCTTAACACTTCTTCACTGTGGCATATAATATCAAACATGAAAGAAGATGAACATTTGTCACTTCTATAGTTTTTTCCTTCAATTCAAAGCCTTGGGCAAGCAATGAGAAATGACCAACTGATGCTAAACAAGTCCCACATCCCCTCTCAAATCTGAAAATGGGGCTGGACCTTCTAACCATGGCTCCACCCAAAACCCCAATTTACTAAAATAATATTGATATACTATGAAATAATAAGCAATGACAAAAAAAAATTTTTAATGGTAACTTTCCCTAAATGCTAAAAGTATTAAGCTTTTACATTTTCTTTTAAATAACTTTTCTTATTACAAATGTAAATACACACACAATAGAAAATTTAGGAAATACAAGATAAGTAGGAAAGTTCTCGTTCCTTTTCAAAGACCTGGCTTAGTAAAATTAACTAAGCATCTGTGGTTCCAATGTCTTCAGGGCATGGCAGTGTGCACCGTTCCCACTGACAGCTGGGCAATGTCAGACTGCTTAGAATTCAACCTCCCGATCCCTTGGGAAGCACCAAAAAGAACCCTGCTTTCAGATAAGAGGATTTTACAGAGATTTTGAAGTAAGAAGTGGCTGGGCATGCAGCCAACAAAGATCTAGGAGAAATGGAGCCTGCACCGTGGAGTTCGGAGACTCTCCAAGACTGGGAAAGGATCCCCAGGATGAAAGGAACGTTGTGGTTTCGAGGTGGCAGGGTTTTCCTGACTTGCCCCTGCTCTGCTCATGAGACACCAGAGCGTAAAGTCAGATTCCTTCCAGAACTCAGACAATAAAGTGTTCTGAGTGAATGTAGGGGGCAAAAGGTACTGATACCAGCAGTCCTTCGCTTATGTGTATTATCTTGAATCCATGCAACATCACCAGATGTTTCCCAATATCAAAAAATTAGGAGCAATCACACCTCTCTACTTCCTAGAGACAGCCTCTTTTGCTGATTCCCTTTCAGCTCCCATAAACCTGCCAAGCAGCAGACCCAGGGGGTCCCCCACACCAGGTACCTGTAGGACTACTCTCACACATGTGAAGGTACCCACCAGAGGGCACTCGGTCTCCAGCCAGCTTTCCCTTCTTCTGATTTTTGTCTCCTGTCTAAAAATGGTTTGCCTTAATGATGAAATACATTTAAAAAGGTGGACATGATTCTACAAGATGGGGAAATCAGATTGATTAAGGAGAACATTTGGAAGAGACAGAGGCTCAACTTTGGCAGAAAATGAAGAAATACAAAACAAATTAATGAATACCAAATTATACCCATCAGATTGGAAAGCATTAGAAAGTAAGATAATACTAAGTGTTGGATATGATGTGAGAATCTGAGAACCCTCAGGCTCTGCAGATGGAAACCTACACTGGCGCCTGCTCAAGGAAATCAAGAATGAGCACCCCCTAGGATCCAGAAGCCCCACTCCCAGGTGTACACCCCAGATGCTGTCAATACTGGTCCTCAGAAAGACACATCCAAGAATGCAGCCAGGAGCTGAGTATACACACAGGGATACCCAGCATACACACATCATAACTACATGCTTCTGGATTGTAAAAGAATTCAAACTATGCAGAAACACATCGTGAATAATAAAAAAAAATACGATAATCATCCACACGCACAGGCACACAGATTTATTCGCACATTCATATATACATGTTTATAATTTACTTAACTGATACTATACATGCCACTTTGTGACCTGTTTCATACTCAAAAATATATAGCAAGTATTATCTCAATGTTATCATTTTAACAGCTGCACAGTATTCTGCCACAAAGATTACCATGAGTTGCTTAACCAATGCCCAGTTGTTGGACACTTGGATTATTTAAACCTTTTCACTATCAAACAGAGCTTCTCTGAATATCATTGCACTTGCATCTTGGCTTTCTCTTCTAATTATTAACATTAGAAGCAAAGAATATTTAGTGCAGTGGAAAATGTACATACTTTAAGAATGGAATTGCTTGATTAAAAGTATACATCTTTTTCATTAAAACACACATTCTTTGCTTCTAATTTCCTTGGATCCAATTTTTTTCTGTTGTCTGGTAAGGTGACTGCTTCCATTTTATAAGCAATCATACTTACTACACTCTCCTTTATCTACGTTGTACAAATTCCTACCTCGCAGGTATCCAGCATCAGTCATGCAGCTAGTCTAGCACATTTTGAGAGACATCAGCAATGTAAAATCCTTGAGAGCTCAACATTCTTTTGCTAAAAATATCTTTATTAAATGCCAGCTTGTGCCTGGAACCACATTAGGTATTAGGGAAACACAGATTAATGCCTAGTCTTGCTCAGAAGAAGTTCGGCGGCACTTGACTCTGAAGAGGGAATTCAAAAATCGAGTGTGCTTTGGAAGCACAGAGGGGCCCTAGCTGCAGAGGCTTCTCAGAGGAGGCAACGGCAATGAGGTCAAACAGCACCGAACTGACCATGCAGTCTTAGTGACAGAGGGGACTCCAGGCAGGGGGTTAGAATGGGACAAGATGCTCAGGCCACGCAGTGCCTCCGGAGAACCCCTGGAAGTCCAGCAAAGCAGGAGGTGCACTGAGCAGAGCCGAGATGGGGGCTCAAGAGGGAGGCAGCACCCTGATCTGAAGAGTCAGCCTTGCCCACACATTAAGGAGTTTGTATGCAGGGAGAATTGGCAGGGAGGGGTAGAAGAAGGATGATACAGGCATTCCTGCAGACGAGGGAGGACAGACTGGAGAGGGACAAGGTTGGAGGCAGGAACCCCGGCTTAAGAGACACTATTGCAATTCAGGAGCGACAAGGTAGAAACAGTGGCAGGTGGCGAAGCTTCCCCGGGGAAGGTGGTGTGGGCAGAGGTGAGACAGTCTCTTGGAGACTCAGGTGGTGGAATTTCCAGGACTCAGTGCCTGCAGGCTAAGGAGTTGCAGAGGGAGAAAGGAAGGACAGGCATTTGGTGAGCTGACTGACCAAGGCTACAGGGGAGCGTGGGACAGGAGAAAGGCTGAATAGCATAGATGAGGTGCTGCCCCTGCCTTGGCTACACTGACTTGCAGAGTGTTCTAGAATCTAGCAACGACTTATTCTACTTCCTGGGATGCAACTTTCTCATCTGCAAAGAAACACATGGGGACTGTGCGCCATCAGGGCCCTTCTAAGCTGTAAAATATTACAAACTCCTCTCTAGATCAGAATCTGGGGTGGCAGCTGTCCACTTGAAAACTCACCCTAACAAGATTGCCTTCCTGGGAAGAGACACAGATCACGTCCATAACCACCTTCTCCTATGAAGTCATAAACTTCTTTCAACACTCCACACCCAAGCCACTAAAGACCCATCTCTTCCAGGCTAGAGTGCTGGCTTACCCACTCCAACATGAGGCTCGCATCCCTCACATCTGGGTGCATGCTGCCTTCTTTTCTCCCCTACTCCTGAGTAATAAACAGCAGACTAGCAAAATTGTTCAAATACCTTCTAAAAAAAATACACAGCCTTGTGGACTCCATAGCCTATTTTGAGCTAAATGTTTCAAACCTCCAGACTCAGACTTGCTCTAGGCATTAACCTTCACTCCAACTGAACAATCAGGAAGTCCGTAAATGACAATGGCACCTCTGCTGAATGGCAGGCCCGCATCGGGCATGGAGACACGAAGATGAACTGGACTTCCCAACCTCCAGGGCTCTCTGCTGAGCGCAGAAGCCAGCATGGCACGGTTGGACTGAAGGATGCACAGATTAGGGATGAGGAGGTCAGAAAATAGTGACAGCCTCATTCAAATGTCCAGGAAAACTATACAGAGGAAGGAGGATGGGAGCTGGTGGCTGCACGCACTTGTAGAACATAGGGGCAAGAATTAGGCTAGAAGCGGGAAACCACAGAGCATAAGGAGCAAGTGACAAGGGACTAGGCTCAGAAGCGCTGGTTGATGTCTGCATTGTGGACGGGGGCCAGCTTGCAAGGGCCCTGAATTACACACCCAGGTATGGCAATGCCTAGGTAGTGGCCACAGGGAGCTGCTAGAGTTTGTAAACAGGGGATTGAGGCTAGTGGGTAGAGTGGGAAGAAGACAGGAGCATTTCAACCCAGAGAACATCAAGGAGACCAGCAGAGTGAGGAACGATGTGGCCTCAGACAAGGCAGGGAATGGTGGGGTGAGCGTGGGACCACATTTCCCCTTTCTCCATTTTCTCAGACCACTGGCATCTAATCCTACAGACATAGAAGGAAACACCTGGACCCAAAGTCACACACAACTGACAGCAAAGCTCAATACATAGATAGCTCCCAACTCTACCTTTTCCTGGTCTGGTTTCTGCTGTTGCACTGAAAATGCTACCCAGGAGAGCAAGCCCTGAAGCCCAACCTTCCACAGCTGATCAAACACCAAAGCACAGTGTGTAGGCTTGGAAGCAGAGGAAGGCAGCAGTGAACAGCTGACACACACACCCAGACTTCCAGGCGGGCGGGCCTCAGTAACAGGACAGGTTTGGTTCATTTCCTGCAAAAACAGGATTTCCCAGGCATTAAAGGAAATGTCCTTGCATTCCTCTTAGCCCTGTCCACCAGGAGGGACAGGGATCAAGGACCTGGGACGTCGTTCCTAATTTACCAGACACTTTATCCCTGAACGTGAGCAACCTACAAAGGGCTCTCCAAGATCCCTCATGCCCCTGTGAATGTTCATCTAGCGCAACCTAGGCAGGAGCCTAGGAAAGCCATCTGTGTCCCCCACTAACAGAAAATCAGGGAGGCCACCAAGGGTCGCCTAGAATCCTGAAGCCCAGCTCCAACCCGTGGTGCAAAGCACTCCTCCAGCGTAATTCTGGAGGCAACTCTACTACCCCCCACTCTAGAAACTGCTTCTTTCAGTAGTAAAAAAAAAAAAAAAAAAAAAAAAAAAGAGTAAAAAGTAGGTGGGGCGTGACGGAGATGGTAGTAGGAAGAAGGAGTGGCGAGATTAAACTTAGACAGGCCTGGGTTCAAGTCCTACCTCCATCACTGAGTTTACTTAGATGAGCCATTTTGCCTCTGAAAATGTTTTCCTCATCTGTGAAAATGATTATAAAAATAAATTATGGGAAACGCTGTCAGAATTCAGAGCGCTATTGTTAGCGTTCAGCATTAGCAGAAAGCCAACAAATGGAACCAAATATTTATTTTATATATATAGTTAAAGAGAGGAAAGAAAATTCCTAAAACATGTACCAGGAAAATCCAGACGAGCACACCCCGGCCCCCCACCCACCCTCCCGGGCAGGGCAGGAGGCACACGGCTGGCTGGGGCGCACCAGGGCACCTGTGCGTGCAGGTGGGGCGGGCGCGCGGCGACAGCAGCTTGGCGATGCCGCCCTGTCGGCTGGCGGGAGAAGGAAGAGGGCGGGAGGGCCCACCTGAAGACGCGCAGCAGCAGGCAGGCGATGAGGAGGGTGGTAAAGGCGAACGCCACGATCACGGCCGCCTTGAGGGTGGGTAGGTCGCGGAGGAGGGTGGAAATGCGGGTCACCAAGGCGTCGCCGCTGCTGTTGGAGCTGCCGCTGCCACTGCCGCTGTCGCCCACCGCCCCAGACCCAATCCGGGTGGTGTTCCCGGGCCCCGGGCCGGGCGGTGGCCGCGACTCACGCTCGGGTTCGGGCCGCGGCGCGGAGATGGACTCGGCTCTGCTGGCGCGGGCGGCGGGAGCGGCCAGGAGCGCGAGCAGCAGCAGCGGCAGGAGCGGGGCTGGCGGCGGCACGGCGCGCATAGTGCGGTGGGTCGGCACAGGATCAGGCAGGGCGCGCGTGGCTGAGCCCCAGGATCCGCACCAGCACGCAGGCCTGCACCGGGGGATCCTGCGGCGGAGGCGGCTGCGCGGTGCTTGGCAGGAAGCTGCGGCGCCCGGAAGAGCCCGCGCCACCGCCGCCGCCACCACCACCAACACGTTGCAAGGAGTCATTCGACGGGCCGCGGCCCCACGTGGGCGGGGCAGGCCACCCGGCCTGGGTCCCGGCTGCGCTCCGCCCGCCCGCGACCCCAATTCCTCGGGACTTGAGACCCCGCGGTGAAGCAGCAACTGCCACGATGGCGCTTGGGCTGGCCCTGTGCTGCACATTTCACGTGTTTTATTTATTTCATTTAATTCTACAACCCCCTTTGAAGACAGGTATTCTGTTATCCACATTTGATAGTTGACTTAGCACCCAAAGAGCCAGCTCACAGCAACCCAGATTGTGTCAGACTAAGAATCAAAGACTATGAGACCCAGAAGTAGACTCCCATCTTGGCAGATCAAAAACTGAAGCCGACAGTGAAGTGATTACCTGATGTCCTATGCAACGCATAGTTTCAGTATCTCCGCTAATTTCTCTCTTTGTCAAAAGGAGTTTCTTATTTCATGCGCCTCTGCTTATGAACCGGACTGGGAGGTGAATCTCTGCCTCTCATACCTTTGTTGTGGAACACCAGTTGGTGTGGTTAATGCCCCCCTGCCTGGCTGAAGTTTCTCCAGGGAATAATTGGCTTGTTGCCTCTGGTTTGTAAGCTAAATGATGCTTAGGTGGAGAAAGACAATTAAGGAGGTTCTAGTGGGAGGCCCAAAGGTGGGAATTGATGGGGGCACAGAGCCCCTTCCTGAAGTACTAGGAGCCATTCCCAGAGCTTCAGGGTTCCCCTTTTACACTGCATATGGGTCCTGGCAGGAAGCTTTTCAGTGGTGGGTAAACAGTTAAACACACATGACAAGGTCCCAGGGACCTTAAACGGCCCACTTCTGGTCCTGCTGGAAAAAGAGACAAATATGGTACATTGTATTAGTTGTCTATTGCAGCATAACAAATTGCCCTAAAACCTAGCAGCTTAAAAGAACGTGCATTTAGTATCTCAGTCTGTGGGTCAGGAAATTGACCATAGGTTACCTGGGTTCTCTGCTTCAGGGCCTCTCCCAAAGGTGCAATCAAGGTGTCGGCTGGGGCTGGGGTCTCCTCTGAAGGCTCAACTGGGGAAGGATCTGCTTCCAAGCTCAATCAGCATTTTTTGGCCAGATTCAGCCCTGCACTGGCTGTTGGACTGGGGCCTCAGTTCCCCTGGGGCAGTTGGCCAGAGGCTGCCCTCAGTTCCTTAGCATGGGGCCCTTCCAACATAGCAACTTGCTTCATCAAAGTGTGCAAGTCAAGATAGCAATAGAAAGAGTCACCTAGCAAGACAGAAGTCACTCTCTTATGAAACCTCATCACAGAAGTGACATTCTCACACCTTTGTCATATTCTATTGGTTGGAAGCAAGTCACAGGTTTCATCCACACTCAAGGAGAAGGAATTACACAATGGTATGAATATCAGGAAGCAGGGATCACTGGGGCCATCCTAGAAGCTGCCTGCCACATACAGTGTAATTCATTTTGATTTGGGGGGATGGACAACAATCAGATTATCAGAAGTCATCATCCAGAAGGTACTTCTGAAATGCATGTTAAATATGCATTCCATGTTAAATACGCCCCAGTGATAAGAGATATGGATAGATCACATGATTTAGGTCTCTTCTAACTCTGAAATATCACCTTCTGGTATGTTAAAAATGTTGCATTAGTAGACAGTCAACATCATATCAGTATGATAGAATATATAAAAGAAAGTTTTTAAAGAAACACCTCTGATTCCATGATTTTGGAGAACTGTTCTCCAAGGCATAAACCTCAGCCATCACAGCCTCTTATTTTTGTACTTATCAGAAATTCCTGCACGATACAGCAAAGAGGTCCTGGGCTTTGAGCCTCTTAGCCAGGATGAAAGGTTTGACCACTGAATGGCCTTGGCCAAGTATTTAACCACTGAATATCAGGTTTTTAATATCTGAAATAGGCTGGGCATGGTGGCTATGCCTGTAATCCCAGCACTTTGGGAGGCCAAGGTGAGTGGATCACCTGAGGTCAGGAGTTCGAGACCAGCCTGACCAACATGGTGAAACCCCCATCTCTACTAAAAATACAAAATTAGCTGGGTGTGGTGGTGCATGCTATTCGGGAGGCTGGGGCAGGAGAATCGCTTGAACCCGGGAGGCAGAGTTTGCGGTGAGCTGAGATTGCGCCATTGCACTCCAATCTGGGCAACAAAAGCAAAACTCCATCTCAAAAAAAAAAAAAAATCAATGTGAGGTAGGGACAAATAGTACCCAGCTCAAGGCCACTGGGAGCTTCCATAGAACAGAGAAAATATTAGTGCTGTTTTCCTTATTTTGCCACAATTTGTGGACTGATGGTCTACATCAGTCATTAAACAATGCTTGACTATTTAATGTTAACATCAAGAATGTAGAAAGCATAAATGTTAGACTTTTTTCATAAAGTGAAACTTTAGAATCTTTCCTTCTAATCATTTGCTTACTTAAAAATTGCCCTCAATTAGAGTTCCTTAAAAACATTTTAATTCAAATAACCATAAACAATGACATTTTTAACATGGTAAACGGGCAACAAAACCAAATCTGGTTGATTTCAGAGAAGGGGAGATTATTGGAAGCATGTCATGTTGCTTCCAGAATTGACTGTAAGCTAAAGCAGAAGTTCTAACCGTGGGATTTGTGGACTCCTGGGGTCTCTGAGACCCTTTCAGGGAATCTTCAAAGTGAAAACTAATTCAATAATGATAATAAGATGTTATGTGTCTTTTTCACTATGTTGACATTTGCACTAATAGTGCAAAAGCAACAGTGAGGAAAACTGATGGTGCCTTAGCACAAATCGAGGTAAACAATATTCATAGTCATTGTATTCTTCACAACTATACACTATAGGGAAAAAAATAATCAGTTTCACTTTAGAATGCCCTTGAGGTAGCCATTAAATTATTAAATCTTGACCTTGAGATCATTTTAATATTATACATGATGAAATGGGACATAGGAATAAATCACTTCTGCTGTACATTTATGCATAATGATTGACTCAAGAAAAAGCATGTTTACAATTCCTAGAGTTGCAAACTGAACTAGCCACTTTTTTCACGGAACACCATCTTTAATCAAGAGAGTGACTGACAAACTTTACACTTGGTCTTTGGCAGGCATTTTCTCAAAAATGATCAAAATGAGGCTGTCATTTCAAGGACACCCACTGCCAGTATTGTAGCCAATGATAAAATACAAGCCTTCAGGTGAAAATTAGAATTTTTAAGAAAACTTGTCAATTAGGATGTTTTTGCTATGAGCTTGACAGCTTCCCAATGCTTCAAAATTTTTCTGATGATCTTGGTGGTGATATTTTAAAGTATGGGTTTTTTATATTATGCAATGAAACATATCAAAATTTGAAAGATCTGCATAAATTTTTCCAAATGGCCAATGCACAGTGTTACAAAATCATTTCTGAGTAAACGATCCACTCAAAGTATAAGACAGACCAATAGATTCTGATGAAATGAAATATAAAATATTCATTTCATATTCCACATTGCAAATAATCTTTAAGAAACTACAACCTGCAAATTTTGGTATAGTATCAAAGAATCTCCACAACTACCTGAAAAGGCTACTAAAATGTTCCTCCCTTTTCCGACTAAATATCTAGGTGAGGCTGGATTTTCTTCATGTTCTTCAACCAAAACAAATTGCAACAGATTGAATGCAAAAGCAGATATGAGAATCCAGCTATTTTCTACTAAGCCAGACATTAGAGAGATTTGCAAAAAAATGTTAAAGAAAGGCATGCTCTTCTCTAATATTTTTGTTTTAGAAAATTAGTTATTTTTCATTAAAATATCTTTCATTCTTTTTTGGTAGAGACAGAGTCTTGCCCAGGCTGGTCTTGGATTCCTGGCCTTAAGCCACCCTTTGGCCTCAGCCCCCCAAAGCACTGGGGTTACAGGCATGAGCCACTGCACCCAGCCAAAAAATATCTTATTGATGTTAACATGTTAATGTGTTATTTTTGTTTTTAAATATTTTAGACTTCATTTTAATTTATAATGCAGCAAATATCAATATGTATATTGATATAAAACAAAATAAAGAAAAGCTCTTCGAGGTCCTCAATATTTCTTAGAATGGAAAGGATTCCTGAGACCAAAAAGTTATCTAAGAAATGCTGACTTCAGGCCAGGTGCGGTGGCTCATGCTTGTAATCAATCCTAGCACTTTGGGAGGCCGAGGCAGGAGGATCATGAGGTCAGGAGATCGAGACCACGGTGAAACCCCGTCTCTACTAAAAATACAAAAAATTAGCCGGGCGTGGTGGCAGACGCCTGTAGTCCCAGCTACTCGGAGAGGCTGAGGCAGGAGAATGACGTGAACCCGGGAGGCGGAGCTTGTAGTGAGCCGAGATCAGGCCACTGCACTCCAGCCTGGGTGACAGAGCGAGACTCCGTCTCAAAAAAAAAAAAAAAAAAAGAAATGCTGACTTCAGAGAAACAGGCTTAGGGAAACAAAACCAAACCAAACAAGCAAACCAATTAGGATATTTTCTGCTATAAGAAACAGAAAACTCGCTTGAACTGACTTACATAAAAAAGGACATTTCACCCTAATTACTCTGATGTGATTACACATGTGATCAGAACATCACATGTACCCCATGAATATATACACGAATATGATGTACCCATAATATTTTTAAATTATTTACATAAAATGTTTTTTAAAATCACATTGTACCAAAAATAAAAAATAAAAATGAAATCTCTTCTTGCACATAAAGGAAGCGCCTGGGAGGAGAGGTTTAGGATTGGTTGATTCAGCTATGTGCATGATGTCAAAGGTCCTGGATCTTTCCATCTCTCCACTGCTGGCCGCAGCATTGACTTCAACCTTAGAAGGGTGGCCACCTGGTCACAAGATCCACAAGGATAGCTGGAGTGACAATCAGGGTGGAATGCTTTCTTGCTCACATATAGCAGGTGAGAGAGGAAAATACTTTTTCCAACTATGGAACATAAACCCTCCTCTCAGTCTGATCGGTCCATCTTGAGTTAAAGCCAGGGGATTATCATGCCCTGATTGGATTAGACCTGCCTTGGAACTAGGGTTGGGACACCCCCCACCCAGCAAAATTAAAGAAAAGGTTTTGTTAGGAACAAGGAAGGGGAAGACATGGATACTGAATAGGCTGCAATGCGCATTCCAACAAGCAAGAAACAAGGAACTGAGTCTGTCTGGATTTGTAGAATCAAAGCCCAAATCAGACCCAGGAAGGATCTGGTTAGGAAAGAGCACTGTCCAGCAGATGTCTCGCAGGCTCCACCATCACCACTGCCTTTACCACCAGACAGTAGATGCCACTGCTGTGACCATGGCTGAAAGAGTGAATTTTATTTATTTATTTATTTTTTTTTTTTTTTTTTTTTTTTTTTTTTTTTGAGACAAGGTCTCACTCACTCTGTTGTCCAGGCTGGAGTGCGGTTGCATGATCTCGGATCTCGGCTCACTGCAACCTCTGCCTCCCAGGTTCAAGCGATTCTCCCACCTCAGATCAGCTTCCTGAGTAGCTGGGACTATAGGCACGTGCCACCACTCCTGGCCAATTTTTGTATTTTTTGGTAGAGAGAGGGTTTCACCATGTTGGCCAGACTGGTCTCAAACTCCTGACCTCAAGTGATCTGTCCGCCTGGGCCTCCCAAAGCGCTGGGATTACAAGCGTCAGCCACGGCACCGGGGCTGGAAGAGTGTCTCTTTAACTGCCTGTGAATTGCATCACTGGCTTGAAATTAAAAGTCCTAAAATGCAGCATCCGATTGGCTACCCCAGTCATGTGGCACTGTCCAAGAAGGGGAGAGGGCACGTCCCACCCTCTTCATCTTCCAAACGGGAAGTGGGGGGTCCTCCTCCACCAAGGATCACAGCACTGGGGAGTCCACCACGATAAGGACATCTGGACGCGGGGAGCCAAAGCCAAAACTAGTAAACGGCCACTTCAAACACAGATGAAAATTCTTCAGAAATAATTAGATCAAAAAAGTAAGTAGATAGTTTTTTAAAAATAAATAAATAAATACAAGACAGGGTCTCGCTGTGTTGCCCAGGCTGGTCTTGAACTCCTGGGCTCAAGTGATCCTCTTGTCTTGGCCTCCCAATGTGCTGGGATTACAGGGATGAGCCACCACGCCCAGCCAAGGTGGGTAGATATTGATGAGAGAGATATAAATATAGATAGATAGAGATAAACGACAGAGAGGTGATAGGCATATAGGTAGAAGAGAGAAATTTATACATATTTTCTATATACTGTATTTACATTCGTATATGCACATATATATTTTTATATGCACAATAAATACAAGTCATTTAATTCCAGTACACCACTAACTGTGTGATCTTGTTTAAACCTCCTTATGCCTCAGTTTCCTCATCTGTAAAATAGGGCGAATAAGAGGACCTATCTCATGAGAGTAGTTCAAGGACCAAATAAGTTAATACTTGGAACATGCTTAGCAAAATATCTAAAAAATGGTAAGTGCTCAGCAAATGTTAATTATTAATAAAATATCAGAGCAATGAAGAAGGATCATTGAAATGGCAGAAAACATTTAACTGTAAATCACTTTTCCAACCTTCAAGGTTCACCAATATCTGAGGGAGGGAGTTTCTGATGCCCTGCCTGGGACACCTCCAGGAGACAACAGCTATGGAGCAAAACCAGATCCCTGAGTTAATAACGTCTAAACCACCTTGGAATTCAGAGCAGGAACACCCTTTGGACACCTCTCACCTGTTTGCTGTTTTATACATATGTAGCCCAGAGGAAATAGGTCTCAGTGAAGTAACCTGTTTGGAAGACAGACATTCTCCATTCTCCGTGACTAGCAGCTGACTTAAAACAGGACACAAGAAAATATATTGGAAGAAAATACACCAACATGGTTTGGTTTGGTTTGGTTTGAGAAGGAGTCTCTCACTGTCGCCCAGGCTGGAGTGCAGTGGCTGATCGTGGCTCATTGCTACCTCCACCTCCCAGGTTCAAGCCATCCTCGTGCCTCGGCCTCCCAAGTAGCTGAGATTACAGGCACGCACCACCACAGTTGGCTAATTTTTTGTATTTTTAGTAGAGACGGGGTTTCACCATGTTGGCCAGGCTGGTCTCTAATTCCTAGGCTCAAGTGATCCGCCCACTCAGGTCCCCCAAAGTGCTGGGATTACAGGCATGAGCCACAGTGCCCAGCCCCGGAAATATACCAATATGTTAACAGCAATTATCCCTAGATGTGTGATCATGGGGCATTTGTGTTGTCTTTACTGCATCAGACTTTACTGCAATAGACTCTAGGCTCTGTAATAAATATGTACTAATTTTGCAGTTTTCTTACATGCAGTACATATATTAATCTTAACTATGTTATTTTCTAAAATGAATATGACATGACTCACCTTTGTTTTTAACATACCCTGAGGCAAAGGGTTTACAAAGATGACCAGAGATCAAACTCTGGAGCATGCGTAAGGAGAATGTGAGAGGCAGACTCTCTCTTCCTGCTGCACCCCATACTGCCAACACAGTGTAGTGAAAACAATTTTTAAGGGTAGACTGAAGAGGGGTAAGGAAATTCCAGATAACAATGTCCACCATGCATTGAGCTTTGCAGACATAATCACACATACCTTTCAACCCTATGGGAAATAGGCATTAGCATCCCTATTTTACAGAGGAAGAAACAGAGGCTTGTCAATTTAGGGACTTGAGAGAGTCGCACGTGTGTGGGCAGTGGAAGAAAGGTTTGGCCTGGTAAGGAGATCCCCTTCAGCCCTTGGAGAGTTATTTCTATTCCAATTTGGAGAAGCTGCTGACTACACATCTACCTGAGGGGGACCCACAGCAAAGGAGTGGAGGGGAAGTCCAAGACGACTCAGCCAGAAACCCAGCAAGCAAACCCACAGAGTGTGCCAGCCCATCTTTCACTTCTTCCTAGACGTCAGCAGCACTCGTCATCTGGAAGGTTTCTTCCCACAGCAACAGACATCTTTTGCGCCCGTTACAGGCTGGGCACTTTCGGGAAAGGACTAAATATACTGCATGTGGCCTCTAGCCTTAAGCACGGCCATTCTGATTTGCAGACAAGACATGTTGACTGTTGAGCTAATCACTAGTAAATAAAATTTCCAGACCCAAGAGAAAAGGATGAGAAGTAGAGGATCCGTCCTGAGTATATTCCACAATCATTGCTAGAGACGTTCAGATGCAAGAACTCGTGTTTCTTGCATGCCCACTGTGTGCCACACTCGCCTCACATGCGTCTCATTAGTCCTCACAGCAACCCTGTGTACCCCATCATAGCCTCCCCGGTTGACATGCAAGGAAATGAAGGCCTGAGGGGTCCTACAGTGTCTGGGGCCACACCAGCACCAGGGCACACACCCTGAGCTCAGTCTTTCCAACTCCTAATCGAGTCTGGGGTTGTCTCCAAAGACAGTGAGGCATTGCTCCATTAGAAATACCCCGTCTTGCTCCACGGTGCTGGGAATATCAGAGAGTACGTTTGGAAAAGTAGAGCTGAGTAGCGGGAGAACCCTCTGGAACCCCAGTGAAACCTCCTGCGTGCAGGCCGCAAGCATTCGTGTAAAACGCAGGCCCCAAGTACTAGTGAAATGTCATGATCAAATCCACTTCTCAGACAGACTCCTTTACACACAGTTGTTATCATCCACATAATAAAAGGAATTGGATTTCCCTCATGTCTTAAGTCTTTGCACAATTTCCTCCCACCTTTCCTGGGCCTGCTAGGAGGCTCCGCACAACCCCACTGGGTGGAAGGCAGAGTAGGCAGGGGAACCCTGGGCCTGGCAGTTCTGTTACAATACTGTGCCACAACACAGACAGGTGGGGTGGCCAGAGTCAGGCAGAGTGACACAGGGTGTGTCAGGTGGCTCTCCTGCCCCTGCCTGTGCACACACATGATGGAACCCTGGTACAGTAACTCAGCATTCAGTTGAGACGAGAGGGAGAATAAACGAGGGACAATTCATCCTAACCTAACTCAGGACAGCGGCCAACCCTCTGGTTGGCCTGGGTCTGAGAGATTTCCAAGGATGCAGGACTCTGTTTTTAAAACCAGGTTAGTCCTAGACAAACCAGGAAGAACTGGTCAGCTCAGCTGACCTCTCTACCCTCAGGTAATGCAGCCCCTTGCCTTTATATTCTCCAGTCCTTCCTCAGCCCACACGCTCGCTCCGCCCCTCTGTGTCTCTGAGCAGGCAGGCAAGCTTGAATACTAGCTAATACTTATTGAGCATTGACTTAGCATCAGGCACTTTACGTCAGGCCTAAGGAGAAAATACAGTTATCACCTCCTGTCACAGATGAAGAAACTGAGGCTGACAGAATTAGTGTATACAAATAATTCCATAAAACCAGCTTCTGCACACACTTGAGCTTATAAAAGATCTCCACACTTTGCCTTCCCAAGTTTGCTAGAGGGAGGGAGACAGAAAAAGAGAGAGAGAGAGAGAGAGAAAATGAGTGATGAGACAGAGAGAGAGAAAATGAGTGATGAGTGAGAGAATGCGAATTAAAGGTCTCTCCCTCCCTCCTGGAGGGGGACAGGCCGAATCTCAGATATCAGCCCCTCTCAAGGGATCAGAGGATCAAGCCCATCCTCCGCTGGCTCTCTGCACCTCGCCCGTGGAGCTGACACAGCACCAGCTGCAGCTCATTTTACTCCCCGCCAGAAACGAGGGTATTATCATGTGATATTTTTGCCTCTTTTTATAAATAATTCATCCTTTTTTGCACAAAAGTAAGATAGCCTGAAGCTAGAACATTTAAAAGGAACGTCAGCCCCTTATACATAAAACAATAAAGTGCTAGTTTGCCAGAAAGTTTGTGAAAGTCCCGAAGCTAAAATACACCTCGTTCTAGGTCTATTTTTAGCCTGGAAAAGGCTTTCCGATGTCTTTCTCAGTTCACACGTGATAAGGGCTGTGTTATGCTTTCTCTGAAATGGGGCTTTCCCAAATCAGTTACATTTGCACAGGGAAGCCTAAAAGATCACTTGCCAAATAAGCATACTTATGAAATCCAAATCCCAAGTACACAAATGCTTTTTTTAACTCCACAAAAATAAATTATAAACAAACAGATAATGGAGTCCATGGTCAACCACGGCTATGAGAAATGGGGCCACAGATTGTTAACGTTTACAGGAGTCTTTTTCCCAAGACTGACAGGGAGTTTTCCTTTGCAGAAGGATAGCAATTCTGGAGCTGGAAATTACAATCATAAGAACAATTACAGGAAAAACAACTATGTTTGATGATAAGCTTTGGGCCTCCATGTTATTGTGGGCTCCCTTATCCCCTTGATATCATGCATTAGTTTGGTTTTGTTGTTTGTTTGTATTTGGGACGGAGTCTTGCTCTGTCACCCAGGCTGGAGTGCAGTGGTGTGATCTCGGCTCACTGCAGCCTCCTTCTCCCGGGTTCAAGCGATTCTCCTGCTTCAGCCTCCCAAGTAGCTGGGACTACAGGCACCCGCAACCATGCCCGACTAATTGTTGTATTTTTAGTAAAGACGAGGTTTCACCATGTTGGCCAGGCTAGTCTCAAACTCCTGACCTCAGGTGATCCACTCACCTCAGCCTCCTAAAGTGCTAGGATTACAGGCATGAGCCACCATGCCCAGCCTCATGCATTAGTGTTTTATGAGAAAGACATTTTATTTCTTTACCTACAAGGATTTTTTTTAATACTAACATTGCTGTTGTCAAAATGTCTTCAGAAGGACACACGACAAACTCATAATGTTGGTTGCCTATGGCAGAGGGTGACCAACCATCCCAGTCTGCTGGGGTTTCAGGAGTCTCCTGGGATGAGGACATTTCAGAGCTAAAACAGAAAGTCTTAGACAAAGCAGGACCAGTTGGTCACCCTACCTAGGCAGGGGAACTCTGGATGGCTGGAACAGGGGCAGGAAAAGGAATAGTAACTGTATCCCTTCATGCATTTGGAATATTGAACTATGTAAACTTATTGCTGGTTAAAAAAATAGGTTAAAAATGTTCTGTCAGTATCTTTTTAAATTAGTAGATTGCTAAGCGTAGCAAAGAAAAGGTTACTGGACCTATGCAAAATTAACATCAGTACATTTAAGGTCTGCTTTATTATTTCATTTGTTTCTGAATTATGTCCTCCAAAAGACTTCACAATCATTCACCAAAAGAACTAAAAAATTTGCACAGTTCTCAATTATTCACCAAAAGAACTCAAAAATTTGCACAGTTCTTTAATCCTCATTCTCACAACACCAGAAGGCTACTCAGGCTCACACTGTTGTTCCATTCTGAAGATTAGGAAATGGAGACCTAATGAGGTTACCTGACTTGCCCCAGGGTTGGAAATGAGTGTGCCCTGCAGCCTGTGTCCCCAGGGCCGGCCTTTCCTGTGCTGGCCTACTTTATAGCTGGCTAGGATCGTCAAACCATGGAAACAGCGAGCTGTTGCCAAAGAGAAATATTTCTATGAAAGTTTCTCAAGTGTCCCCTAGGAGAGCCTGCAGACGCCAGTGACGACAAAATATTGCTGACAGAGCCCTCCCCGCCAATCGTGCTGCTCAGAGAGTGCCACCCATGGAGCAACTTCTTAGGAGATTCCAACAGGATGGAAAGTCCTGAGGTGCATACGTGGAGGGACCCCACCTTTGAGCTCAGGTGGACCATCTGTCCACAGTCCCTTTCACAGCGCAGTACTTTTCCCATACACATCAAAGTTGCTTTGGATCGAGAGGCGAAGACCAGCAGGGCAGAACTAAGCAGGCCACAGACATCTTTCCCCAGAAAAGCTGAGGGTGACAGGCAGGGCGGTTCACCCTCCGGATGGCTGTTTGTAAAGTAAATATTGATTGTGAGCCATCCCCCAACCTGCTCGGGAAAACACACCAGCTGTTGCCTCTGCCTGCAGCTCCAAGTGACAGTCACCCCCATGTCCAGAAACATCCTCTCCATACCTGTCCCTGCTGCAATTCCCACAGCTGGCGTCGTCAGCCTCTCCGTGACGGTGGAGTTAGACCTCACATTGGCAGGAATTTGTGTTTTAATTCCCAGGCAGAGCTCGGGCCTCTGAGGGATAGGGACACAGAAAAGGTCAGTTTGGGGATGGCCCCAGGTGGATGGCTGTTTCTCCTGTTCCCCACGGTGTGGAGCCCAAACCTTCACCCCTGTGTTGATGCATCCTAGACCCACTTTGGACATTTCCACCTCACAAGTGACGTTGGCAGCCACTTCCTGAGAGGCGCTGCTCTGCGTTCCTGACCATTTTTTTTCTCACTCCCCTCCAGCCTCAGGGATACACCCTCCTCCTGTTCGAGACCAGCCCCCACACGTCGGCCCTGAGTTCAACCCGCCTCTGAGGCTCTGCTTCACGCATTACCTCTGCTTCCTCCTGTAGCTTCACCCTCCAGTAGGTAGTTCCCATTCTGGTTTCTCATTGAGAAAGAGAAAAGGAAAAGAAAAGAAAAGGAAAAGGAAAAGAGAAAAGAAGAGGGAGAGAGGGAGAGAGAGAGAAAGAGAGGAAGAGGAGAGAGGAAGGAAGGAAGGAAGGAAGGAAGGAAGGAAGGAAGGAAGGAAGGAAGGAAGGAAGGAAGGAAGGAAGGGGAGGGGAGGGGAGGGGAGGGGAGGGGGAGGGGGAAGGGGAGGGGTGAGCCTACAACTTTGTGTGTCTCCCCTTCACCCTCCCTGAACCTCTAAGTGGCATTTGATGATGCCGGGGCTTCCTGCCATGGAGGTCTCCAGTTTTCCATCCTCTCTCTCACCTCTCTGTCCCCTCTCTCGGGAGCTGGCTCCTCTCCCTTTTAACTCAGTCCCCAGGGCTTCCTGCTGAGTTCTTTTCTCACTCTGGCCCCTCTCCCTGGATTCTCAGGCACCCAGCATGTCCCACACAAGATTCCTCATCGTTCCCCAAAACCTGCCTACCTCCAGAGCTCCCAGGCTCTGCTGGCCACCACATTGCACATGATGGAGCCAGAAACCTAGAGGTCCCCCTACAATCCCCCCATTACTAAGTCCTTCCTCTTCTCTCCTACAAACAGTCCAAATCCAACCACGAGTAAGTTAGTGTAACTTGTTTGTTTATATGTCTCTCAACACACACACACACACACACACAATGTCCATCAGATCAGGAGTTGTGTCTGTTTTGTTCATTGCTATTTCTTCATCAATGAGAAATGTATCTGGCACACAGTAAGTGCTCAATAAATGTTGCTGGACTGAATGGGTAAGTACCTACTGCCGTAGTTTATAGCAAGCAACAGGAGTTGAGTGCACATATTTAAAGTCAGAAGGCAAGAGCTGGAATCTCGGCTTTGCCATTTACTCTCAGTGTAACTTACACTCAACTAACCTTAAAGTCTCAATTTCCTCACCTGTAATATGGGCATAAAGATAGCAGCTCACTTACCATTAGGATTAAATGAGATAGCACACGTGAAGAACTTAGCATAACTGCTACATATTAAGTCATCAATAAACATTACATATTATGTTTCTTACTGTTATTCTTTCCTGTCCTCGTGTGTCACCTGTATTATAACATCCTTCCAACCGTTCTCCAAGACTCCAGGCTCCTCTCTTCAGGAGCATGACCACCCTACTATCGTAATCAGAGTGATATGTCCAAATGCAAAATCAAGCATAATACTCCCTTGCTGAAAACCTTATGGGGTTTTAACTCTTCCAGTAGAGTCTTAATTCCTTAGTATGATCCCAGGTTCCCCACTCCCAGCTTCAACAACCCCCACCTCCCAGCACCCCAAACTCTAAATTCACCAAACTCCTAGCTTCATCTACCCTTACCTCCCAGCACCCCAAACTCTAACTTTACTAAACTCCTTCCATCCAAGCCTTTGCCTAAATTGTTCCATGCTTCTTCTACCAGGAATGCTCTTCCTTAACCCTCTCCTCTCCATTTTTTGCTTAAAGAACTCTTCCTAATCATTCTACAAATACGACATAAGCTCCTTTGTGAAGATTTTCCTAATCTCTTCTGCACAAATCACCACCACCCCATACAAACTCACCCCTGCCCACACACATTCCTCTAGGACAGTTAAGGTGGACCAGCTGTCCCAGTCCAGGCAGGAATGAAGAAGTTGCCCAGAATGTGGGGCTTTCAGCGCTAAAACTAGGAGAGTCCGGGGCAAACAAGGGCAACTCTAATAGCACAGATCACATTGTTTTGGAGTTAGCTGTCTTTCTGATAAGATTGGAGGCAGCAGAAAGCTTAACTTTGATCATCTTCGTGTCCCCAACACCCAACCTGGTGTCAGGCACTTATATGGCCCATACTCAATAAATAGGTGCTGAACACATTATTGAGATAGTGTGGAGGCAGTGAAGGAACTAAAGGCCATGGTTCAGATCCCATCCCCTCGCTGTATGACCTTAGGCAAGTTATTATTTTCATGTATATATCTATTTGTTTGTTACTGAATGATTGAAGGCAAATTTCTTGGTCTCAGCCTCTGTTTCTTCATTTGCAAAATGAAGATAATATCCATTTCGTCGCAATATTGTAAAGATTAAATGCGTGTAAAGTGGTTAACACAATGCCAGACATATAAAAAGCTTTCAATAAATGTTAGCTGCTATTTATATTCACTTTTTTTAAAAGAGTTAGCACAGTGCATTCAATAAGGGTTTGTTCCCTTCTCCCCATTAAACAAATTAATACAGGTGACCTTAAATGTAATTATACCACAGAGAAGCCTTCCCTTAGGACAGTGATCAGCCACCTTGGTTACACATTAGAATCCCCTGGAGGACCTTACAAACACTGATGCTCAACTCCAGGCCAATTAATTCAAATCTTCCTTGATGGATCCATGAATCAGCACGTTTAAAGGGCTCCCCTGGTGATTCTAATAGGCAGCTGGTTGAGAACTTCTGCCTTAGGACACTGGGTTGTGGCTCTTTACCTCTTAATTGCTGCACTGGGTCTTTCCAAAGTTATCCCTAATCTAGCTGTTGTCAACTGCAAGTGTTTAATACCCTCTGTTCCCTTCACTTTGTCTTCAGGGCAGGAACTGCAGAATTCTCAGCTCCCTAACCATTCCTGGCCTGTACCCAAGTTCCTAACAGCTTTTCACACCTTGCCGGTCCCTTCAGAGCCTTCACAGCTTGATATTCCCCTAGGAAGTTGAAGAAATGAAAGAGGTCACTTCGTCTGTGTCTTCCTTAAGGGGACAGACGGTTCCATTTTCCAGCCAGTGTTTCTCGAACTGGAGTCCACAGACATGTTCTCAGGGACCCGCCAGTTCTGTATGAGGATTTTTTCCTCTGCATTTTCAATTTGCTAATAATCTAAAATATTACTATTGTCATTAACTAGTTGTCCCTTTATAAGAGACTGCAAGATTTGAGTGCCCCATGGCCGGGCGTGGTGGCTCACGCTTGTAATCCCAGCACTCTGGGAGGCCGAGGCGGGCGGATCACGAGGTCAGGAGATCGAGACCACGGTGAAACCCCGTCTCTACTAAAAAGTACAAAAAATTAGCCGGGCGTGGTGGCGGACGCCTGTAGTCCCAGCTACTCGGAGAGGCTGAGGCAGGAGAATGGCGTGAACCCAGGCGGCGGAGCTTGCAGTGAGCCGAGATTGCGCCACTGCATTCCAGCCTGGGTGACAGAGCGAGACTCCGTCTCAAAAAAAAAAAAAAGATTTGAGTGCCCCTACAAAATTTGATATTTGAGGGGTATTCATTTGTTTGTTTTGGGAGACAGGGCTCTCACTGTCACCCAGGCTGAAGTGCGGTGTTATGATCATAGCTCACTGCAGCCTCCAACTCCCAGACTCAAGTGATCCTCCCTCCTCAGTCTCCTGAGTAGCTAGAACTACAGGCGTGAGCCACCACACCTAGCTGATATTTGAGTTTTGTAAAGGCAGTGCACACATACAGATTTCAAATTAGTTCAAATAGAAAGACCAAGCAGGGAACCAAATCCTCCCATGGCACAAAGCAGTTGAAGCAAAACAGACTCCAAATGACCAGCAAGTACTCGTTAGTCTCAAATTAGCTGCAGAAACAGATGTAGTTTGTGCGTCCCATCAAAACGTGTTTGCAGCAGTTCATGAGCAGCGAGTAGTAAATATACATTTACTAAGATATTTTCTTCTCCCATTCCAAAAAAAAAAAAAAAAATGGGAAGAGAAACCCCAGTTGAGGTAGATTTTAATAAAGCTATAATGCTAATTATATCCTTAAGTGAATGTGAGCCATGCACAGATTTATCAAGGGCCATATAGTGCCTGATTGTCCAGCAGTAGCAAATACAGCCTTGACGTTAAATACCACGTGTGCCTCATTCTAATAAGAGACAGTCTTTGCATGGATACTATTAAAATCAAATACAGGAATAGATATAAAACTAGACCCAAGGCTGCATCTTTTCATTATTAAGCCAACAATAGGCATTTATTTTTAGTACAGTTCATAAGTCCCATCAAAATAATGTTGTTTAGATGTGCCTATGTACTCTCTTTTGCTTTCAATTTGTAAATTTGTTTTTGGTTTTATAGGTGCGTAAGAACTTGAAGCATAAACAGTTTATGCCTAGTTTTATTTTACACCTAATTAAGAGATGGTAAAAAATAACTCTATTGTAGCTGTCAATCCTCAATGATCTTTTCCCTGCTGGTCTGGAACACTCGTGCTGGCTACAGATCAGAATCAGCCAGAGACTGTCAGACACATGGGCTCCCAGAGGTTGGAGACTTGGGGCTAGAGGACAGGACACTTCCCCGGGCTCCGGATCTGCTTTGTCACTAGGGGCAGAGGCTACTTGGTGATTTATGGACATGGGTTCTTGGTCCTGTCATTTCACCATCTGCCCTCTCCTCCCGCTCCCACTTCCACCTCCACCGGGACTCAGTTTCCTCAGTTCCCTAAGGTCTGTGGTCCTATCTGTCCCTAATTTTCAGTGGTTCTGTGATTCTTGCCTTCAGTGTGTTATCAGCTGAAGGTAAAGGATAAAGCACCCGCAGGGCTTGGGGTCAGACCTGGCTGAGAATTCTGACCCAGGCACTGCCCCACCTGGGACATTTAAACTTGATGAGCCTTGGGCTCCTTGCTGTAAAATGGAGAGGATAACGCTGTCGCCACCAGATGCTGCACAGATTAAACGAGATCAGAAATGTCTGGGAGGCACAGCGCACTCCTCCCTGCCCGACTGGGCATTCAGTGCATGTTTGATACTGCCTTTAAAGTTCCTGTTTGTCTTCAGGAGGGGTTCCTAGGCCTAACTGGAAAAAAGAATTTGTTTTTGTTGTTTTTAAAGCTCAGCCCATAACCTCCTTTCAACTAAACAAGGTCTTCCTGAAACTTCTCTAGATTTCTGAATGTTTAGCTTCAGGATGCACCAAGGAAATGGGAAAAAACCCCCCGAGGGGCCTAGGCTGAAGCCAGTGGGTGATGGGGCCCAGGGGCTGCCCTGAGACAAGCCCCTTTCAGGGACCAGAAGAGAAAGACTCATACTTGCCCCATTCCAGGATGAGTGAAAAGGAGGCATGTGTTTCCTGTGCACTTTTCAGCTAGCTGTAATGAAGCAAGCTCATTTTATATTTGATTTTAAGAAAGAGTGAATGACTGATGGCTTCAAACACACACATCTGCCATGCCTGTTTACCCACATGAAATTAATCAGATGACTTCAGGGCTGATGCTGGAAACATGGGTGAGGAGGGCAGGGTTCGCTTGGCGCCAACCCCACCTAAGGTCAGCTTTGGAGTTTGGGAAAAGCTCTTAGCTCCAACTTTCTCAATGAAGAGGGGCTTCTCACACTGCAGAGAGACAGGGAGGCTCCCGCAGCCCTAAGCCTAGGACCCCCAGAATTCTCTAAGCCCAGGTTCCCAACACCTGGTGGGTGGGTAGGAGGAGGCTTTCCATTCAGCCAAGATTCACAGAACCCCGCACTGTGAGCCCTCCTCCCTGGCAGAGGTAGAGTTACTGCTGCCTGGACCCCTGAGGGCACAGGGAACCCAAGGGTTCTGAGACACTGGGTTTCATCTTCCTCACCTCCTCCCAGCTGTGCTACATAAAACATCAGTTGTGTAGGATATTGTGTTCGTTTTCTGGGGCTACCATAAGAATGTGCTACCGACTGGGTGGCTTTAACTACAGAAACTTATTCCCTCAGTTCTGGAAGCTAAAAGTCTGAGATCAAGGTTTTATAGGGTTGGTTCCTTTGGAGGCCTTGCTCCTTGGTCTGCAGATGGCTGCCTTCTCCAGTGTCCTCCTGTGGTCTTCCCTCTGTGTGTGTCTGTGTGCTGATCACCTTTTCTTATGAGAACACCAGTCATATTGGGTTAGGGCCCACCCTAATGTCATCATTTTCACTTAATTATCTCTTTAAAGACATTATCTCCAAATATGGCTACATTCTGAAGTACTGGGAGTTAGGACTTCAACATATGAATTTTGAATAGATACAATTCAGCCTCTAGCAGATATTATAATGGGTTAATCTTATGTGTCAAGTTGGCTAGTCTGTAATATCCAGTTTGATCAAACTGCAGTTTAGATATTGCTGTAAAGTTATTTTTTAGATACAAATAACATTTACAATCAGTTGACTTTTTTTTTTTTTTTTTGAGACGGAGTCTCACTCTGTCACCCAGGCTGGAGTGCAGTGGTGCAATCTCGGCTCACTGCAACCTCTGCCTCCGGGGTTCAAGCAATTCTCCTGCCTCAGCCTCCCAAGTAGTTGGGACTACAGGCATGTGCCACCATGCCCGGCTAATTTTTTTGTATTTTTAGTAGAGACAGGGTTTCATCATGTTGGCTAGGCTGGTCTCGAACTCCAGACCTCAGGTGATCAGCCCGCCTCAGCCTCCCAAAGTGCTGGGATTACATGTGTAAGCCACCACACCCAGCCACAATCAGTAGACTTTGAGTAAAGCAGATTACTCTTTATAATGTAGGTGGGCCTCACCCAATCAGTTGAAGGCCTTAAGAACAAAGACTGAGGTCCCTCAAAGAGCAATTCTGCCTCCAGATTGCAACATAGGAATTATACCTGAGTTTCCGACCTCAAACCAAAGACTATAACATCATCTCTTGCCCAAATTTCCAGCCTGTCTGCCTGCCCCACAGATTTCAGTCAGCCCCTACAATCACATGAGCCAGTTCCTTAAAACAAACCTCAGTCTCTCTTCCTATCCCTCTCCCACCCTCCCCCTTCATATCTATATTAGTCAAGGTTCTCCAGAGAAAGAGCCAATTTCATATATATTGGCTGTCAAAGAGACCAACATATATGACCAACACTGGCAGGTCATAGGATATGACCTTAATTTGATTAAGACCACCAGGTTGGCCTCCAAAGCCGCTGCACAAGTCAACCTTCCCACCAGCAGCACATGATTCATTATGTCCCTACACACTCCCAATAACAGGTGGCAAAATCCAACTGTCTAATTTTGGCATTCTAACAGGTGTGTCAGCTCTTTCTTGCTTAACTTGTGGTTCTCTAACAGTATTACCAATGATTTGGAGCATGTTCTCATGGTAGCCTTTTTGGTTTTGTCACGGAGATAAAACTTCTTCTCTACCTTCTTAGTGTTTCTGGCTGGGCCCAAGAATTAAATTGTCATAAGACAGATTAACAGGAGAAAAATACAAATTTTATTTATTTATTTTCTTTGAGACAGAGTTTCGCTTTTGTTGCCCAGGCTGGAGTGCAATGGTGCGATCTCGGCTCACCGCAACCTCCACCTCCCAGGTTCAAGCGATTCTCCTGCCTCAGCCTCCTGAGTAGCTGGGACTACAGTCATGCAACACCATGCCCGGCTAATTTTGTATTTTTAGTAGGATGGGATTTCTCCATGTTGGTTAGGCTGGTCTCGAACTCCCGGCCTCAGGTGATCTGCCTGCCTCAGCCTCCCAGAGTGCTGGGATTACAGGTGTGAGCCACTGCACCCGGCCACAAATTTTATTTAGTAATTTTTACATGTGTATGAGAGTCCCCACAAGCAAAATGAAGACCCAAAGAAGCAGTTAGAGGCTAACACTTATATACTAGGCTGGACAAAGAGCAGTATATTGTGAGAACATGACAAGACAAAGGAGCCTGGGCTAGGGCAGTTAGTGGTGGAACTGTCACTAGGAAGATAATGGCTAGTTTAACAAGGTTGGTTTGTGCAGATTTCTCTTGGCCTCAATTCCTCATCTCTGGTGATAAGAAGGTCTTTCTTCCTCCTGGTACGGAGAGGGCCCCTTTCACTAAGGAGTTGTAGCTCCCACTTTCGGGGAGAAAAAGAAGGGTCAGACTGTCATTCTTGCTTGTGCTGCTTTTCAAAGTGCCTTTAATTCAAAATAACGAGGCCGGGCGCGGTGGCTCACGCCTGTAATCCCAGTACTTTGGGAGGCTGAGGCGGGTAGATCACGAGGTCAAGAGTTCAAGACCAGCCTGGCCAAGATGGTGAAACCCCGTCTCTACTAAAAATTCAAAAAATTAGCCAGGTGTGGTGGCAGGCACCTGTAATCCCAGCTACTCGAGAGGCCAAAGCAGGAGAATCACTTGAACTCAGAGGGTGGAGGTTGCAGTGAGCCAAGACTGCGCCACTGCACTCCAGCCTGGGCGACAGAGTGAGACTCCATCTCAATAAATACATAAATAAAAATAACCGATATGCCAGAGTGGCAAGTTTGGGGGTGGAATATCTCAATTTCCTACAGTTTTTACTTTCATAAGTTGCTTCTTTGAATCCTTTTCCATGTTTCTAAGGACATTTCTGTATTCTTTTATTCTTTGGTAGAGTTCCTTGAATAGCTTAGGTATCTGTTACGGACCAAATTGCATCCCCCCAAAACTCATCTGTTGACCTCCTAACCTACAATGTTATGGTATTTGAAGATGGGGTTTGGGGAGGCAATTAGATCATGAGGGTGGAGCCCTCATGATGTTATTAGTGCCCTTATAAGAAAAGATGCTCTCTCTTTTCCATGAAAGAAGGTAGCCATCTGCAAGCCTGGAAGAGAATCCTCAACCAGCACCCTGATCTTGGACTTCCCAGCCTCTGAAACTTTGAGAAATAAATTTCTGTGGTTTAAGCCACCCAATCTACAGCATTTTGTTATAGAAGCCCTAACTAAGACAATGTTAATCCCTTGTAAATCTCGGTCTCTCTCCCTATCTCTCTCCCACCCTCCCCCTTCATATGTGTAATAGTCACTGCTTAGATATCCTGCATTTTTTAAATGGTACAGCTCCCTGTAGCAATAAAATGAGATACTAAGAAAATGGATCACTATATCTTTATTATGGGAATTAGTAAAATCACATTCTATGCTTTACTGTTTAAGCATTGCAACTTCACTGTTTTAATCATTGCAACTATGCTATTATCTATTAGCTGCCATTCTGTTATCTATTAACTTTATAATGATGTCCTGTATTTTGATAGGATCAAGTATGTCTTCTGCTGAAAGGTTTTGTTTAGAAGGCTCTTCCCTATCTCTAAATCACAAAGGTATTTTCCATTTTCAGCTTGTATTTTCTTTAATTTTTAATTATTGAATCCATCTGGAATCTGCCTTTACATGTGGTGTTATATTCATATCCAGTTTTAATTTCCTTTATGTAGTGAGGCACAGTATGAAGGAATTTGGGGGTAAAAAAAAAAAGAAATATGTAATGAGACAGCTTTCTCAATACCTTCTATTAAACAACCATCCTTTCCCCCATTGATTTTGTGGATTAAGTTCCCACATGTACCCAACTCTGTCTAAGAGCTCTCCTCTCTGTTCTCTTGGTCTATGCATCTTCCCAAGTCCATTCTATATTGTCTTTACTACTATGGCTTTGAAATTGTTCTAATATGGAGAGGGAACGTCCCCCCCTCACCTTCCATTCTTTGCTCTTTTTTTAGTTTGCTTAGTTATTTGTGGACTTTTCTTCTTCCTTATATTTTATAATTTATGTTAGTCTAAAATTACTATTGAGTTCACAAAAAAATTCAGCTGAGATTTTTATTGGGATTGCACTGAGTTTAGAGATTAGGAGAAATTTAACATCTCTATAATATTAAATTATCCCATCAAAAGCATGGACTATGCTTCCACAGATGATCCTCTATGTCATTCTGAGTTTAAATTTATTTTCATAAAAATCTTATATATTTTTATATATGTTAACACGTAAATACTTATCGATATTGTGAATAGTATCTTATTACTATCAAAATTTCTAATTGGATATGACTGGTTTGAAGAAATACTATTGAATTTATTTCTGGATAATCTTATATCCAGCAAAATCTTGCAGGTCCATTTATTAGTTCTAATCATTGATCTTGTTAGATTATCAACTTAGATATTTATATCATGTATAAACAGTTTTATTTCTTCTTTTCCAATCCTTTCTCCTCTTATTTCTTTATCCCACTGGCCAGAATCTCCAAGCTGTGTTAAACAGTAGCTGCATAGGTGTCTTAGTCTATTTTCTGTTGCTTATAACAATCCCTGAAACTGAGTAGTTTATAAAGAAAAGGAACTTATTTCTTACCATCATGGGAACTAAGAAGTCCAAGGTCAAGGAGCCACATCTGGTGCGGACCGTCTTGCTGATCTTTTTACACGGAGACTCTGCAGAGTCATAAGGCAGCACAGGGCATCACATGACACGTGGGCTGCGCATGCTAAGCTTAGGTCTGTCTTCCTCTTATAAAGCCACCAATTCCTCTCCCATGATGATCCGTTAATCCATTTACCCATTAAGCTATGAATGGTTAATCTATTCATGAGGGCAGAGCCCTCATGACCCAATCACTTCTTAAAGGCCCCACCTCTCAATAGTTGCAGATTAGGAATTAAATTTCAGTGTGAGTTCTGGAGGGAACAAATATTCAAGCCATAGCAATATGAATAACTTAAAGTAACATTTCTGTTCCCTCTTAGCAGTGAAAACTTGGTTGAGTTTCTTCGCCATCCTGAATCTCCATTTCTCCAACTGATATGCCTTCCTTGCAAGGTTGTTGTAATGATCATGGTAATAACCCCAAAGTTCCTGGCACGCTGTAGGGGCTCAAAGCATAGAGTGTGGTTTCACTAATTCCCATAATAAAGATAAAGCCGTCCATTTTCTTTTTTAAAAATTACTTCTGCCTTCTATGTCTTTATTCTGTATGAATATAAATACAAAGATACATCTAGAAATATAAATAGGTAGATAAACACACATATACAGGATTATATGTCTATATAAATATTCATGTATACAAAGGATGTTCCCCAAAAGACATTTTCAATACCCCGGCATATTCTAAGCATGCAGATATAGATTTACTTCCCTTCCACATGGCTCAATAACATCCCAGATTGGAAGATAGCCCTACCGTATTGTTTGTATAAACAGAGCTTCACCTTTAGCGGCAAGGTCTGGGAAGTAAGCTGGCAGTAGAGCCATGTAATGCTTTATGTCTAGGTTAGCATTTCAGGACCCAGCTTTCCTCCTCACTGTATGCCTGTTCACATGCACCCTTTGGGGCCTGCCTTGATTCTTCAGCAGTCTGAATTTAGCTAATTGGCTGATTAAAATCACCTGGGCTGAGCTAATTGGCTGATTGGAAGCACCTGGGCTGGAGAAGCTGGGTAGGGAAATGACCTCTGACCTACTTTTCTTTTGGGGCTTTTTTACAAGACATATTCACAAATGGACATTACATAGACATATTCCTATAACTCTGTGTGTTTGTGTATCTATTGACTTATAGCTGTATCTAAATCTACAGAAAAAAGACTCTAAAGAAAACTGATGTTTGCTTTCAGTATCACAGTCTATCTTCAAGTCACAGACCTTTCTTCCCCTACCCAAGGAATCACTTCCCCAGCCACCAATACAGAAAGACAAGAGGGCACTTCTACATCACCCATTCAAAACAAAAGAAAAAAGAAGATCTCCTGAACTGATGGAAGCTTTCATGAGAAGTATTCAGCATTTTCAAATTTGAGTGAGGGCCTTTAAGCTGAAGCTAGTTCATCTCTGGTCCCTTATTCGCCAGAAGGGGAAGGGTCAACCTTGACCTGGCAATAAATGACTCCCATGGCCTTAGTGCATTTTATTCTTCTCACAGAAGTGAGCAACAAGGACCAATGCTTCCTTCCTTCCTTTGTATACATTAAATGCAGCAGGATGTATGTCAGAGCATACCTTTATTTGCGTACTACTGTGGATATCGTTTAGAGGACAAATAAGATTTTACATTATGGAAGTTTCTTTCTTGTTGTTGTTGTTTGTTGTTGTTATTGTTGTTTTGAGATGGAGTCTCGCTCTGTCGCCCAGGCTGGAGTGCAGTGATGCAATCTCAGCTCACTGCAAGCTCTGCCTCCCAGGTTCATGCTATTCTCCTGTCACAGCCTCCTGAGTAGCTGGGACTACAGGCGCCTGCCACCACACCCAGCTAATTTTTTGTATTTTTAGTAGAGATGGGGTTTCACCATGTTAGCCAGAATGGTCTTGATCTCCTGACCTTGTGATCCGCCCGCCTCAGCCTCCCAGAGTGCTGGGATTACAGGCGTGAGCCACCATGTCTGGCCCGGAAGTTTCTTTTTGTATTACTATCAGTACCACTATCTATCAATACTTCCACCTTCTATATCTTTATTCTGTATGAATATAGACAGAAATATAGATAGATCTGGATATAGATATACATAGGTCTATAAACACACACAAACAAGATTATATGAGTATGTCTATATAAATATTTATGTATACAAAAGATGTTCCCTAAGAGACATTTTCAATTCCCCAGCCCATCCTATTGGTGCAGACGTAGACTTACTTCCCGCTTACCTGGCTCCATACCATCCCAGAATGGAACACAGCCATACAATGTTATGTATAAACATAACCAAATCTTCACCTTTAGGGTTAAGACCTGGAAAGTAAGCGGCCAGTACTGACATGTAACGGCCATCCATTTTCTCCATATCCCATTCCCATTGTCAGAGGGAGCTGCACCATTTAAAATATGTGGGATATCTAAACTGGAGGAATGGTAATTATTTGAATCCAAAATGAATGATTTACAGGACTAGTGGAAAGGATTTCAGCCCCCTACTCTAAAACATTGTTCATTGAGCGTTTTTGCCAAGGGTAAGCAGAGTAAATTATCAATAGCAGCAGCAGGTACATAGATCCCCTCAGCTTTTCACTCTAACTTTATAATATACGTGTCAGCAAACTCATTATAGGCACATTTTTAAATAAGCTTTCACGATCAAGATGGTGGTGATAGAGAATATGGAATAAACTGAATTTTCCATATTCTAAACTGTTGAGCAATGATTAAAAAAAAAAGGAACGTAAATGTCGTTTTTTTATTTAACCCAAATATTTGATAAGGAAAACCTGTTATTTAACCCATGTAAAGTTTTAATCTGTATATATTAGACCAGTGCTTAAAGTACTATAGTAATGTAAGTGCATTAATAAATTCTAAGTTTTACTCAATTCTGAAAAAATACATACAAGCCATCAGGCAATTTTATCAAATTTCCTTAAGAAAAGATAGTATCTCCACTAATTGTTGATACATGCCGGTAGGCTGGTCTTCCCGCCTCCCCCCGCAACATGTGTACTGAAATGCTAATAAATGAATCATCAACAGTAATTACAAATATTCTGGGGATGTGATTTCACAGCTCCCATTTCAGAAAATTGCATATTTTTGCTCTGTTTGGGTGAAAGCATGTTTATAGTAACAACTTAGTAATAAAAGCCATCTTTGAAAACTATTCTGGTTTTTTTATGTGACTGCAGGGATTTTTCTCATGGCTGACAGCTAAGATTTTAAATAACATTTGTACAACTTGGGCAGATTTTCTGTTCTGCTTGGAAGTGGGTGATTTCACAATCCCCCTTAGTGACATCATGCTTAACAGAACTGCAATGAAAGCGATTCAGCCCCCTGTGCTTATTCCTCACTGTGGCTGAAAGATGGTTACAGCTGTGGAAATGGAGCTTGATTTCCCTATACCAGCAGCTTTGATTCTCTGATTTCAGCACTTTTTCCCCTGTGATTACAAGCGGGAAGATAGTTTTGAATATGAAATACTAGAGTGCATGTAAAGTTGAACGGTGGAAATATAGTTTTAGAAATTACTTTCAGCCGGGCACGGTGGCTCAAGCCTGTAATCCCAGCACTTTGGGAGGCCGAGGCGGGAGAATCATGAGATCAGGAGTTTGAGACCAGCCTGGCCAGAATGGTGAAACCCCGTGTCTACTAAAAATACAAAAAATTAGCCGGGCATGGTGGCACACACCTGTAGTCCCAGCTACTTGGGAGGCTAAGGCAAGAGAATTGCTCGAACCCGGCAGGCAGAGGTTGCAGTAAGCCGAGATCGTGCCACTGCACTCCAGCCTGGGTGACAGAGCGAGACTCTGTCACAAAAAAAAAAAAAAAAAAAAGAAATTACTTTCAATACCTACTAGCAATGCCCTACCACCACCACTATCTCCACAAAATATGTAACAGATGAAGTCCAGAAAGAATTGTCAGGTATTTCAAAGCATGCATTAAGCACCTACTCTATTCCTACCTTAGTGAAAGGAGATCTGGCCTCACTGTGCCATGTAATCTTCCCAGTCGTCTTTTGAGATGGCTGATGGCAGTTAACACCAAAGTCCCAATAATAGCTAATGGGAAAGTATATTACAGGGGTTAAGGGCTTGGTCTTGAGTTATAAACCCTGTCTTTTTTTAAAATTTTTATTTCCACAGGTTATTGGGGAACAGATGGTGTTTGGTTACATGAACAAGTTCTTTAGTGGTGATTTGTGAGATTTTGGTGCACCCATCACCTGAGCAGTGTACACTGAACCCAATTTGTAGTCTTTTATCCCTCACCCCCCCTTTGCACTCTTTCTCTGAGTCCCCAAAGTCCATTGTATCATTCTTATGCCTTTGCATCCTCAGAGCTTAGCTCCCACTTATGAGTGAGAACATACCATGTTTGGTTTTCCATTCCTGAGTTACTTCACTTAAAATAAGAGTCTCCAATCTCACCCAGGAGAAACCCTGTCTTTAAAATCTCAGCTCTGCCACTTTAGTTGTGTGACTCTACTTTCTTAACCTCTCTGTGTTTTGGTCTCCTCATCTGTAAAATAGGAATAATAATAGGCAGTTGTAGGGATTAAACCAGATAACGCAGGCAACACACTCCATCAGTTACAAATTATCATCAGCTGCAAACAACACATAAGGTTTTATTTTTCTCAAGTAAAAAAAAATTCCAGAATTGTGCAAGCTGCTGCTGTTGGTTCAGCAGCTCCACGAGTTAAGATTACACACTCCAGGCCTTTTCCTCATGGCCCCAAGAATGGCCACACTGTTGTCCAGCTGTCAGGTCCAAATTCCTGGCAGGAGGAAGGAGAAAAGGGCGAGCTTCACAACTCAGTCAGCCCAGCCCTTAAGGGGCCTTCCTAGAAGCCCTTCAATGTCTCTGTCGCCTCACTTCCCTCTCTCTCTCCCAAACCCCCACATGGCTTCCGGCTTGTCACTCCACTGACATGGCTCTAAGCTTAGGCATGATTCCATATTGCTAAATTTCACAAACATGTTCCTCCTCTACGTTGACCTCCCTCTCTCAGCAGAGCAAGAGCCCCTTCTTGAAATATGCCCTTCTTGTGGCCTCCATGACACTGCACTCTTCTGCCTCGCTTCCTGGCTCTTTGCCCCCAACATCCATCTCCTTTGCATATTCATTCTCCTCAGCTCCAAGACCCGCTTCTTTGCTCCCACGGCTTCCCTTCTTAGACCATCTCAGCACCTCCACCTTCATTTCCACCTACATGCTGATGATACCAACTTCCCCTCCAGGCCAAACCTCTCCTCTGAGCTCCAGACCTGGGTATCTCTCCCTTACCCACTCAAGTCTTTATGGCCTTGTTTCCAAGGCTTCTCACACTCAATATATCCAAGAGTGTTTGTGATCCCCCTGCCCATAAACATACAAACAACAACAACTCCACCAGACTTCAAGCCTGGCCCTGTCCCCGTTCCCCCACCAAGGGAATGGCACCACCTGCTGTCCAGTTGAGCAGGCTGAAACCTGGGAATCGTCCCTGACTGCCTCCCCTCGCTCTCCTCCCATGTCCAACAAGTCTAGGTGACTTTTACTCCTAAAGATCCCCCGAGTCTGGCCACTTGTCTTTGTCCTGCTCCAAGCCACACTAATCTCTCACTGGCTTATGGAAATGGCCTCCTCACCAGCCAGCTTGGGTCTACTCTTGCTCTGGTCTTTTCTCTGCATGGGAGCCCTGGAGGTCTTTTCAATACACAAATTGATCAGGTCACCATCACCAACACATGTCACCCTCTCTGCCCTCACTTAAAAACTTTCTGTAGCATCTCATTTCTCCTATAATACAGGCCAAAATCTTTAATACAACCGACAAAGCGCTGAGTGATGGGCCCTGCCTGATTATGGAGCCTCATCTTGCCCTGTGGGCTTCACACTCTGCTCTAACTGTAATGGCCTTCTTTCAAGAAAGCCTCCAAGCCTTTGCCCTTGCTGTGCTCTCTGTCCATGGTGGGGCAATGGGAACAGGACCCCTGAAGAGAACAGAGAGGAGAGCATTGGTATAGAGAAGACCCAGGTGCTGAGAGGCTGTGGTGCAGGAAAGGTCACCCATGTGGATAAGGGGATGGTCCAGGATGCTGGGAAGAAGTGGAGAGGATCACGGCTGTAATCCCAGCACTGAGGTGGGAGGCTGGGTGGGTGAGGTGGGCAGATCACTTGAGGCCAGGAGTTCCAGACCAGCCCGACCAACATGGTGAAACCCCATCTCTACTAAAAATACAAAAATTAGCATGGCATGGTGGCGCATGCCTGTAATCCTGGCTACCCGGGAGGCTGAGGCAGAAGAATCGCTTGAACCCAGGAGGCAGAGGTTGCAGTGAGCCAAGATCACACCACTGCACTCCAGTCTAGGTGACAGAGTGAGACTGTCTCAAAATAAATAAATAAATAAAAGAAGAAGTGCAGGCGAAAAGACTCACAGTCACCTGACAAAGACTTTGGTGGATGTGCAGAAGAAACCGCAAAGTGTAGATGACAAACACAGCCTTAGAGGAATGAGATATTCCAATGGCAGGAGCCCTAAGACACCGGGAGTTTTTGGTTCATGAAGAAAGATTTGGAAGCAGCCACGAAAAGCTAAGAGAAAGCTAATCCATGCCCTGGCCTGCCCTTCCTCCAGGACCCATGAAACCAGAACCACTACAGAATAAACAGCCTCCACTGGAGAGAGACACAAGGGAAATGGAGCCTTAAGCTCTCCCACTCAGCCTCTGGCCCCATTTCCCTTTTCTGAGCCCTCCCTCTGTCCTCTTTCCACAGTCTCTTTCTTTCCCCCAGCTGCTTAGTGGCCTCCCCTGTAAGATAGGGATGGTAACACTGATCTTTAAAAAAGCCTCATATAGCCTCTGGAATATGTATCCTAGAAAGATTCTCATACAGGGCCATAAGGGGACATGCGCGCTCACGGTAGTGTAGTCTGTGCTAGCAGGGAGGTGGAGCACTGGAGGAACAGACTTGAGTTATGTGGAGAATGCACACTATGGAATATGATGTAGCCTTCAAAAAAGCGGATCAGATGTACACAGGGCAACATGGATAAGGTATAAAAACAGTTCTCCTAGCACCCAGGCTGCGGCCTCGGAGTACAATTTCCCACTAATCAAAAACCAGGCCTCCTTGGAGAAATGACTGACTCTAGGTCTGAGGCAAGAAATGTGTAAGATGAGCCAGGAACATCTTATACCAGCCTGCAAGAAAGCTGTCAAAGACTAAAAAGGTGGTATTAATAACAACTTTAAAGAAAAAAAAACATATAATGGCTATCATCTGCCAAAGATAGGACAATTTAAGCATTGATTGAATAATAACTGCAAATAATATAATCAAAAGTGCTTGAATTCATGGGTTTTATATTAATCTTAAGCTTTATTTCTATATCTTTGAAGGAACTCATTATTTTGAAAATTGATAAGTAAAAGTATCAAGCACTTATCTTGCCTTTTCTATACAAACTATATCTCAGTGTTACTGAAGAGTTAGTGAGGGAAAGTTTCCCTTTATAGAATATGCCAACTAATAAATAAAGAAGGAGTGATAGATTATCAACATTTTGTAACCCCTAAGAAACTCATGGATCTAGGCACTGATCATCAACTTGCTAACATAACAAACAAAAAACAAGAAAAAAAACCCTCAATATTAGACACCTCTTAATGGAAGTCTAAAAGTTTACATACTAAGTATTTCCTGTCCCCCAAAAATTAGACCTGCTTCTGACCAAGCATCTATATAATTACCAATTTACAGGACATAGAGAGGACAGAGAAAGATGTTAAACAGCAGCACACGGATACAGTCAGAAAAATTCAGACTATAGAAAACTCCCTGAATATATTACCTGATCTTCAACAAATAAATTGCAAGATAAAAAAGATCATAAACACAATGTATAAATCTTATTTGAATCTTGATTCAAGTAACTAAATAATGAGACAATTGGGAAACGCTGATCAGCTGAATAGGTGATGATATTAAATGATCATTGCTAATATTAATATTTATGTATGATAATATGATACACTGATTACATATTTTTTAAGTACTTATATTTTAGAGGTACATACCAAAATACTTACTGATGAAACAGTGATTCTGCAACTTACTTCAGAGCAATCCGTGAAGAGTAGGAAAAAAATGGGTATAGACAAATTAATTGGCCACAAGTTTGTACTTGACTTTGAGTGATACGTACATTAAAGTTCATGATACCATTTGACTTTTGAAAATGTTTGAAATTTTTGCATGATAAAAAGTTTTTTAAACAGTAGTGAGTGAAAAAAGAATGAAAACAGGATGAAAAATACCATACCATTCATGTAAATTTAAAATACAAACACATAAAACACAAATAAAAGAACATACATCAAACATATTAGAATGGTTGCTGTTAGTAAGACTGGGGAATGGACATGGAGAATAAGCTAAAAGGGTAAAAAAAATAAGTGAAGCAAGAGAGGGACATTGCACTGACCAACAATGAAGTATCATTAATCAACCAACCCTCAGAATCTGAGGCCAAAAAAATTTGTCACACAGTTGTGAGGATTAAATATGTGGGTACTGTTCCTGGCATAGTGCATGATACATCATAAGACCTTAATAAATGTTTATTTCCCTCCATTCCCTCCACTTTCCACCATCTCCCTGCCCTGCCAAGGAATAATGTTATCTCATAAGTTAATTTACTTTAAGGTAGTAAGCCCTGATAACAACTTTACCCTCAGTTTCATCGGCTGAGACTTACAAGAGAGGGCAATGCTTAAAAAAATGAATCACTAATAAGTGAAATTCTTGCATTCCAAGCCCTAAAGAAGGCCAACAGTGTCCATTGCAAAGGTGATTTTAGGAAGGTTTCAGATCTGACTACCTGCCTACAACTCTTCAGGGTGACAGTTTGGACTCATTTCTATCTTCCTTCTTCTAAATCAAATGTATCTACACTAGAAAGTACACCAACTGCTAGCTAATCCCAGGAATCAGAGAACTCTGGGTTGTAGCTTGATCTTAGATGAGCATCAAAGTGAAATATTTATGTGCTGAGTTTTGCTCTTCCATTTCATGCGCCACCACCCCACATGCCAACCTCTACCATTTCCTCCTCTCTGACTCTTTAGCCATAACTGCCATATTCTTTCCAAACAATATATGAACTTTTCATTCAAAAATCGTGTTCCAGGTGACTGGCTCACTGGAAATCATTCAGAGGTTGCCAATGATTCACCCAATAAATCTGAGGCCCAGAAATTGACTTGGAATCAGTGGCGCCTGACAGCTGCTCAGAGGCTGCTGGGGAAAAGAAGCAGGATCTACATTGGTTTATAATAGCTTAGATGCTCCTGGCCCATCGTATAAAGTTGGTGGAGTGAAAAGCAATCAATCCCTGGCTGCAGTTTGACCCCCGCAGGTCAAAGTTAAATTTAGCTGTAAGCAGAGGGAAGGACATTTCACCATGGGAATAGAACCCAGCCAATCATTGTGCATGTTTTAATCTAGCACATTCTACATGTCCATCACTGTGCTAAAAGACACTGAGAAAGATTCACTCTAAGACCCCTGTGATATAGTTTGAATGTTTGTCCCCTTCCAGTCTCATGTTGAAATGTGATCCCCAATGTTGGAGGTGAAGTATTATAGGAGGTATTTGGGTCATGGGGGTGGATCACTCATGAATGGCTTGGTGACCTCCCCATAGTAATGAGTTCATGCAACAGCTGGTTGTTTAAAGAGCCTGGTATCTCTCTTGCTTCCTCTCCCATTATGTAACATCCCTGCTCTCCCTTATTGGTACCAAAGAGTGGGGCATTGCTATAAAGATACCTGAAAATGTGGAAGCAAACTTGGAACTGCTTGGGTAGAAGTTAGATGAGTTTGGAGGTCTCAGAAGAAGATAGGAAAATGAGGGAAGGTTTGGAACTTCTTAGAGACTCTGGTTAAGTAGTTGTGACCAAAATGCTGATAGAAATATAGACAGTGAAGGCCAGGCTGATGAAGCCTCAGATGGAAATGAGGAATTTATTGGGAACTGGATTAAAGGTCACCCTTGTTACACCCTAGCAAAGAGCTTGGCTGTATTGTGTCCATGTCCTGGGGATTTGTGGAAAGTTGAACTTAAGAGCGATGACTTAGGGTATCTGGTGGAAATAATTCCTAAGCAGCAAAGCATTCAAGATATAGCATGGCTGCTTCTAAAAGCCAACAATCAAATACAGGAGCAAAGAAATTACTTAAACTTAGAATTTACAATTAAAAGGGAAGCAGAATATAAAAGTTTGAAAAATTCACAAACTGGCCATGTGATAAGAGAAAGAAAGAACACTTTTAGGGGAGGAATCCAAAAGGGATGTGGAGCAACCACTTATCAAAGAGATTAGCATGACTAAAAGGGAACCAGGTGCTAATAGCCAAGAAAATGAGGAAAAGGCCTTGAAGGTATTTCAGAAATCTTTGGGATAGTCCCTCTCATCACAAGCCCAGAGGCCCAGGAGAATGGAATGATTTGAGGAGCCAGGCTGGAGCCTGCTGCCCTGCTAAACTTTAGGACACTGCTCCACATATTCTAACTGCTCCAGCTCCAACCAGAGCTCTAAAGGCATCAGTTAAAACTTGGGCTGCTACTTTAGAGGGTACAAGCCATAAGCCTTGGCAGCTTCTATGTGGTGTTAAGCCTGTAGGTGCACAAAATTCAAGAGTGAAGGAGGCTTGGCAACTTCCCCTAGATTTCAGAAGATGTATGGGAAAGCCTGGGTAACCAGGCAGAAGCCTGCCTCAGGGGTGGAGACCCCACAGGGTGACTTCACTAGGGCAGTCCCAAGAGAAAATATGAGGTTGGAGCTTCCACACAGAGTCCCCACCAGGGCACTGCCTAGTGGAGCTGTGGGAACGCAAGTGCCACCCTCCAGACCCCAGAATGGTAGAGCCACAGGCAGCTTACAACTTCAGCATGGAAAACCCACAGGGACAGAGCTGTTCAAGGTCTTGGGAGCCCACTCCTCATACTAGGATGCAAAATACTGAGTCAAGGATTATTTTGGAGCTTTAAGGTTTAATGCCTGCCCTGCTGGATTTCACACTTGTGTGAATCCTGTTACCCCTTTCTTTTGGCCAGTTTCTCCCTTTTGGAAGGGGAATGTTTACCCAATGCCTGTACTGCCATTGTGTCTTCAAAGTAAATAGCTTGTTTTTGGTCTTACAGGCTCATAGGTGGAAGGAACTTGCCTTGAATCTCAAATGAGAATTTGGACTTTGGACTGATTGAGTTGATGCAGGAATGACTTAGGACTTGGAGGCTCTTGGGAAGGGATGATTGTATTTTGCAATGTGAGAAGGACATGAGATTTGGGAGCCAGGGGTAGAATGATATGGTTTGGATGTTTATCCCCACCTAATTTCATGTTGAAATGTGATCCCCAGTGTTGGAGGTGGAGCCTGGTAGGAGGTGTTTGAGTCATGGGGATGGATCCCTCATGAATGGCTTGGTGCCCTCTTTGCAGTAATGAGTTCAGACACGAGTTGGTTGTTTAAAGACCCTGGCTTCTCTCTTGCGTCCTCTCTCACTGTGTGACATGCTGCTCCCCCTTCACCCTCCACCACGAATGTAAGCTTCCTGAGGCCCCACCAGAAGCAGATACTGGAACCGCATTTATTGTGTAGTCTGCAGAACCATGAACCAAGGAAACCTCTTTTTCTTTATAAATTACCAAGCCTTGGGTATTCCTTTATAGCAACACAAAACAAACTAACACAACCTACTTTCACAATGTGAATAATCTTATGAAGGATACAGAAAATTATACAGGACAACATAAAACAGTACCACTAAGTAATAACATAACTACATGGCATCCATCTCTGTCTGAAATAACTTTTCCCACCTTATGGGTAGGTCTGAATTCTACATACGCCCAAATGCCACTACCTTCACAAATTCCTAGTGACTTATCTTGCCACTCATTTTTTGTCTGACCCCTCCCCAAAGTAGCAGCCTGGGGCCTCCAGGACTCACTGAGGCCTCATGCCCAATGGAACTTGGTGATAGGAACCAGCCCTGCCCTCAGTCTATCCTTCATGTTAGAGAAGAAGATGAGAAAGGAGTCAAGGTGACTTCTAAGGGTCTCCATATTGGCATGGGAGAGTGAAGTCCTCTCTATAACTCCTTCCTTCTTCAAAATAACCCAGAGTTATTTTGAGCAGATACCATGTGCACATTATCCAAGTGACTTTAGGACCAGTGACAGGAGCGAATAACTGACAAAATCATCCAGGAACACAGGCAAGAAGCTTTTCCTTATGTTGTCAGACTCAGACTACTTTCTGAGTCATTAATCCTCCCTCTGGCAGGTTAGGATTAGATTCTGCTGCGGCTGGACCACTCAGCCACATTTGTATTGTTCAGAACAATGTCAGAATCACGCAGCTCAGAGGTCTAATACCCGTCACAAACCGTTCCTGGATTCATTCTTCTCTCCCCTTATTCCAAGCCTTCTGAGCAAGCAAATGAAGGCTTTCAACCATACGTGATTGAGTTACCTAAGCAAACTGACCAGAAAAGGTTGGAAGCAAACAAAATAAAAGCAAAAAATTTGAATTTAGCCAAAGGAACTGTACTGTAGGGAATGGATTATCAATCTGAGAAAGCCAAGGACAGAGGTTAAGAAAATTAACTTAAGCATTTTTCATGCATCAGGGGCTCCATGGTAGCTGAACACCTTGGAGTACTGGATGGAGCATTGTCTTTGGAGAAAGAGAATCCTGACACAATTCAGGATCACCTCTCAAGGATGCACGACACAGACCATGAACCTGGCCATCCCCACACTCAGCCATCTTCTCTTTGAACACCATGATGAAGCACAACCCAAGGACAATGATTTTATTTTCTAAAGTCCATTACTTAGGATAACCATTATGCAAACAGCCAAAATTGACTCTCTTAAGCAAAATGGAAATCCATTAGAAAAACACAGGATGGCTTGCAGTATGCAATGTAGACCTGAACCATCAGCCCAAGAAGTCAGGCACCAGACCCTTAAGAGTCTGGGGAGCTGGGGCTGACTGGCAGTTCACTGGGGCCTCACTGCTGATGTAAATACAGAACCCAAACATCTCCCCCTCCTACTCAGGACTCAAGGCCCATGAGCTGAGCTCGGCAGCTCATGCCTGTAATCCCAGCACTTTGGGAGGCCAAGGCAGGCAGATTGCTTGTGCTCAGGAGTTGGAGACCAGCCTGGCAATATGGTGAAATCCCATCTCTACAAAAAAAAAAAAAAAGGACTCAAGACTCAAGGTCCTCAAAGTGAATCTAACTGTCCAGCCTAGGTGGGTAGGACATTTTGATTGAAAGCCCCAAAAGTCAGCACGCATTGGGGAAAAGATATTTCCTTTGGGAAACATTACCACAAAAAGGGGAAAAGAAGCTGGTTGGGTAAACAATACTCACTCACTCACTTTGCCATCTCTTACCAAGTTCCGTGCAAGACAGAATAAATAAGGTGCCAGGGCACATATTCACATAATTTCACATATTAATGTAAAAAAAGTCCTCCTAAATGGCTGTGTTTCTGAGATTAATTCACTTAACTTCCCTGAGAATCATTCTCCTCAACTACAAATGAGAAAGTCGGGCCTGATAAGAATTTTTCAAACTAAAAGTGCCTCAGGCAAAAATAAACTCTCTTGGTATAAATATAGATTATAAACCCAATATAAGTGGCCAAAGGGCTTAACTGCAAAGGATTCTGAGGGTCAATGTCAATGTCTGAGTGGTGGCTGAGGGCACAAGGATGGTCACAGAAGCGGGCTTAAGGTCATGCTCTGTCCATCAATATTGTTCTTGTGTAAAGACAATGAATCAGAAAAATGCCGTCAGCCAGATTCTGGTGAAAATTCAGGAAGTTAGACGATGCTGGCAACATGAAGGCACATATCTAAAAGAAAGTAGTAAGAAAGAGGGCAACAAAGACAGAAAACTTTGAGACAGAACTGTTTTTTGAAATAAAGAATGCAGTGCATAATCCTCTCTTCAAACTGATATGAGATTTGCCCATTTCTAGTCTGAATATTAGGGCTGTCTCCTAAATCACAATGTGGATGACTCTGCTGGCAACAGCAAGGGGGTGGAGGTACTTTAGTCACACATTCCCCCAGTCTCCATCAACCCACTACCACTACCACCTTTTTTTGACATGGGGAAACTGAGACTTTCTCAGTCTTACTAAGGCCAGCATGAATACAGCATCAGAACAAAATCCTTCCAACCTGATTGCTGTCCCCAAAACCCCCTACCCTAGAAAAAAAAAATTTTTTTTTTTTTGAGACGGAGTCTCACTCTGTCACCCAGGCTGGAGTGCAGTGGTGCCATCTCAGCTCACTGCAACCTCTGCCTCCCGGGTTCAAGCAGTTCTCTGCCTCAGCCTCCAGAGTAGCTGGGATTACAGGTGCCTGCCACCATGCCCGGCTAATTTTTTGTACTTTTAGTAGAGACAGGGTTTCACCATCTTGGCCAGGCTGGCTTTGAACTACTGACCGCATGATCCACCTGGCTCAGCCTCCCAAAGTACTGGGATTGCAGGCGTGAGCCACCACGCCAGGCCGAAAAAAATTGTTTAAGTTACCATCGGATGCCCCCCTAAGAAGGTCTAAGCAACTTGAACACTTCTGGCCACACTGCTATGCAATTTACAACCCAGTGGCCGATGCTACCGAAATCCAGACACACAACATTGAAATGTGTCCAGTGGTTATTGTAGAGTTTAGTTGACCAGATGCTCGATTTAATTCTCCTATGTGCCAGTGGCCACTGGTCAGTAGCCCATACCAGCAAGGCTCGGCTCTCAGGACCTCTGATTTTATAGCATTGATGGAACAGACTCAGGCGAGGCGTTGTCTTTTAGGACATGCTCTCTCCCATCATGCAGCTGGCCAGAGAGATGCTGAGGGTGGGAGGAGTCCTTTACTGAATGTTTGACCTGAGTGGTATAATAATAGTTATCTTTTAGCTCTGCTTCAGTTTATCAATAAGGCATGTTGCAACTTTGTCACCATTGGGAAAACATGGAAGCAGAGAACAGAAAATCTCCATGGAGATATTTCTGTCATTGGCACATCCCGTGAGAGGCAAACACCAGCTGTCAAACTGGGCTGTCTTCAAGAGGCTCCAGCCCCTCAGTGCCCATCCATGGTAACTCTAAGATCTAAGAAGGAGTGAGAGGGTATGGTTGTGGGGTTAGTGGTTAATGCACCTTTGGACCAGTGGAGCATGTGGGCTGGTGTTTCTCCTCCTCTCTGGAGTGGCCTATTACAAAGTAATCCTTGCTGTTTGTCTGCCACTGCTTTGGACTCAAAAGCTCCATCCCCACAATCCCCTCAGCCCTCTCCCAGTCCAGCCACGACCGCAGCCTTCTCCTGATCAGCCTTTACCACCAGAGGGCTCAATGTAGCAACAGGAAGGGAAGCCAGCCACAGGGTCCACAGCGGGAGGAAAACACAACCAAGAAAGGAAGAGATTGCGTCATGGGCTATGTGTACCTATGTGACCAGCAACACCTCTACTGTCCTTTTGGTAAGAGGCTCCGGCTGTCGTGGGATCTGCAGAGGATGGATAGATAGATAGATAGATAGATAGATAGATAGATAGATAGATAGATAGACAGACAGACAGACAGACAGATATACATATACATATATGTATGGTTTTTTTGTTTGTTTGTTTTGAGGCGCAGTTTCACTCTTGTTGCCCAGGCTGCAGTGCAATGGCACGATCTCAGTTCACCACAACCTCCGCCTCCTGGGTTCAAGTAATTCTCCTGCCTCAGCCTCCCTAGTAGCTGGGATTGCAGGCATGCACCACCACGCCCTGCTAATTTTTTGTTTTTAGTAGAGACGGGGTTTCTCCATGTTGGTCAGGCTGTTGTCAAACTCCCAATGTCAGGTGATCTGCCTACCTCGGCCTCCCAAAGTGCTGGGATTACAGGCGTGAGCTACCGTGCCCAGCCACATATATGTATGTTTTATATATAACTTATATGTGGCTGGGCGCTGTGGCTCAGGCCTGTAATCCCAGCACTTTGGGAGGCCGAGACGGGCGGATCACGAGGTCAGGAGATCGAGACCATCCTGGCTAACACGGTGAAACCCCGTCTCTACTAAAAATACAAAAAATTAGCCAGGCGCGGCGGCAGGCGCCTGTAGTCCCAGCTACTCGGGAGGCTGAGGCAGGAGAATGGCGTGAACCCGGGAGGCGGAGCTTGCAGTGAGCCGAGATCGCGCCACTGCACTCCAGCCTGGGGGAAAGAGCGAGACTCCGTATAAAAAAAAAAAAAAAAAACTTATATGTTAATATTTTATATACATATTTACATTTCATATATACATTGTTTATATCTATACATTTATTACACTTTATATATTATTTGCATATTTTTACTTGTATTTTTCTATATGTTTTTATGTGTATAGAAATATATAGTTTTTTGTTTTTTTTAATGAATCCAGGCTTAGTAAGTCATATCACATGAGGAGGAATCAAGTTTCCTGGGAACCACAGGGTTTGGACTACGGGAGGTCAGTGCTGGAGGGAGAAATGTTTCCAAGAGAACCAAAGGCAAAAGTTGAGGCTACTAGGAAATGCTCCTTCTCTTTCTCTCTCTCTGTCTCACCTACCTGTGCCTGTCTGCCCACCCCCAGCCTGACATCGTCATAGGTCCTGAGTCATTTTACATCTCTTCCTCTACTGTTACTCATCTTTTACTTCTACATGTAATCAATCCTCATTTCACCAGTTACCGACTTCATTATCACTGGTTTTTTAGATTATCAGTTGAAAAACTTCTATGTAAAATGATTTATAAATCATATTTTCCATTGTCATTTCAGAGATATGGTCCAACAGGGGAAAAAAATTGACATATGTAGTAAAAATCACAGACAAAACCTACATCTTTAAAAGAATATTCTCTCTTCGACTGAGTATGATTTATGTGTATGTGATTCTCCCACTGGACATCTTCAAGAAAAGTTAGCCAAACAGGCAATCAATTAGAAAGGGCACTCCATGTTAAAAGTATATTTATTATTTATGAACCATCTTTCTTGATCGATTGGCTTCCATTTATGGGTTTTTCTCAATGATGCAATGTAAAAATTGACAACTTAAGCATTCATACTCATAACCATGTGTCCAGATATTCAATGGAAACTGCCTGTAAGCCCGCTAGGCAGCGGCTACTGGGAACAGATCCTCTCTACCCTCCCCTCCTCCATGGTATGGGTCATTGGTCCTGACTTGCCCTATATAACTCCACTCCTTAATGACTCCCCAGGTTATGAGGCAGCCTTTTTCAGGACTGACTCTGTCCTGCTTCTCAGCCCTAGGAGTCACATTCACTCCTCGAACTATATCTGCTCTAGCCCTCTTCCAGCACCAAGCGTCTGCCCAGCACAGGCTTGTCCACGTTTTCCTTGACCCCTGGCAGCAACTATCTGATCTGTGTGTTTATTTGTCAAACGCTCAGAACAAAGGATAAAAATATTACTCTTTCTTTAAAATCACATGCTACCATTATGCTAATAGCTGCTTATAATCTTTTTGGTTCTAGCTTTTCTAGGCAGAGATATCCAGTGGGTTTTGAGGGAAAAGGGGTTCTTTTTTTTCAAGCCCAATATTATAAGCACTTTGGCGATCCTATCACATCTTTGAGGCACATGTCTGCCTTGGATTAGCAGGTGTGGAAAAACAACACTTTCCAACAATCTGTCACTGAAATCGAATCTCCCTAAAACTCAGGTGGAAGCAACTGATAAGGCTCACAGCATCCAAAATTCAAGCCTAAAGGTATGTGAGTCCGTTCCAGACCAAGCAACAGCCAAAGCCTGGGAAACAAAACTAGCAGCACAATCACATGAAAAGTTTTACTAAGTGATACTTATCTTTATGTGCAATGTGCTTTGATATTATCCAGTCTGTTCTATTTTATTTATAAAAACTGGTTACACTCATTAAATTGATTTCACTATTGGACTGCATCCCATAGTTTTGAAAGCGCTGCTTTCACCCATCCTAGCTGAAGAATTAAAGCTAGTTAATGTCCTCAATAACAGGTTGAGAGTCAAGTAGGAAAAACACTGGAGACCTGGGGCCAAATCCCTGCTCTTCTACTGCCTTGCTAAGCAAGGGAGGATGCATCGCTTAGCCTTGCTGTGCCTCACTTTCCGACTTAAATTGAAGTTGCCTGCTCTAACTCACAGGTCTATTAGAGGGATCTAATGAGATGAAAGACAGGTCTATTAGAGAGATCTAATGAGATGAAAGATGGAGGGCACTTTGAAAATTTTCAAGCATCATTCAACTGTAAAGGGGTGGGGTCAGTCATTGAGAAGAAAGAAGGGCAGAATAATCTGTTTTTACATGCTGCTTCTCTACAACTCAGCTGGGTTGCTTCTAGATGAGGCAGAGCCAAGGTGGGAGTTGAAAACAGCTGGGGTCATCACTCTGACTAGTCCTAGTGATTGAAACCAACAAGAGGAAGAAAACGAGGGGACACTGACAAAGAGAAGGAATATGTAGGCCATCCTGAAATAAGCATCATCTTATTGGCCAGCAATTTACCACTGAGCCACCAGCAACCAGGAACCAATGGCTCAATGTCCTACACTCTTAAGAGATACCACAGACTCACCCAATACTATTACATATAAAAATATATGTCATAGGCCCACGCAGTGGCTCATGCCTGTAATCCCAGCACTTTGGGAGGCTGAGGCGGGTGGATCACGAGGTCAGGAGATTGAGACCATCCTGGCTAACACGGTGAAACCCCGTCTCTACTAAAAATACAAAATAATTAGCTGGGCATGGTGGCGGACACCTGTAGTCCCAGCTACTCAGGAGACTGAGGCAGGAGAATGGTGTGAACCCGGGAGGTGGAGCTTGCAGTGGGCTGAGATAGTGCCACTGCACTCCAGCCTGGGTGACAGACCAAGACTCCGTCTCAAAAAAAAAAAAGCAAGGGTAAGGCTTGTTATGTAAATTTAAAACAATGATAAGAGTGTCTGGTGTACAGACACCCTTACAAATGGAGATTTCCTTTATAGATCTCAATTTCTCTTATAAAAGGGTTTCGGGATAGCCGGCTAAATGTCAGAAAGGTATATTAATATCTTGGAGATCTATTTAGTTCAATAGGCTGTCTTTTTTTAATTTTTATTATTATTATTATTATTTTGAGACAGAGTCTTGCTCTGTCACCAGGCTGGAGTGCAGTGTCACAATCTTGGCTCACTACAACCTCCACCTCCAGGGATCAAGCAATTCCCTTGCCTCAGCCTCCCAAGTAGCTGAGACTACAGGCACGCACCACCGTGCCCGGCTAATTTTTTGCATTTTAATAGAGATGGGGGCTTCACCATGTTGGCCAGCATGGTCTCGAACTCCAGACCTTGTGATCTGCCTGCCTTGGCCTCCTAAAGTGTTGGGATTACAGGATGAGCCACCACACCCAGCCAATAGGCTGGCTTTTCAACTTAACCATTATTTCTTAACTCAATTTACTGAGCTCAGAGTAGAACTCATTAAAGAATAAGGCAAAGAAAATATTCTCTATGCCTGGTTTCAGCATGTACAGATCTGAAAAAGAAGCAAGCCTACTTTCCCTGAGGGCTTACCTTTTATAAACCCTTTATCCTGGAGACCTTTCTTTTCACATTTGAAAAGAAAGGGGTGGGATAGTAACTAAGCCAAAAGGTTAACAGATTCAATTTTTCTTATCAATTAGGCACTTAAGCTTTTTATTTGCCTTGTCTTTTTAAGGGCCAGACATGGTGGCTCACACCTGTAATTTCAGCACTTTTGGGAGGCTGAGGCAGGAGAATCACTTGAGTCCAGGAGTTCAAGACCAGCCTCGGCAACAAAGTGAGATCCCCATCACTACAAAAAATAAACTTTTTAAATAAATTTTTTAAAAGGTTATTTTAAAAGAGGGAGTAAAAACATTGAAATCCTTTTAGAAGTTTCTGCACAACCATAGGCATCCCTGGATGAGACTAATTCAGGGGCCCTCATTTTTAAATGCACTTCTCAAAGTGCAGTATTGTTCATTTGGAACATTTCATCACTGTAATTACCTTTAATAAGATTTTGCCATTTCCGTAAGTATTTGCTGCCTCCAAGGCCTAATACTTCTATATGTATGGGTAGGCATAGCCAGAAAGTAGAACACTCAATTCTTCAGAAAGTAAGGATCCCATTTTTACCTTGAATCTTGGCTTTGGCTCTCAGATCCCCTTGATCAACTTAGCCAGTAATTTTTTCCCTAACTAAGTGCACAAGAAAAAGAAACAAAGGGAATAGAACACAAAAATCCCTGCAAATCTCCAAAAGCCAAAGTTCACACCCCCTGTAGTATTACCATTTACTGCCAATTTCTGGCTGACCCAGTCAGACATCTGAGGTCTCCAACTGGATCCAAGCCAGTTAATTATTTCATTGAATTTGATCCTGGACCTAGTCCAGTTTGTTATGACATCCAAATCCTGCTCAGACTTAAAATTTTGCTCAAACTTGGATAGCTCTAAACATAAATCTGTGGAGCTTCAGACTCCAAGAGAGAACTTACCCATGACCCCTAGGTGCTGCAAGAGAGCAATGAACACAATCAGTCCAGCTGGTGTCACACTTGGTCACTCAGTGCTTCTGGGGGTTACGAGAAGCTCTACTTTGGATCCCACTTCTGCCACCACCTGTTAAAAGAAAACCCATTTTCAGCTTTTCTGCTCTGGTTTCTCCCCATCTTTGTGGTCTTATCTACCTTTGGTCTTTGGTGATGGTGACGTACAGATGGTGTTTTGATGTGGATGTCGTTTCTGTTTGTTAGTTTTCCTTCTAACAGTCAGGACCCTCAGTTGCAGGTCTGTTGGAGTTTGCTGGAAGTCCACTCCAGACCTGTTTGCCTGGGTATCACCAGCAGAGGCTGCAGAACAGCAAATATTGCAGAATGGCAAATGTTGCTGTCTGATTGTTCCTCTGGAAGCTTCATCTCAGAGGGGCACCTGGCCATATGAGGTGTCAGTTGGCCCCTACTGGGAGGTGCCTCCCAGTTAGGCTACTCGGGGGTCAGGAACCCACTTGAGGAGGCAGTCTGTCCGTTCTCAGATCTCAAACTCCATGCTGGGAGAACCACTACTCTCTTCAAAGCTGTCAGACAGGGACGTTTAAGTCTGCAGAGGTTTCTGCTGCCTTTTGTTCAGCTATGCCCTGCCCCCAGAGGTGGAGTCTGCAGAGGCAGGCACCAATAACAGACAGAGAGCCAAATCATGAGTGAAATCCTATTCACAATTGCTTCAAAGAGAATAAAATACCTAGGAATCCAACTTACAAGGGATGTGAAGGACCTCTTCAAGGAGAACTACACTTGATCTTAGCCAAAAGGCCGAGAAGCGATCAAGGAGAACTACAAACCACTGCTCAGTGAAATAAAAGAGGACACAAACAAATGGAAGAACATTCCATGCTCATGGATAGGAAGAATCAATATCATTAAAATGGCCATACAGCCCAAGGTCATTTATAGATTCAATGCCATCCCCATCAAGCTACCAATGACTTTCTTCACAGAGTTGGAAAAAACTACTTTAAAGTTCAGATGGAACCATAAAAGAGCCCGCATTGCCAAGACAATCCTAAGCCAAAAGAACAAAGCTGGAGGCATCACGCCACCTGACTTCAAACTCTACTACAAGGCTACAGTAACCAAAACAGCATGGTACTGGTACCAAAACAGAGATATAGACCAATGGAACAGAACAGAGCCCTCAGAAATAATACCACACATCTACAACCATCTGATCTTTGACAAACCTGACAAAAATAAGAAATAGGGAAAGGATTCCCTATTTAATAAATGGTGCTGGGAAAACTGGCTAGCCATATGTAGAAAGCTGAAACTGGATCCCTTCCTTACACCTTATACAAAAATTAATTCAAGATAGATTAAAGACTTACAGGTTAGACCTAAAACCATAAAAACCCTAGAAGAAAACCTAGGCAATACCATTCAGGACATAGGCATGGGCAAGGACTTCATGTCTAAAATACCAAAAAAAATGGCAACAAAAGCCAAAATTGACAAATGGGATCTCATTAAACTAAAGAGCTTCTACACAGCAAAAGACACTACCATCGGAGTGAACAGGCAACCTACAGAATGGGAGAAAATTTTTGCAATCCACCCATCTGACAAAGAGATAATATCCAGAATCTACAAAGAACTTACACAAATTTACAAGAAAAAATCAAACAACCCCATCAAAAAGTGGGCAAAGTATATGAACAGACACTTCTCAAAAGAAGACACTTATGCAGCCAACAGACACATGAACAAATGCTCATCATCACTGGCCATCAGAGAAATGCAAATCAAAACCACAATGAGATACCATCTCACACCAGTTGGAATGGCGATCATTAAAGAGTCAGGAAACAACAGGGGCTGGAGAGGATGTGGAGAAATAGGAACACTTTTACACTGTTGGTGGGAGTGTAAACTAGTCCAACCATTGTGGAAGACAGTGTGGCGATTCCTCAAGGATCCAGAACTAGAAATACCATTTGACCCAGCCATCCCATTATCGGGTATATACCCAAAGGATTATAAATCATGCTGCTATAAAGACACATGCACACGTATGTTTACTGTGGCACTATTCACAATAGCAAAGACTTGGGACCAACCCAAATGTCCATCAATGATAGACTGGATTAAGAAAATGTGGCACATATACACCATGGAATACTATGCAGCCATAAAAAAGGATAAGTTCATGTCCTTTGTAGGGACATGGATGAAGCTGGAAACCATCATTCTGAGCAAACTATCACAAGGACAGAAAACCAAACACCGCCTGTTCTCACTCATAGGTGGGAATCAAACAATGCGAACACTTGGACACAGGATGGGGAACATCACACACCGGGGCCGGTTGTGGGGTGGGAGGAAGCGGGAGGGATAGCATTAGGAGATATACCTAATGTAAATGACGAGTTAATGGGTACAGCACACCAACATGGCACATGTATACATATGTAACAAACCTGCACGTTGTGCACATGTACCCTAGAACTTAAAGTATAATAATAAAAAATAAAATAAAATAATTAAAAAAAGAAAACCCATAGACAAATTTAACAGGGTTTCACTCAGGAAAGAATGATTCACAAACTGGGCAGCCATACAATCAGAATAGGTTCAGAGAGACCCTGGTATTGTCACATGGTAAAAGAAGATTTATGGACCCAAAAAAAAAAAAAAAAAAAAAGAAAGTGATGTACAGAAAATAAAAGGTACATAAGCAGCTGGATTAATTATAGTTTGGCATTTGCCTTATTTGAACCAAGTTTGAAAAGTAGGCTCTCTTTGATTGGCCAAAACTCAGTGACCGGTACAAGAGTAGGCTACAGCCTTTTTACACATCCGCTTTAGTTACAGTTTACTAAGTATGGTGAAACCTTTAGGCTGAACTGAAATATTTAAGGGGGCAGCTTTAAGCTAAGCTTAATTTAACGTAACGAAAGTGCCTTCCCAAGCCCCCTGACCAGCCAACTGATTTTCAAGCCTCCTGAGAGCCAACCATCCTCTAAAGTAGGAAGGCTTTGCTCCTCAGTGGGTATTCTCTAGAAACATAAGAACCCAGTCAGACAATGAGCCACCTTCATGTTTAAGAGAAGGAAGAATTGAAAGCCAGGCATGGTGGCTCTTACCTGTAATCCCAGTGCTTTGGAACTTGAGGCCAGGAGTTCAAGGCCAGCCCGGGCAACACAGTGAGACCCCATCTCTACAAAGCATTTAAAAATTAACTGAGCATGGTGGCATGCACCTGTAGTCCTAGCTACTTGGGAGGCTGAAGCAAGAGGATCCTTTAAGCCCAGAGTTCAAAGTTATAGTGAGCTATGATTGTGCCACTGCCTTCCAGCCTAGACAACAGAGCAAGACCCTATCTCTAAAATAAAAAAAAAATAAATTAAAAAAAAGAGGTAGGGAGAACAAGCAAAGTATTTCTACTGTTATCTAAGGGTCTTCCCAAATTCTGAAAGAGGTTTTGCCCGAATCATAAGGATGAATAATGATAATGGAAAAAGTATCAAAGTCATGGGAAACAGCAATACGTCACATGGACAGCCAGCCAAGTACTATTTTAAGGGCTGTATATGTACAAACTATTTTGATCCTCACAAAACCCCTATATGGTAGGTACTTTCACCATTCTCAATTGCTAATGAGAAAATTGGAGCACAGAGAAGTTAAGTGACCTGCCCCTGGTCAAACAGCTAAGAAGTGGCAGAGCTGAGATTTGAACCTAGACTGTCTGGCTGGAGTGGGGCCTCTGAGCTTCTAGGCACCGCTGCCTCATGCAGTTTGATCCTATCAATAATAATAGCAAAGACATAAAGAGCATGTTCCCATTAACAAAGTGCTCTCATTCACTTATTCAAAAAAACATTTTTTGGTTTAGCACCCACCAGGCGCAGGCCCAGAGACAGAGTGGTGAGCAAGTAATACACAGGTCCTGCCCTCACGGTGCTTTCTCCTGAGCAGTGGGGACAGATCAATCAGCTGCTCTTAAAAGTAAGTGTATAAGGGCAGTGGTAAGTGCTCTAAAGGAATAGGCATCGCAGCCACCGCTCTCTGTAACAAATATTATTTTCATCATTTCACAGATGAGGACATTGGGATTTCAGAGTGAAATGCAATATAACAAAAAGAACTCACAGAACTTGAGATTTTTTAGTTGTATTTCTTTTTGAGATATACAGATTCAATATATCTATATGATTTGGCATTCAAAAGATATTAGAAGGCAGTCAGAAAAAGTCTCCTTTCCTCCCCTGGCCCCAGCATCCCAGTCCCCTCCCAGAGACAATCAGCACTGCCAATTTCTTGGGTGTCTTATCAGAGACAGGCAGCAACAATCACACACACACATTTTCTTTCTTTGCACAACTTCAGCACACTGCACCCTTGGGTTTTCTTTTCTCCTAACAAATGAACCCACAGTGAGCCTCCCCATCTTCTTTATGGCTGCGTGGCATTTCGTGGCATGGGTGGCCCACACTGTTTTTAACCAGTTTCCTACCAGTGGTCATTTAGGTTATTTTCAGTCTTTTACTAGCAAAACAAAGCTGCAGAGCGCCACTAGATATATAAACCATTTCATACTCATGCAAGTGTATCAGCATGATGAACTCTCAGAAGTGGAATTGCTGGGTGTATGGCCATAAGCATTTGTCATTTCAATTGATATAAACCACACTGTCCACCATTGAGATGTCACCAGTTTATGCTCACCCAGCAGTAGATGCCCGTTTCACCAAACTCCAACATAGTGAAAACACACTGCTGGGAGAATCCAGTGACCCAGATGCTCACTCCATCACTCTCCCGCTGTGGGTCTTTGGGCAGCCCTCTCAACCTCTCTGATCCCCAGGCATGTCCTCAGAAAAGTGGGCTTCGTAGTGACCCCTGTTCCGTGTTCTCGTGGTATCTAACACACAGCCCTTTGGTGACTAGGTGAAAGAAACTGGAGCTCCACAGGACAGCAGCTCATGAGAGATGTCCCCAAGGCCAGGGTCACGAGGGCCAACTGCAGTGAACCAGGGGCCAGACAGGACATCTCAAAGCAAGCAGCAGCAAAATGGTTTAGGCTCTGGAGTAGACAGGCCACCCAACAAGCTGTGTGGCCTTAGGCAAGCTGCTTACTCTCTTCTTTCCTCCTCTGTAAAATCCCTGAAACTAGAGGCAGGCCAGCAAATGCACATGAAGCGCCAAGCACACAGCAGAGGCTCCAATTCCAGTTATGGCTGCTATGGGCACCCCATGTCCCCAGCACTTCCCATTCATGCACACCAGCAACTCTACTGAACACGAGGAGCCTGCCTCTGCCTTGCAGGCAGGAAGATGCTGGGAGCAGCCCTCAACCAATGAAGGATGGCAGCTGGTGACAAAGAATCCAGCTTCTTTGCATCTGGGGGAAGGAGCTCTGTAGTGTGTTTGATGCAATCTCCTTGAGGTCCTCTGTGGTACCACATCCCAGGTGCCCACAGCGACAACTGGCTCTTCAACCTGCCCTGCTGGCTTCCTTCCTTTCTGTCTCGCCTTCCCCCTCCTGCCCCGTCAATGCTCCCCGAGACTGCCTCCCAAATCATCTATTTGCACTCAAACCCTATCTCAAGGTCAGCTTCTGAGGGAGCCCAGCCTAAGACAGTTGTTATTACTACATTTAATATAATAGATATGTCCCTATGTGTAACTGCCATAGGTAACATTATATGTAAAATATGTATGTTATTGTTATTGGTTAGGAAAAAGACCCCCAAAACAGAGGGAAGGACAAACAAGGAGGGAGCAGTGGTGAGACACAGAGCCCCTTCGATGAGGCAAGACACCAGGGAAAGGCAGCCACCACTTCGGCCAGGTCTGTGGCTCTCACATCCTAGAACAGCATCTCTTAACACGTGTGTCATGGATGTTCAGTGCGGCCCGAGGTGAACTCTGAGACACCACTCTCCTCTGAGCCTCCTGCCCTGGAAGGGCAGGACCAATGTGTCTTTCTTTTCTTTCAACTGTATTTTTTCAGTCGTAGTTTAAAAAAAAAAAAAAACACAACATAAAATTTACCATCTTAACTATTCTTAAGGGTACACCTCAGTAGTATTAAATACATTTGCAGTTTTGTGCTACCATCACCACCATCCATCTCCAGAACTCTTTTTATCTTCTGGTTTGTTTGTTTTGAGATGGCATCTCACTCTGTGGCCCAGGCTAGAGTACAGTGGCGTGATCTCTGCTCTTTGCAACCTCCACCTCCTGGGTTCAAATGATTCCCCTGCCTCAGCCTCCTGAATAGCTGGAATTACAGGTTTGCGCCATCATGCCTGGCTAATTTTTGTATTTTTAGTAGAGACAGGGTTTCATCATGTTGGCCAGGCTGGTCTCAAACCTCTGACCTCAAGTGATCTACCCTGCCTTGGCCTCCTAAAGTGCTGGGATCACAGGTGTGAGCCACCACACCCGGCCCTTTTTATCTTGTAAAACTGAACTCTATACCTATTAAACAATAACTCCCCATTTTTCTCTCCCACCAGCCCTGGGCAACCACTATTTGACTTTCTGTCTCTATGAATTTTACCACCTTCGGATCCCAACGTAACTGGAATCATACAGTATTTGTCCTTTGCAGCTGGGGTGGGACAATTCTCTAGCACATCCCGCCATCAGAATCAACCTGCAGCTGCCCACGGTGGGAGCAAGCTCGGTAACACCCCTTTACTGGCTGCCTGCCCTCCCCTGTCTCATTTCCCCATATCCCTCCAGGATTTGCTTCTGGGGGAACTCAAACTTAGGCAATTGGGCACCTGCCAAGGTGCCACAATTGAACACAAGCTAGAGGCTTTATATATGTTGCATAGCTTCTATCAAGAAACGAAAATAAAAGACATTGCTCATGCATGAAGAGAAAGGTCACCCCTTTGTTTCAAGACGAACGTCCACAATGACAAAGGGAAGAATGTTCCAACTCTGAGGCCAAATCAGGTGAACAGAATGTGACAGAGCAGATCTTTTTCAGGTCACACATTCTCTGACAGAAGGAACAAAAAGACGAACTTTCCAACGGAGGGAGAACCAGGTTTCCAAAGGACAGGAAATGCATTGTTCATTGTCTGGGGTTGGGTCCCCTTGTTGAGCACAGATTCCTTGGAGAAAACATTTGGCCAAAATGGTTGAGGTTTAGTCTTCCCAGCTTTTGAAAATCTGCCCTTTCCTTGCTCCAGGGTTGGCCTGAATTCACCATCACAGGTAAGGAAGCAAAAAGCAGAGGCCTCTTCACCCGTTCCAGGAAAGGCACAGTGAACTCCAGTTAAGTTTGGGAGCTGGATCATTAGTGTCTCATTAATGACTTCAATCTCTCACAAACACAGGGAAGACACAGAAAACCACTGTCTGAGCCATGAGCTGTAATTGCTGCTGTCCTTCTAGGCAGGGGAAAAGCAGACCACGCTTTGTGGCTTCTTAAAAGCCCTGTTCGTTAATGAGGTTTCCTAATTTAGGGCAGAAGAAAACTTGTGGGCTATTATTAGGCCACAAATGGAGGCACGTGTTTCATTTAATCGCCCTACTTAACAAAAGAAACTTTGCTTTTGTAAATTAAAAAATTATTTTTAAGTGTTAGAGGCCTCTGGATAACCTTGAATAAAGCCTCAAACACGATCAGGCCCTGGTGGCCAATCTATAAATCTAACAGACTGGGGCAAATGATCCCAAAGGTTTTGTCCAGTTTTAACAATCTGTGGTTTGCAAGGACAAGTGGTTTCAAAGGCTTTGTCCAGCTCTAATAACCTATGGTTTTTTTTGATACCACCTCCTCCCTGCCTCCAACAGAGGTCCCCTGGAGACAATGAGCCTTCAAAATCCACATCTTAATTGTATCTGTTCTATTAATAACTCTTGGGGTCTTTAGATGCTGTTGGCAACCGCACCTCTTATCTGCTTGGGATCCCGTGCAAGGTGCACACAGAGGATCCCATCTGCGGGCTCAGAAGCACAAAGGGAACAGCAAAATCTTCTATCTGCCATCTATGGGGGGGAAAAAAAGGTAATTGCCTCTGTCAGTTGCATATGTTGAGTCACCCTGAGACGCTGGAGGTCTTCTTTGGGCTGAATTTAACATCACAAATCATCACCTTAAATGCATGGATACTGGAGAGGCGTAGCCAGGTATTATGAAAGCTTTAAAACCCATACTCATAAAATATAACAGAAAAATTCATCTTTCAGGTTTACAACCAACAAAATCTGTGATATCTCTTTTGTGAATACTTTTAATGTTCTCTGCAGAGCAGTCAGCAGTAGACCCTGGTGCAAATGTGGGGTTGAGCAGCTCCCTGACTGATAAGCCAGACTTCAGGCTCATCCTGGAGTCTTCCAAGACCCCTGGCTACAAGCAAAGTCAGGTTGATTGCATTTGGTTTGAAGTCAATTCTACAACCCAGGTGTTTGGGGCTTTCCTTTTGTATGGTTTGTTCTAAAAGGGCGGTAACCCTGTAATGACCAGCTACCTTCATGGGTTCTCTGTTTGAGGTCATCATGGAGACAACACAGGGTTGTCCTTTGAGACTCTTTTTGTGCTGTTCACTTTTTGTTTTTGTTTTTAAGAGACAGGGTCTCACTCTGTCACCCAGGCTGGAGTGCAGTGGTATAATCATAGCTCATTTCAGCCTCAAACTCCTAGGCTCGAGAGCTCCTCCTGCCTCATCCTCTTTAGTAGCTAGAAACACAAGTGTGCACCACCATACCCAGCTAAATCTTTTTTTTTTAGTATTTTTTGTGAAGACCGGGGTCTCGCTGTGTTGCCCAGGCTGGTCTTGAACTACTGGGCTCAAGTGATCCTCCCTCTTCAGCCTCCCAAAGTGCTGGGATTACAGGCATGAGCCACACTGGCCAGCCTGTGGCATTCACTTTTCTCATCAATAGCTTTTGACCCCCAAATCACCCCCATTCTCAACCCTAACCCGAATTGCCTCGAAGAGCCTGGATCAACCCCTGGGGGAGTCAAAAGAGGCTGCCTCGTGTCCAGCTGGAGCCAGGCGCTGTGAGGCAGACAGATAGCAGAAGGTCCTCACGCTCAAGGGCTTTGTGCTGACACCCAGGCCCTGCCTCCCCTCTGCTTTCCCAGTTCCTGCCAGTCATGGCCTTCCAAACCTGCTGACTTCCTGTGTTCCTCAGTGAATGGCACCAACATCCCCTAATCTCCAAGTACCAAGTCAGAAACCTGCAAGTCATCTTTGATTTCAATCAAACCACCTCTTGGTCCTCTTCAATCTGTTCACTCAGAGGAGCCCCAGGATGTAATGAGATGTGTACTATGCAGTTCTAAGGGCAATACCCTCTGGAGCTGGGCAGCAGAAAAGGGCACGTTCCACTCCTTCCTATTTCCGTCATCTTAGCTCGAACCCCCATCTGCACCCTGGAAGAGAGCCAGCCTGGTCTGGAGGAGGACAGTCCTGGCACCAGCCTGAGTTTTGCCTCGCCCACCCAGTCTCCACAGAGTCATCTCTTGAAAAGTCATCCCTTACCATGTCACTCCCTGCTTCAAACCCTCCCTCCAGTGGATCCTATTGTCTTCAGGGTAGGATCCTAACTCCCTGGCAAGGCTTACAAGACACAAGAGGCTCAGCATGACTTGGCCCCTGCTTCCCTCTTCAACTTCAACTTAGGACTACACAACCACTATGGGAGACCTTATATTCCAGCCATGTGAGCATCAGGAGATTCTCAGACTCTCCCACATCATTACTCACCTTAGGGCCTTTGCACGTATTGTTTCCTCTGCCTAGGCCTCGACCACCCAGCTCCCACTCACCTCTGCCCTTGCTTCATGGTTCATCTAGCTAAACTCCTATGCACCCTTCAGGACCCAGCTCACACATCACCTCATCCAGGCTGTACTCCCTGACCAGCATTGCCTGCATCCTGTCTCCCTCCCCCAGCTTGAGTCTAGTCTGGCTTCTTCACCAAAGGGCCTTTAAGGACAAAAAGCAGATCTAATTCATAAGCTCAATAAATAGTTACTGCATGCCAGACGGGGGTCTCCCAGGCCCCCCGACTCCTCAAGCCCTCTGAATGGCTAAAGAACTTTCTGTTACAACTCTCTTCCCCTAGAAAGAATTTCTTTGCAGCATGCCCACTTCAGGAAGCTCCCAGTGCTGCGTGAAATCTCACCAGCTCAACACTGGCCTCCGCCCTTCCTCCTGGCCAGCCCTCCCCTTCGCCTCTCTGCTCTCAGCCCCATCAGCCTGGGCCCCCCTCGAGCTCAAGCCTCTCCAAGACTGTTTCTGCTGCTCTCTAATTGCTTAGTGGAGATACCATCTCTTCCTTTACCAATTGTTTCTGCACAGTAAACAGAAACCACCTGGCGGAGATCCAAAATCCGATCATCCTACGAAGTTATCACTGGCTTCTTGAAAGAAAAACGGACCTATGTCCTGCCGCAGGCTCGCTCTCTTCCCAAGCTTCCTGACTCCTCAGTGAACCTGTTGCACTCTATTTCAAAAATATTTCCTGCTCTGTTCAAATTGCAAAGGGTGAACACATTTAACCAACTCCGAGACAACCCATTTCCCCCAAGCATCCTACCATGTGTCTAATAATGACAACGTTTGGCCTCTTTATCAAACCCACCAGCTCCTACGCCTGCAGCCGGCAGCCTCTGCTTGCCCCAGGGAGGAGTCCTTCTCAGGGGAAGCTGCCCTGAGCAGATCAAATCTTCCCATATCATTCAGGTGTCCTGCTCAGTCTGTTCCTAACCAAGCCTGGAGCAGGAACCCTGGCACAGGTGTTGTTGTTCAGAGGGAGGAATATGGGCCAGGAGCCTTGAATGGTCCCAAGGGCCTAGGATGTCGCTAGGTGACACTGATCTGTTCCAACTAAGACTCTTATTCTTGGGAATCGGCTTAGTAGCTTCCAGTGACAGTCCCAGACTCTGGCACTGAGAGGAACTCAAGAAACCACTGAGTGCAGGGCTCACGGTGAGCACCTTTTTGCTAAAGATGCCGCATATGGGGACAGGATGTCAGTAACGTGGTTGTGGTGGGGAGGAAAGATGGCAAAGGGAGTTAGAAGGCCCTCTGCAGCCACATGGACGTAAGCACCTCCCTGGCTCACTGATTTCTGCATTCAGCTTCTGTATACAACAGTACCATTTTCGAGTATTTACTGTGTGCCGGGATCGGTGCTGAGAGCTTTTTACATGCTTTAGTTCATGTCTTCCTGTAACCCACCCGGGTGGAAGGATTTACTATGAACCCCAACCGATAGGTAAAGACATATGAGATTTAGGGCAGCTGTGACTCACTGGTATCATCGAGAGTCTACCAGGGCACTGGTGTGTCTGGAATTGGTGGGTTCTTGGTCTCACTGACTTAAAGAATGAAGCCGTGGGCCCTCGCGGTGAGTGTTACAGTTCTCAAAGGCGGCATGTCCGGAGTTTGTTCCTTCTGTTGTTCAGATGTATTCAGTTTCATTCCTTCTGGCGGCTCTGTGGTCTCACTGGCTTCAGGTGTGAGGCTGCAAACTTCGCCGTGAGTGTTACAGCTCTTTAGGCCGCGCGTCTGGAGTGGTTCATTCCTCCGGGTGGGTTCATGGTCTCGCTGGCTTCAGAAGTGAAGCTGCAGACCTTCGTGGTGAGTATTGCAGCTCACAAAGGCAGTGTGGACCCAACGAGCAAGCACCAGCAAGAACTATTGCAAAGAGCAAAACAAAGCAGCCACGACGTGAAAAAGGACCCCAGCGGGTTGCCACTGCTAGCTGGGGCAGCCTGCTTTTATTCTCTTATCTGGCCCTACCCACATCCTGCTGATTGGTCCATTTTACAAAGAGCCGATTGGTCCATTTTACAGAGAGCTGATTGGTCCATTTTGACAGGGTGCTGATTGCTGCCTTTACAATCCGTGGGCTAGACACAAAAGTTCTCCACCTCCCCACTAGATTAGCTAGATACAGAGCGTGATTGGTGCATTCACAAACCCTGAGCTAGACACAGGGTGCTGATTGGTGTGTTTACAAACCTTGAGCTAGATACAGAGTGCCGATTGGTGTATTTACAATCCCTTAACTAGACATAAAGGTTCTCCAAGTCCCCACCAGACCCAGGAGCCCAGCTGGTTTCACCCCTTGGATCTCGCACCGGGGCTGCAGCTGGAGCTGCCTGCCAATCCCGTGCCGTGTACCCACACTCCTCAGCCCTTGGGTGGTCGATGGGACTGGGCACCTTGGAGCAGGGGGTGGCGCTCGTCAGAGAGGCTCGGGCCACGCCGGAGCCCAAGGTGGGGAGGGAAGGCTCAGGCTTGGCGGGCTGCAGGTCCCCAGCCCTGCCCCACGGGGAGGCAGCTAAGGCCCGGCGAGAAGTCGAGCACAGCAGCTGCTGGCCCAGGTGCTAAGCCCCTCACTGCCTGGGGCTTGTGGGCCAGCGGGCTGCTCCGAGTGCAGGGCCCGCGGAGCTCACGCCCACCCGGAACTCGCGCTGGCACGCAAGTGCCACGCGCAGCCCCGGTTCCCGCCTGCGTGTCTCCCTCCACACCTCCCTGCGAGCTGAGGGAGCCGGCTCCGGCCTTGGCCAGCCCAGAAAGGGGCTCCCACAGTGCAGTGGGCTGAAGGGCTCCTCAAGTGCCGCCAAAGTGGGAGCCCAGGCAGAGGAGGTGCCGAGAGCAAGTGAGGGCTGCAAGAGCTGCCAGCACGCTGTCACCTCTCACTGGCACTCTCCCTCAGGCCCGTCACACACCAGATACCACGCTTCTAACCACTGGGCCATGCTGCACAGGCTCCTGACTAGGGAGCTAAACAATAAATAAATGTGGCCTAAACAATAAATAAATAAATACCAATTTCTCCAGGAAATGCACATCAAACCCCACCACAATCACTTCATACCCATTAGGATGCTCTAATTTTTTTTTAATCAGAAAATAAAAAACGTCAACAAAGATGTGGAGAAATTAAAACCCTTGTGTACTGCTATGGGAAAAAGTATGGTGGTGCCTCAAAAAATTAAATACAAATTCCACTTCTTAGTGTATGCCTAAAATAAAAGCAGAGACTCAAATTTTTAAATGTTTATTTTTTTAAAAAAATTATTCATTTTTAGTTTCAATAGTTTTTGAAATGGCCAAAAGGTGGAAGCAACCCAAATATCCTTAAACAGATTAACGGATTTTTAAAACGTGGTCTAAGCAAGTGGATAAAGAAAATGTAGCATATATACACCATGGAACACTACTCAGCCATAAAAAGGAACAAAATAATGTCTTTTGCGGCAACTTGGATGGAGCTGGAGGCCATTATTCGAAGTGAAGTAACTCAGGAATGGAAAACCAAATACCGTATGTTCTCACAAGTGGGAGGTAAGCTATGAGTAGGCAAAGGCATAAGAGTGATATAATGGACACTGGGGACTTGCAGGGGCAGGCTGGGTCGGGGGGTGAGGTATAAAAGACTACACATTGGGTACAGCGTACACTGCTTGAGTAACAGGTGCACTAAAATCACTAAAATCTGCATTCAGAAATCAAGGCTGAAGAATGTATCCACATGGCTGGGCGCGGTGGCTCACTCCTGTAATCCTAGCACTTTGGGAGGCAGAAGCAGGCGGATCATTTGAGGTCAGGAGTTCAAGACCAGCCTGGCCAACATGGTGAAACCCCATCTCTACTAAAAATACAAAAATTAGCCAGGCGTGGTGGCAAGTGCCTGTAGTCCCAGCTACTCGGGAGACTGAGGCAGGAGGATCGCTTGAACTCAGGAGGGGAAGATTGCAGTGAGCTGAGATCCCGCCACTGCACTCCAGCCTGGGCGACAGAGCAAGACTCTGCCAAAAATAAATAAATAAATAAATAAATAAATAAATAAATAAAATAAAATAAAATAAAAATCAGAATGTATCCACACAACCGAACGCCACCTGTACCCCAAAAACTATTGAAATAAAAAATAATTTTTTTAAAAAAGGAAGAAAGAAATGTGGTCTGTATATAAAAGTGGCAAAATGTGGTGATATATACACACACACAGGAATATGATTCAGGCTTATTAAAAGGCAGGCAATTCTGGCACAGGCTACAGCAGGAACGAGTCTTGAGGTCATGATGCTAAGTGAAGTCAGTCCATCACAAAAGGACAAACGGGACTGTGGCATTCCCCTTCCATGGGGTGCGGAGAGTGGTTAGATTCCTCCAGACAGAAAGAGCACGTTGGCTGCCAGGGCCGGGAGAGCGGGGAGAGGGGAGCGGAGTCATCATTTCATGGACGCGGAGTTTCGTCCCCTTTGATGAAGCGTTTTGGAGATGGACAGTGGCGACACTCGCCCATATACGAAACGGCTGAGTGCACTCCATGCCACCGAACTGGTTAAGATGGTGAATTTTCTGTTATGTGTATTCAACCACAATTTTTAAAGCCACTTTCTCCATTCTTTCATTGAGAACTCTGGGGAATCAAAGAAGAACGCCAGCTGCAGTGGACCGCTGAGGAATGGCCGGAGTCCGGGTCGGAGAGCCGCTTCCCCTCGCCCCCCGCCTCTCCCTTCCCGCGGCCCCTGGAGGCCGAGACCCATCCGCGCCCCCCGCGCGCTTTCCTCAGAGGCTCGGCCGGGCGCCCTGCTTCAGAGGGAGCCTGAGGGAGCCTCCGCCTCCGCCGCTGCTTTCTCCCCCTTCCTTCTCCAGCGGCTCCTCCAGGCCGCTCCAGAGACCCCGAGGACCCCAGGACGGTGCCGGGAGGAAAGTCTGTGACAAGCTGGTGAAAAGGTTGCCCGGAGAGCGGAAGCTGTGAGGATGGGCAAAGCGCCCCTGCCCAGCCGCCCCACCGCAGAACCGGTACACGCGCCTGCCCGTCCCGGGCGCCCCTTTGGCGCTGAGCTTTTCGCGCGGGGCGCGCATCCATCTCCACTCCGGCTCTCTGGCGCCATCTTGTGTAGCTTTCTTAAACAGCCACAAATTGCGGATCTTTTAGGTCTCTAATAACGTGATTTTTCAAGTACAAAAATAGTTTTCAATGTCTTATTGAAGACAACATTTTCTTCTCTACAAGAAAGCAAAGTTTACCCATTGTTCTAGCATATAATGAGCAAGGCTTTGTTTCCTGAACATATTCGTAAATATTTCAAGGATAATCTTAAGTATAGAAGTTGGTTTTAGTCTAACGTCTTGCCTTCTAGAGAGAAACGACTTGGGAGACAGAAAGAAAGAAAAATGAATGTTTAAAATTTTATCAGAGCCAGACGAGGAGTAGGATAAGCCAAATATATTATAAACCCGTTTATATAAACCCTGCTATCTTGGCTCAACAAATAACAAGTGGCCACAATTTAAACAACCACACGGAGAATTAATATAACTGCAAGTCTGGTCAATTAATATAAACACACATGCAGTCCAGGGACCCCTGCCCCATGATGCTAACAGCTGAATCCACACTCACAGATCTGCTGATCTATGGGGTGGGCTATGTTGCTAAAACCAAAATTGACATCTCAAAGAGGGAGCAAATTAACAGAAATTGTGAAGAAAAATCAATCATTGGTTAATCTAGCAAAAGTGCTTCCTCTAGTAAATGCAGTATCTGAATGTCAAATACCAACTCAGAAGTTGAGACAAGCCTTTCTAATTCTCATGGAATTACAAACAAATCTTTTTTTATTCCACAAAGAAATAAATACTAAGTGCTTCCAGCAAGTTACACAGGAGAAAGGAAAAAAAAAGCCACTTTGGAGCTACAGTCCCACTTCTAGTTATTAGTGTCTTTGAGAGGGCTTTACGTTATCCGCTCTGCTCACAGGAGGCCTTAAGCTGCGGGGAGATTCATGGGACTCAGACGCAGGCTGTGTTCTTGAGATCCAGCCAGGTTTTCCACCGACTCACTTCACTTAGAGTCTGCAGAGTTCAAACACAACAAAGAAGTAATAGGATCCTGGGGCGGGGAAGGAAGCTGGAGCCTTCCACACTTGGGGCCAAGCTGTAAGCCAAAAGATTAAGTTATAAAAGCAGATTCTTACAACTTGAAGTAGAGAAAGTCTCAATAAGGAAGACACAAACCCAGTAGTTGGAGGCTGCAGTGAGCTATGATCACATCACTGCATTCCAGCCTGGGCGATAGAGTGAGACCCCATGTGTAAAAATAATAAAAAATAAAATATGGTAAAATATTGATTTTTCAAAGAAAGACACAGCACTTCCTCAGCAAGAAGGAAAGATGACACTTTTTTTTAAAGTCACATTTCCCAAAAATGCAAGGGTATCATCGCTGCAGTAAAAGGAATCAGTCTCTGAGGTTGGAGAGCCCAGTGTGACTTGAGACAGCTTCAGCAGCAGTTCTGGGCCCCAGGACTCTCAGCTCCTCCTCAAGGTTAATAATACCTGCCTCAGAGGACTAAAAGGAACAAAAGTGTAGCATCCCTACGACAGAGTCTGGTCCAAGCAGGTGCTCAGTATATAGCAGGTGCCGTTCCAGCAATGGTGATGATAATGACAGCCCTACCATTACTGAAGCAAACCTGCCATTCTCTCCTAACTGGCATTCACATTCACTTACTAACCATAGCTAACACTCATTGGGGTACTTACTATGTGCTGGGCACTGTGCATCAAATTATTTCACTTAACTTGTGGGGCACTTAAATGTAGCCACAGCTAATACCCCCACTTTACAGATAACAAAACAGGTTCAGAGAGGTTAGATAATGTATTAGTCAGCATGGGCTAACTACTGTAACAAACAACCCCCAAAACCTCATAGCTCAACACAGTCAAAGTTTACATCTCCCCCATATCCTGGTGGCAGGAACATGAGAGAAAGGACTCACTCTAGGGTCATTCAAGGAGCCAGGCCCCTTCCATATTGTGACTCCTCCACTGCCTGCACCTGTGTCTGCTGCTGGATGCCCTGCTTCTAGCTACAGGTAAGGAAGAAGAGACTAAGAAAATCCAGAGCTCTTACCCACTTCAGCCAGAGGTGACATGTGGCACTTCTGCTCAGAGCCTGCCAGCTTAGTCTGTTGGCCCCACGTAGGTGTAAGGGGCAGGGAAATAGTCTATTGGTATTCCCAGGGAGAAGAGAACAGAAATGGAGATTGGTGTGCAACAATCGTTTCTACAACAATGAACTTGCTTGAGATCACATGGCCAGTAAAAATGGAAGTGAGATGTGAACCCAAGCAGTCTGAGTTCACACCCTGATCTCCTAACCATGGAGCTACACTATCACCTAAGGAACTGTGGAGGTTTTTGAACAGAACCCCAAAATTCTTTACCATTCTTCTAATCAAGAGGTGAGTCAGTGTTGAATCTGGGCTTTGTTAGTCCTTGACCAGTAGAATACAGCAGAAATTACGACTATGACCATGTCCAAGGTTTTAAGATGCTGGCAGCTTCTACTTCCTATCTCTTGGGACACTCGCTTTTGGAGCCCAGCTGCCATGCTGTGAGGAAGCCCAAGCTAGTCTATGCTGAGAAACCACATGGAATGGCCACCTATATTTGTTCCAGCTGACAGACAAGAAGGGGTCCCAGCCATCACCCAGGACCAGCCACCAGGCATGCAAGTGAAGATGCTTCCAGATGATTCCAGGCCCAAGGAATCAAGTCATCCTCAGCTCCTGAGTCTTCCCAGCTGAAGCTCAGACATCATGGAACAAAGACAACTCATCACAGCTGTGCTCTGTCTCAATTCCTCCATTCATTTCTAAAGATCCTAGGTCCTGTGGAGCCTACTTTCTCATATCTCAGCTGTGCCCCAGATTCATTATTCAATTTGTGCCCAAGATATTTGAGATTCCTGGTGCAAAGTACATTTGAAAATGTGCATTTGTGGGCCGGGCTCACGCCTATAATAATCCCAGCACTTTGGGAGGCCAAGGTAGGCGGATCACCTGAGGTCAGGAGTTCAAGACCAGCCTGGGCAACATAGTGAAACCCTGTCTATACTAAAAATACAAAAATTAGCTAGGTTTGGTGGCATGCACCTGTAGTCCCAGCTACTTGGGAGGCTGAGGCAGAAGAATTGCTTAAACCCAGGAGGCGGAGGTTGCAGTGAGCCGAGATCGAGCCATTGCACTCCAGCCTGGGCAACAAGAGCAAAACGCTGTCTCAGAAAAAAAAAGAAAAGAAAAATCTACATTTGTGGTCCCATTAAACACCACAAAGTTTAACTCTTTTGGAAATATAGTTCACAATTAAAACAAAAGTCACTCTAGTGTACCCTGATAAATTAAACAATTTAGTATATCTCTTTGGTGAGATCAGACTTCTGCAAACCTCACATCAGAAAACAGGTTTAACAATTTTTAATAACAAGACAATACACTTGGGACTTGAGGGTGGACAAAGCATGAGTAAGCTTAGAAAATGATAATGAACATAAGAAAATAATTACGCTGTGTCTTTAAACATGATGAAACCATCTCATTAAGCCTAAATTAATTTAAAGGTCAACAATGCATAATTTATGTGGGCTCATAAAATGCATTATGTAAATGATGATTAAACCAATATCCTCTTTTTTTCTTATCTCTGTCCTATTAACTCTAGAAACACCAGAACGCTAGTATATGCTATGTGATAGTAACAAATTTTAAAGACACCATGTTTTCCTGACGTTATTTTTTTTTTTTTTTTGAGATGGAGCATCACTCTGTCACCCAGGCTGGAGTGCAGTGGTGCAATCTTGGCTCACCGCAACCTCCTCCTCCCAAGTTCAAGCAGTTCTCCTGCCTCAGCCTCCCAAGTAGCTGTGATTACAGGCACCCCCGCCAGCACGCCCAGCTAATTTTTGAATTTTTAGTAAAGATGGGGTTTTACCATGTTGACCAGGCTGGTCTCAAACTCCTGACCTTAAGCGATTCACCCACCTCGGCCTCCCAAAGTGCTAAAATTACAGGCATGAGCCAATGCGCCCGGCCTCCTGAAGTTACTTCTGATAAAAATAACTCAAACACCACAGACACCAAATTTACTGACATTTTAACAAATTCCACAGTATGATGTCCCCGGAGATCAGCACTGCAAGGGAGGAGCTTTAGGAAAGACTACAGAAATGAAGTAAAATAGCCCAGGACAAAAGATGCCAGTTTCACAATGTGGCTGGAAGCTGTCCCATATGACTGGGACATACGTTTTCAGTACTAAGGAGCTGAGCCAATGCGAGTCCCTGTGGAGAAAGATACCCTGATTCATTCAACATTCATCTATCCCAGTCCCTGAGAATATAGATGCAAAAAAAAACAAACAAAAATCCCTGCCTACTACCCAACTCGGGCCAGGCAGAATGGCTCTTGCAAAGACAGATAGCGAGAATGGCCCTCAATGGAGTGAAAACCCAAGAATACACCATCAACATTCCCAAGCACATCCAGGGAGTGGGTTTCAAGAAGCATGCTCCTGAGGACACTCAAAAGCCTCTGGAAATTTGCCATGAAGGCGATGGGGACTCCAGAAGTGCACATTGATACCAGGCTCAATGAAACTGTCTGGGCTAAAGGAATAAGCAATGTCCTATGCTGTATCCATGTGCAGTTGTCCAGAAAACATAATCAGAATGAAGATTCACCAAACAAGCTCTATACTTCAGTTACCTATACCTATTACCACTTTCAAATACCTACTGATAGTCAACGTGGATGACAACTAACCATTGATCATCAAATACATCAAATAAAGTTATAAAACTGCAACAAAAAAAAATCACTGCCTTCGTGGAGCTTACACCCTTATGAGGAAAGACAGTTAATTAACAAGTTGGTTATAAACACTATGGAGATAAAGTCAATCAGGGAAGATGGAAACAGATCGTAAGCGATTTACAATTTCAAATAGGGTGAGGAAAGCCTGTTCCAGGAAGAGAGAACACAAAGAGAAAAGGCCTTGATGCAAGTGCAAAGAATAGCAAGAAGGTCAGTTTGACAAGAACAGAATGATTAAAATAAAAAATAATAACAGGTGCTGGAGAGGATGTGGAGAAATAGGAACACTTTTACACTGTTGGTGGGACTGTAAACTAGTTCAACCATTGTGGAAGTCAGTGTGGCGATTCCTCAGGGATCTAGAACTAGAAATACCATTTGACCCAGCCATCCCATTACTGGGTATATACCCACAGGAGTATAAATCATGCTGCTATAAAGACACATGCACACGTATGTTTATTGCGGCACTATTCACAATAGCAAAGACTTGGAACCAACCCAAATGTCCAACAACAATAGACTGGATTAAGAAAATGTGGCACATATACACCATGGAATACTATGCAGCCATAAAAAATGATGAGTTCGTGTCCTTTGTAGGGACATGGATGAAACTGGAAAACATCATTCTCAGTAAACTATCGCAAGGACAAAAAACCAAACACCGCATGTTCTCACTCATAGGTGGGAACTGAACAATGAGAACTCATGGACACAGGAAGGGGAACATCACACTCCGGGGACTGTTGTGGGGTGGGGGGTGGGGGGGGCGGGGACAGCATTAGGAGATATACCTAATGCTAAATGACGAGCTAATGGGTGCAGGAAATCAACATGGCACATGGATACATATGTAACAAACCTGCACATTGTGCACATGTACCCTAAAACCTAAAGAATAATTAAAAAAAAAAAAAGAGAGAGAGAAAAAAGGTAGAGTGAGGGTGAGGGATACATTGGAAGGCAGTGTAGCTGATTGCAAGGTGTTACGAACTGAAAGTTTGTGTCCCCTCTGAAATTCATATATTGAAATCCTAACCGCTAAGGTGATAGTATTAGAAAGTGGGGCCTTTTGGAGGTGATTAGGTCATCAGAGTGGAGCCCTAGTGATGGGATTAGTGCCTTTCTAATAAGAGACATGAGAGCTTCCTGGCCTCTTTCACCCCGTTCTCCACCATGTGAGGATACAATGAGAAGACAGCCATTTGCAAAGCAGGACACAGGCCCTCACCAGACATCAGATCTGCTGGCACCTTGCTGTTGGACTTCCAGGCTCCAGAACTATGAGAAATAAATGTTTGTTGTCTATGCCACCTAGTCTGTGGCATATTTGTTACAGCAGCTTGAACTGACTAGGACACAAAGATTTAGGATTCTAAGGGAGACTGTAGTCAGTGGTGGATTATAAGGAAAAGAATACATTATCAGACTTCATAGTCTGATAGAATTACTCTGGCTACTAGAGTGAGAATAGGCTGCAGGGGGCAAGAGTACAAGAAGACATGTATTAGTCCATTCTCACACTGCTATAAATACCTGAGACTCTGTAATTTATAAAGACAAGAGGTTTAATTGAGCTACAGTTCTGCAGGCTGTACAAAAAGCATGGCTGGAGAGGCCTCAGGAAACTCACAACCATGGCAGAAGGCAAAGGGGAAGCAGGCACGTCTTATGTGGCTGGAGCAGGAGGAAGAGAGAGAGCGGGGGAGTGCTACATACTTTTAAACAAGCAGATCTCATGAGAACAAAACAGCACCACAAAAACAGCACCAAAGGGGGATATCTGCCCCCATAATCCAGTCACCTCCCACCAGGCCCCATCTCCAACGCTCCAACATGAGATTTGGGTGGGGACACAAATCCAAACCATATCAGCGTATTTCAAAAATATGAGCAAAAAATAATAATAATGGGCCTGGTGCAGTGGCTCATGCCTGTAATCCCAGGACTTTGGGAGGCCAAGGCAGGTGGATCACTTGTGGTCAGGAGTTTGAAACCAACCTGGCCAACATAGCAAAACCCCATCTCTGCTAAAAATACAAAAAATTAGCTGGGCGTGGTGGCGCACGCCTATAATCCCAACTACTCCGGAGGCTAAGAGGAGAATCGCTCGAACCCAGGAGGTGAATGTTGCAGTGAGCCAAGATCACGCCACTGAATTGGGGACAGAGTGAGACTCTACCTCAAAAATAAATAAATAAATAAATAAATAAATAAATAAATAAATAAATAGTAATAATGGCTTAGTAATAGCAAAGCCACTTACATCAGACTATTCCTCTTGATGATCACAATTATAAACTCTGAACAAAATACAAAATACAGCTGTTTAAAGACACTGGAGAGTGACCAACAGTAGGCAGAAAAAGAAGGGGACTTGACATTGAAGAAAAAGTGAATCACACCAAGTGAGACTAACAAACACATACATGTCTCTTGCCCTCAGGACATGCCCTAGCTTGTCTAGCATGGCAGATAGAGTCAAGCAGAGAGCCTGTAGTTGTGTTGGTCTGTGGAGTCAGAAGGGACTTGCCCAAGCAACTGGTTATTGAATGGAGGATTCACAGAATCCTATAGATTGGAAGAAGTCAGGAAGGGGAGTAACTTAACATCTCCATATAATCGCCGCTTGTATTGTTGGCTGACCCCTGAATTATATGCGTGCAGATCAAAACTACAAAGTGCCCAAGGTTCAAAACAGCTGGAAGAAAAAAAGAGCAGACCTGAGATTTCAGCACATGCCCACTACAGGGAAGACAGAGTTCAGAAATCAAGTCACTCAAGTTAAAGAAACTTGGCAAGAAAAATACAGGCCTTCCATTAAAATCCCAGAAAGACTACTCTTTTTTTTTTTTAATTTTCTAAATTATTCTCCCAAATGTTTTGTTTGTTCATGTTTTTTTTTTTTTGTAAACAGGGTCTCACTCTGTTACCCAGGCTGGAGTGCAATGGTGCAATCTTGGCTCACTACAACCTCCACCTCCCAGGTTCAAGCAATTCTCATGCCTCGGCCTCCTGAGAAGCTGGGACTACAGGCGCATGCCACCACGCCCGGCTAACTTTTTGTATTTTTAGTAGAGACAGGGTTTCACCAAGTTGGCCAGGCTGGTCTCAAACTCCCGACCTTAAATGATCCATCCACCTCGGCCTCCCAAAGTGCTAGGATTACAGGCATGAGCCACCACACCCAGTGGTTTGGTTTGTTTGTTTGTTTTGTTTTGTTTTTAATTTCCATAGGTTTTTGGGGAACAGGTGGTATTTGGTTACATGAGTAAGTTCTTTAGTGGTGATTTGTGAGATTTTGGTGCACCCATCACCCAAGCAGTATACACTGCACACAATCTGTAGTCTTTTATCCCTCACCTTCTTCCCACCCTTTCCCTCTGAGTCCCCAAAGTTTATTGTATCATTCTTATGCCTTTGCATAGATGCAAAGACATAAGAATGTTTTGTTTGTATTGCATTTGCTTTTGGATTCTTGGTCAGGAAATCTTTGCCTAAGCCAATGTCTAGAAGGGTTTTTTCTGATGTTATCTTCTAGAATTTTTAGTTTCAGGTCTTAGGTTTAAGTCGTTGATCCATCTTGAGTTGCTTTTTGTATAAGGTGAGAGATGAGGATCCTGTTTTATTCCCCTACATGTGGCTTGCCAATTATCCCAGCACCATTTGTTGAACAGGGTGTTGTTTACCCACTTTATGTTTTTGTTTGCTTTGTCAAAGATCAGCTGGCTGTAAATATTTGGGTTTATTTCTGGGTTGTCTATTCTGTTCCATTGGTCTATGTGCCTATATTTATACCAGTACCATGCTGTTTTGGTGACTATGGCCTTGTAGTATAGTTTGAAATCAGATAATGTGATGCCTCCAGATTTGTTCTTTTTGCTTAGTCTTGTTTTGGCCATGCAGGCTGTTTTTGGGTTCCATATGAATTTTAGGATTGGTTTTTCTAGTTCTGTGAAGAATTATGGTGGTATTTTGATGGGAATTGCATTGATTTTGTAGATTGCTTTTGGCAATATGGTCATTTTCACATTGATTCTACCCATCAAAGAGCATGGGATGTGTTTCCATTTGTTCAGGTCATCTATAATTTAGAAAGACAACACTTTAGAAGCAAAGACCACCTCCCAGAACTAAGACATTCACTTTAGGAGTAAAGATAAAACTATAATAGACCTGCGCTAACAAGGCATACAATTATGCCTCCAACAAAACTAAGGTGATATAAAGTAATTGAACTACCTTCAAGAACAATGCTTAACATTCCTCAAGGTAGAAAACATACTTGATGTTTTCTTGATGATGTTCTTCAGCACATCTCCCAAACGTCCAGTATACAGTTTAAAAATTACTAGATAAGTGATGACAAAGGAAAAGGAGACCCATGTAAAAGAAAAATAAATCAATAGAAACCAGTCTCAAAATGACCCAGAAGTTGGAATTATCAGACAAAAACTTTAAAATGTCTATTATAAATATCTTCAGGCCAGGAGCAATGGCTCACACCTGTAATCGCAGCACTTTGGAGGCCAAGGCAGGAGGATAACTTGAGGTCAAGAGTTCAAGACCAACCTGGCCAACATGGTGAAACCCTGTCTGTACTAAAAATACAAAAATTAGCCAGTAGTGGCACACTCCTGTAATCCCAGCTACTTGGGTGGCTGAGGCAGGAGAATCACTTGAACCTGGGGGGCAGAGGTTGCAGTGAGCCAAGATTGCACCACTACACTCCAGCCTGGGTGACAGAGTGGGACTCTGTCCCAAAAAAAAAAAAAATTTTAATAAATTTTTAAAAAATCTTCATAGACTTAAAGGACAATATGGTCATAACAGATAAACAAATTAAATCATTAGTAAAGAAATGGAAAATCTAAAACAAGCAACCAAATGGAAAGCTAGAACTGAAAAATACAGTATATGAAATTGCAAAACAAGGCAAAAAACACTGAATGGCTTAAGAGTAGTTTGGACACAACAGAAGAAATAATCAGTGACCTTGAAGATAGGTCAATAGAAATCATCTAAATTGAAATTTAATAGTACTCACCAAGTTCCTGGAATTATCAATAAAAGGGGATCCAGACAGAATCAGCCAAACATTTAAAGCCACTATCACCCATAGGCCTGAAGAGGCAAGAGGAGGACAAGGTATCAGCACCCAGAGAGAGAGCTATAGAAGGCCTGACTTCACTCTATTTTCTGTCCTTGATCTTCTGCCAGTGCCTCCGTGAACCAGAAGCTCAAAGCCATAGGAGCCCATTGATTCAGTCTATAAAAAAATCCCACAGCCAATAGCACAGTGGAAGGGCACACAGGAAGTATCTAGACCACATGTCTAAATGTATCTCAGAAAATAATTTAAAAAACAAAAAAGAAACAAACCAAAAAAGCTCCTGCATAAATCCTAGGAGAATAAAGAAGTCACTTATAACGGAGTAAAATTTACACGTGTTCAACATTCGTGCAGCAGTAAGTCCCAAAAGATGATGTAGTACTGTCTATTACATTTTGAGCAGAAATATTATAATCAAATATTTTTAAATCTACTCAAAAGATTTTTCATGTGTAAAGGCAACAGAAAGGTATTCTCAGATATCCAAGGAGGAGAAAACATATCCTTCACATTACTTTTAGAAAGAAATATTCAAAGATATATTAAAACCAACTGAAAGAAAAGTCAAAATTAAGAACTAAAAATGAAACAAAACACAGAAAAATAAATTTTAAAAATAAAAAATAAAAATTGTATATATGTACATGCAAAGAATTTAAAAATTGAAACGTGTTATAAAAGGATTTGTGTAATGCTTCCACTTGAGCAAAGGAAGTCATGCACAATAGAATTATCTGAGTTTTTAAAAAATTTTCAGTTGGCAGACACTAAGAGAGATCATAGTATGCACCCTACCCATAGCCCACTCCTAGAGTGGGAGAGGAGAATGGGAGGCTTAGAATCTCCAGGGAGGCAGACAGTTTGACAAAACTCTTCTTGTTATTTAAATACTGGATTAATGGGTCTTTTCTGCCTCTGCTGGGCATCAAATTAATCTTATTAAATCATGTCCTATCTGATAGATTCTAGAGTTCAAGGTAAGGCTTGGTCCTTCATGCTTCACTCAACTTTTCTCATTCTGTATCTACTCCTTACCCATTGCTACATTCTTCACCCTGCAATGCACAACAAATCTCTCATGTTCGATTAACTTAAAACAATAACTATATGGTCTTGCCCCAGCACTTTCTAACAATGGCTAAAATTCTTACAGGATTGAGACACTGTACAAAGAGTCTCTGAATAATCTCCAGGAAAACAGAGTTGCAATAAGGAATCACACAATGACCAATTTCATTGCTAAATAACTTGAGAAGTGATTTTCTTACTGAATGAAGAAAAACGTCTGGTTGAATGTATGCCAGGCAATTAACAATGATTATCTCTAGGGATGGGATTACGGCAGACTTGGTAATGTCTTTCCACATTACCAATTGTAGCTCTTTAAATTTTTTAAATTTTTCACAAGAACCATATTATGTACTTTAACTAGAAAAGCCTTTAAATTTTGATGGTAGAGAAGGTTTCTCTAGTATATACTTTCCCGAAACTCATCGAGATGTATACATTAAATATGTGCAGCTTCTTATGTGTCAGTCATATCTCAATAAAGTAGTTTCTTTAAAAAAAATCCTTTAAAGATAAATAATTGTAAAATAAAATACAAGAGACATAGGAATAGTTAAATGACAGCACAAGGAATCAAACTAACAAATCCAAAATGTGGGCTATTCTGTAGGACAATCGACCCAGTTTTTGCAACTTGACAATGGTAGCGAAAGAGAGGGTGGGGTAGGGGAATTGGTTGAGTTTTTAACAGAATTAAGAGACAACAAACAAATGTGTTAACCTTGTTTGCATCCTAATTTAAACAAACCTTTTTAAATAAGACATTTTTTAGACAATAAAAGAAATTTTATTGTAGACCGGCTACTAGATGATACCAAATCTGTTAGAGATGCATACTAAAATATATGAGGGCAAAATGGCATAATTATTTGAATTTCTTTTTGAAAGTACAATGAAAACAGGAATAGATGTTTTATGGGAAAAACTGATAATTATTGATTCTGGGTAAAGGATATATGGGGGTTCCTCTAATTATTCTCTTTGTGTATGTTTGAATATTTTCATAATTTAAACTTTTAATTAAATTTTAAAACTTTTTTTTTTTTTTGAGATGGAATCTCACTCTGTTGCTCAGGCTAGAGTGCAGTGGCGCGATCTCTGCTCATTGCATCCTCCGCTTCCTGAGTTCAAGCAATTCTCCCACCTCAGCCTCCTGAGTAGCTGAGATTACAGGCATGCGCCACCAAGCCCAGCTATTTTTTGTATTTTTAGTAGAGATGGGGTTTCCCCATGTTGGCCAGGCTGGTCTCGAACTCCTGACCTTGTGATCCGCCTACCTCGGCCTCCCAAAGTGCTGGGATTACACATGTGAGCCACCGCACCTGGCCTAAAACATTATTTTTAAGAACTGAGTTGCTAATATTTGTAATTGTTGAAGAGAAATTAATCATCAGTAACAAAGATTATCTGTCATCAAGGTTCATTTTACAATTATTTATCTAAGACCTTATTTCCTCCTGTGTTCACTTTGCTTAAAAATAAATACATGCAGTATATTTTCATTATATACAAATTGCAAAGAAAACTATTCTAAGGATATTGATAACAATAATAGTTGACATTTACTGGGGGCTTATGTGCCAGGCAGCATGCAAGCATTTTCGAAGAATTAGTTCATTTAACCTTCATAATAGCCCTATGAGGTAGATGTTAGGATAACTTTCATTAGGAACTTGGTGGGAATTCTAGGCCACCCCACTCAGTCCTGTGGGTCTGGAGCCTTAGCTGCCTCAATGTAATGCAGTGTTCAACTCTGCATCAGTCTGCCTTGTAAATATTACAGATTTCATAATATTCTCTCTCTTGTCATCTACTAAAGAAAGCCACCTAGTGAAAAAGTCTTAAAAAGACTTTTACTTTGTCACTAAATGCTATCTACAATCTTTGCAATTCTGAGTATTTGATCTTTGTTTCTAGACATGAGATATGAAACCAAGTACCAAGATATCTAGACAAGCCCAACTCCAGTGTATCACAAGATGCCTGGGCCTTGCAAGAAAGGAAGCTTGGAGAATCAACATGATTGGGTGAGGCAGCTATCTTCAGCTTTAATTTGGGACAATTATGCAGGGTCATCCCAGCTCCAGAACTAACTCTCCATGGAATCAGCAGAGGCCTTCACTGAGACCGTGTTGCAGTTCAAATTCTCCCTCTGGCCAACCCCACGGGTGTTAATTCCAAGAGCACTCCCCAGTAAACCTCTGCATGCAAATATCCGTCTCAGAGCCTGCTTCCCAGGGCACCTGACCTGAAATAGTGACTACCAGCCAGAGTATCCCCTGTCTTCTTCTTCTTCCTTTTTGTGTGTGTGTGTGTGTGTCTGTGTGTGTGTGTGTGTGTGTGTCTGTGTGTGTGTGTGTGTGTGTGTGTGAGACGAAGTTTCACTTTTGTTGCCCAGGCTGGAGTGCAATGGCACCATGTCAGCTCACTGCAACCTCCTCTTCCTGGGTTCAAGCAATTCTCCTGCCTCAGCCTCCCGAGTAGCTGGGATTACAGGCATGCGCCATGACACCCAGCTAATTTTGTATTTTTAGTAGAGACGAGATTTCACCATGTTGGTCAGGCTGGTCTCAAACTCCTGACCTCAGGTGATCCACCCGCCTTAGCCTCCCAAACGGCAGGGATTACAGGTGTGAGCCACCGCACCCAGCCCCCCATCTTCTTCTAAATTTCTCTCAAGATCATAAAAGGTCATAATGACCAAAACTGGTCTCATGCCCTAACAATGTAAAAAATTACCTCCATTCAGCCGGGTGCAGTGGCTCACGCCTGTAATCCCAGCACTTTGGGAGGCCGAGGCGGGTGAATCTCGAGGTCAGGAGATCGAGACCATCCTGGCTAACACGGTGAAACCCCGTCTCTACTAAAAATACAAAAAATTAGCCAGGCGTGGTTGGGGGCCCCTATAGTCCCAGCTACTCGGGAGGCTGAGGCAGGAGAATGGCGTGAACCCGGGAGACAGAGTTTGCAGTGAGCTGAGACCGCACCACTGCACTCCAGCCTGGGCGACAGAGCAAAGACTCTGTCTCAAAAAAAAAAAAAAAATTATCTCCATTCAACTGATGAGACTACAACTAATATCATGTTTAATGGTGAAAACTGAATGCTTTCTCCCTGAAATCAAAAACAAAACAAGGATGTTTGCCCTCGCCACTTCTATTGACCATTATACTGGAGTTGACAGTTCAAGAAGACAAAAAAGGGAAATAAAAAGGCATGCAAATAGAAAAAGAAGAAATAAAACGGACTTTATTAGTATACATATGCATCTATGCACAAAATCCTAAGATAGCAACAAAAATGCACTAGAACTGAATGAGTTTAACAAGGTTCTAAGATCTGATATCAATATAAAAAAACTCTTTTTTTTTTCTTGAGACAGGGTCTCGCTCTGTCACCTGGGCTCGAGTGCAATGTCATGA
>NW_026652308.1:717657-729005 GCF_009828535.3 Hylobates moloch | reverse complement strand
GCACTAGAACTGAATGAGTTTAACAAGGTTCTAAGATCTGATATCAATATAAAAAAACTCTTTTTTTTTTCTTGAGACAGGGTCTCGCTCTGTCACCTGGGCTCGAGTGCAATGTCATGATCACTGCTCTCTGTAGTCTCGATCTCCCAGGCTCCAGTGATCCTCCTACCTCAACCTCCCCAGTAGCTGGGACTATAGGCACATGTCACCACATCCACCTAATTGTTTTAAGTTTTTGTAGAGACAGTGTTTCCCTCTGTTGCCCACGCTGATCTCAAACTCCTGGGCTCAGGCAATCCCCCCACCTCGGCCTCCCAAAGTATTTTTATATACTAGCAATGAACAGCTGGAAATAAAATGTGTAAAAACATTTATAATAGCATCACCAAACATGAAATATTTAGAGAAAATTTAACAAACTATGTGCAAGACAAGTACACTGAAAACTACAAAACTTGGCTGAAGTAAATTTTAAAAGACTTAGAAAAATGAAGAGATATATTTTATTTACATATCAGATGGCTCAATATTATTTACATACATTTCTCCCCAAAATGCTATATAGAAATTCAATCAAAATCCCAGGAGGTTTTTTTTTCAATTGACAAACTGATTGTAAAATATAAATAGAGGCCGGGCACGGTGGCTCACACCTGTAGTCCTAGCACTTTGGGAGGCCGAGGTAGGCAGATCACCTGAGGTCGGGAGTTCGAGACCAGCCTGACCAACATGGAGAAACCCCATCTCTACTAAAAATACAAAATTAGCTGGGCATGGAGGTGCATGCCTATAATCCCAGGAACTCGGGAGGCTGGGGCAGGAGAATCACTTGAACCTGGGAGGCGGAGGTTGTGGTGAGCAGAGATGGCACCATTGCACTCCAGCCTGGGCAACAAGAGCAAAAACTCGGTCTCAAAAATATATATATGTAAATGGCCTATAATAGCCAAAACAATTTTTTAAAGGATCAACAAAATTAGAAGACTTACACTAATTTCCAGATTTATGCGAAAGCTACAGTAATCAAGACAGTAGTATTACAAAAAGTATAGACATATATCAATAAATGGTGCTGAGATAGCTGGCCACTCATATGCAGTAGAATGAAACTGGGCCTCAACCTTTCACCATATGCAAGACACATTAAAGATTTAAATGTAAGACATCAAACAAAGACTCCTAGAAGAAAACCCAGGAAACACCATTCTGGACATCAGCCTTGGGAAAGAAATTATGACTAAGTCCTCAAAAGCAATTGCAACAGAAACAAATATTGACAAGTGAGATCTAATTAAACTGAAGAGCATCTGCATAGCAGAAGAAACTGCCAACAGAGTGAACAGACAATCTACAGAACGGAGGAAAAAATTCACAAACTATGCATCTGACAAAGGTTTATATCCAGAATCTATAAGGAACTTAAACTATTGAACAAGTGAAAAACAAGTAACACCATTTAAAAATGGGCAAAAGAGGGCGGGCACGGTGGTTCACGCCTGTAATCCTAGCACTTTGGGAGGCTGAGGCAGGCAGATCACTGGAAGTTGGGAGTTCGAGACCAGCCTGACCAACATGGAGAAACCCCATCTCTACTAAAAATACAAGAAATTAGCCAGGCATGGTGGCGCATGCCTGTAATCCCAGCTACTCAGGAGGCTGAAGTAGGAGAATCGCTTGAACCTAGGAGGCGGAGGTTGTGGTGAGCCAAGATTGCGCCATTGCACTCCAACCTGGGCAATAAGAGCGAAACTCTGTCTCAAAAATAATAATAATAAAAATTTTAAATGGGCAAAAGAGGCCAGGCACAGTGGCTCACGCCTATAATCCCAGCACTTCAGGAGGCTGAGGCTGGTGGATCCCAAGTTGCTGGGATTACGGGTGCCTGCCACCATGCCTGGCTTCTTTTGCCCTCTTTTTTTTGAGACCAAGTTTTGCTCTTATTGCCCAAGCTGGAGTGTAAAGGTGTGATCTCGGCTCACTGCAACCTCTGGCTCCTGGGTTCAAGCAATCCTCCTGTCTCAGCCTCCTGACTAGCTGGGATTACAGGCATACTCCAGGACACCCGGCTAATTTTGTATTTTTAGTAGAGACGGGGTTTCTCCATGTTGGTCAGGCTGATCTTGAACTCCTGACCTCTTTCTTTTGTCTTTTTTTTTTTTTTGAGATGGCGTTTCGCTCTTGTTGCCCAGGCTGGAGTGCAATGGTGTGATCCCAGCTCACTGCAACCTCAGCCTCCTGGGTTCAAGCAATTCTCCTGTCTCAGCCTCCTAAGTAGCTGGGATTACAGGCATGCACCACAATACCCGGCAACTTGGGAGGCTGAGGCAGAAGAATTGCTTGAACTGGGGAGGCAGAGGTTGCAGTGAGCCAAGATCGCACCACTTCACTCCAGCCTGCCTGACAGAGTGAAACTCCGTCTCAAAAATAAATAAATAAATAAATAAATAAACAAACAAACATAAAAATGGGCAAAAGACATGAACAGACACTTCTCAAAAAAAGATATACAAGTGGCCAAGAAACATATGAAAAAATGTTCCACATCACTAATCATCTGAGAAATGCAAATCAAAACCACAGTGAAATACCATCTCACACCAGTCATAATGCCCATTGTTAAAAAACAACAGATGCTGATGAGGCTGCAAAGAAGGGGAACACTTTTACACTGTTGGTGGGAATGTAAATTAGTTCAGCCACTGTGGAAATCAGTTTGGAGATTTCTCAAAGAACTTAAAATAGAACTACCATTTGACCCAGCAATCCCATTACTGGGTATATATCTAAAAGAAAATAAATTGTTCTACCAAAAAGACACATGCACTCACATTTTCATCACAGTACTATTCACAATAGCAAAGACATGGAATCAACCTAGATGTCTATCGGCAGTGGACTGGATAAAGAAAATGTGGTAGCCAGGCACGGTGGCTCACACCTATAATCTTGCCACTTTGGGAGGCCCAGGCGGGCAGATCACCTGAGGTCAGCAGTTCAAGACCACCCTGACCAACATGGAGAAATCTCGTCTCTACTAAAAATGCAAAAAATTAGCCAGGTGTTCTGGTGCATGCCAGTAATCCCAGCTACTTGGGAGGCTGAGACAGGAGAATCGCTTGAACCCAGAAGGCCAAGGTTGCAGTGAGCCGGGATCACACCATTGCACTCCAGCCTGGGCAACAAGAACGAAACTCCACCACAAAAAAAAAAAAAGAAAGGAAAAAGAAAATATGATACATACACAACATAGAATCCTATGCAGCCACAAAAAAGAATAAAATAATGTCCTTTCAGCAACATGGATGCAGCTGGAGGACATTATCCTAAGCAAATTAGCACAGGAACAGAAAACCAAATACCACATGTTCTCACTTCTAAGTGAGAACTAAACATTTAGTACATGTGGAGATGAAGAAGGGAACAATACACACCAGGGCTACTAGAAGGGGGAGGGTGGAAGAAGGAAGAGTGTTGAAAAATTCCTTATTGAGTACTATGCTCACTACCTGGGTGACAAGATCATTTGTACACCAAACTTCAGTGACATTCAATTTACCCATGTAACAAACCTGCACCTGTACCCCCAAAACTAAAAAGTTGAAAAAAAAATTTTTTTAAATAGTCCAACTAATGGTCCTGAAATAATTGGTTATCTGCATGAAAAAAATAATGAACCCAGGCCAGGTGCAGTGGCTCACACCTGTAATCCCAGCCCATTGGGAGGCCAAGGTGGGTGGATCACCTGAGGTCAGGAGTTCGAGATCAGTCTGGCCAACATGGTGAAACCCCGTCTCTACTAAAAATACAAAAATTAGCTGGGCGTGGTGGTGCATGTCTGTAATCCCAGTTACTCAAGAGGCTGAGGCAGGAGAATCACTTGAACCTGGGGGCGGAGGTTGCAGTCAGCCGAGATTGCACCACTCTGCACTCCAGCCTGGGCAACAAGAGCGAAACTTCGTCTCAAAAAAATTAATAAATAAAATAATGATACCAGGTGCAGTGGCTCACGCCTGTAATCCCAGCACTTTGGGAGGCCGAGGCAGGTGAATGACCTGAAGTTGGGAGTTCCAGACCAGCCTGACAATGATGGAGAAACCCCAACTCTACTAAAAATACAAAATTAGCCAGGCGTGGTGGCACATGCCTGTAATCCCAGCTACCCGGGAGGCTGAGGCAGGAGAATTGCTTGAACCCAGGAGGCAGAGGTTGCAGTGAGCCAAGATCGCGCCATTGCACTCCAGCCTGGGCAACAAGAGCAAAACTCTGTCTCAAAAATAAATAAATAAAAATAAAACAAAATAATGAACCTTCCCTGTGACACACAATTTACCTACATAACAAACCTGCACATGTACCCCTGAACCTAAAAGTTAAAAATAAATAATGATAATGAACCTGAACACCTCAATAATATCCTCCAGCTGCAGCCGTGTTGCTGCAAAGAGCATCTCACATTTATCTCACACTACACATAAAATTGAACTAGAAACTGATTATAAATCTTAAGAGTTCAAAGTAGAAAACTTCTTCAAGGAAATATAGAAAATCTTTGTGACTTTTTGTTAGCCAGGAATTTCTTAAATAGGACACAAAAAATATGAGCCAAACAACCACAACCCAAATGTCCATCAGTAGATGAATAGATAGACAAATTGTGGTGTATCTGCACAATGGACTATTATTCAGCTATGAAAAAAATGATCTGGCTGGGAGAGATGGCTCACACCTGTAGTCCTAGCACTTTGGGAGGCTGAGAAAGGCGGATCACTTGAGGTCAGGAGTTCGAGACCAGCCTGGCCAACACGGTGAAACCCTGTCTCTACTAAAAGTACAAAAATTAGCCAGGCGTGGTGGCACGTGCCTGTAATCCCAGCTACTCGGGAGGCTGAGGCACAAGAATCGCTTGCACCCCAAAGGTGGAGGTTGCAGTGAGCCGAGATCGTGCCATTGCACTCCAAGCTGGGGGACAAGAGTGAAACTCTGTCTCAAAAAAAAAAGATCTAATAACTGATATATACTACAGCACAAATGAACCTTGAAAACATTATGCTGAGTAAAAGAAGCCAGGCACAAGAGCTCACATATTATATGATTCCTTTTATGATATTTCCAGAGTGAGCAAATAAATAGGCACAGAAAGCAGATTAATAATTACTAGAGGATGGGAGAAAGGGGAAGTGGGAGTGAATACTTAATGGTTATGAGGTGTTTCTTTTGGGGTGTTGAAAAAGTGTTAGAGGGTGGTGTTTGTACAACATTACAAATACTCTAGCTGCCACTGAATTATACTGTTTAAAGGGCCTAATTATATGTTATCTGAATTTCACCTCACTTGAAAAGAAAAAACAGAAGCCATTAAAAAATGAGAAAGCTGAGATTTAAAGAGAGATTTGAGAAATTTTCCCATGGTCCCTCAGGGTTGTCTGACTTTAAATACACCGTTTTAACCACCGCACTTGGCTGCCCCTGCTGCCTCACTAACATATAAGCAGAGCTCTCTCTGGGTTGAAGGAAGCTAGAGAATTTACATTCCCTGTATTTCCCAATTTTTATATACTGAGCAAAAAAATATGTTCCTATAAACTCTTGAACATCACACCACATGACTGTGAAAAAAATGATTGTCTTGTAAATACTGGACAAGAGGCACAAAAGTGTTGTCCCTGACAAATGGATGACAAGCATTGAGTTTTCTGCCTTCTACTTTTCCGTATTATCCTGATTTTTGTAATAGTCATATTTAAAAGTTTATAATGAAAGAAAATAAGCTTGAAAACCATTTAAATTGAATAGGCTGCCTCAGATGGTCGTGAGTGCTCCTGTCATTGTAGGTGTTCAAAAGAAAACAGTCAGCCGGGCACAGTGGCTCACGCCTGTAATCCCAGCACTTTGGGAGGCTGAAGCAGATGGATCACGAGGTCAGGAGATCGAGACCAACCTGGCTAGCATGGTGAAACCCCATCTTTACTAAAAATACAAAAAAATTAGGCGGGCATGGTGGTGGGCGCCTGTAGTCCCAGCTACTTGGGAGGCTGAGGCAGGAGAATGGTGTGAACATAGAAAGCAGAGCTTGCAGTGAGCCAAGATAGCGCCACTGCACTCCAGCCTGGGCAGCAGAGCAAGACTCCATCTCAAAAAAAAAAAGAAGAAGAAAACAGTCAATCTCTTGATGGAGACATTGTAGACGAATTGAAGCACTGGCTAGAAGACTGAACTAGATGACCCTTGAGTTATCTGAGTCATCCAGGCCCAGTAAGTTTCTAGTCTTGGATAGCAATTCCTAAGTGCCAATACCTGTAGGACAATTGCCTTGTACCAAGTTCTGTGAAAAGCATTTATATCACAAGCCTGTATGATGTGTACTCTTACTGTCCCTGCCTTAGTCCATTTGTGCCACTATAACAAAATTCCAAAGGGTAATTTGTAAAGAACACACATTTATTTCTCCCAGTTCTGGAAGCTGAAAATCCAGGATCAAGGTGCTGGGGGTTTAGTGTCTAGTGAAGGGCATGGTTTCCCCTTCCAATATGGTGCCTCGTTGCTGCAACATCCAGAGAGGAACGCTGTGCCTTCATAGGGTGGAAGGCTAAAGGGTGACTGAATTGAATACTGTGTGAACCCTTTTATATAAGCATATTAATCCCATTTATAAAGGAGGCGCCCTCATGGCCTATTCACCTCTTAAAAGTCCCACCTCTTGATACTATCACTTTATTGGCCATTAAGTTTCAACACCTGAATTTTGGAGGGGAAACATTCAAAATACAGCAATCCCTGTTTTTACATGAAGACACCGAAATGAAAAAATCTTCAACTTGACCAATGTCACATAGCTACATGTCAGGCCAGATCTGCTTTACCACAGAGCCCATGCTAATACCTGCAGTGCCCTTCACCACTGTAATAGATGCCACATAGCACACCAGTGCATGTGAGAAAGAGTGCTCGGTGATGACAGGATGGTACCGTGCAAGCAGCACAGGTTGGGAAACAGGAATGTTCTTCCCAGGACTGTTACCAAATTGTTTCGTGACCATGAACCCTTCTTATCTCTAAAATGCAATTTCCTCTCCTATAAAATGCAGGAAAAGTCAAATTTAGCTCTAAGGATTCACTCTCCTACAGCTGTTATTGTCAATTCTCTCAAATTACCATGGCTGTTATGTTTGGATTCCGGACAAGCCACTTTACTTCTCCAGGATAAAAGTGACAAGATTTCTTACCAGAACCAGAACCCAGTAACCCTCTACTTGGAGAAAAAAGAGAGTATACTCTGAAGTATCACTTATTATCTTAAGAAAATAAATTTCTTCAGTGGAACTTGGCTCTCAAAGACAGTTAATTTCTCTCTCCTTAAAGAAACTCAATTAAAATAATAAGAGAAATACAAAAAAATAAGCACAAAACAAAAATGAAAATAAATTAGAGACCATCAAGAGATGTCAGATGGCTAGCCTTGGTGGCTCACGCCTGTAATCCCAGCACTTTGAGAGGCTGAGGCGATGGGTCCCTTGAGGTCAGGAGTTCAAGACCAAACCGGCCAGCTTGGTGAAACCCCATCTCTACTAAAAATACAAAAATTAGCCAGGTTTGGTGGCACACGCCTATAATCCCAGTCACTCGGGAGGCTGAGGCAGGAGAATCACTTGAGCCCAGGAGACAGAGCTTGCAGTGAGCCAAGATCATGCCACTGCACTCTAGCCTGGGAGACAGAGCGAGACTCCATCAAAAAAAAAAAAAAAGAAAAAGAGATGTCAGATTTCAGCAAGTTTCTAGAAGACATAAAGTAGATGAAAAGGCATCAAAAGATAACATGGAAAATGCCACCATCTTTAGTATTCCTATAGATGACCTCAAAGATTAGCAAGAGCTGGACAGCAAAATTAAAGAGGCCAATCTTGGAGAGACCAGGTATTTTCATCCCCTTCCCATTAAGTCAAACAAGTGTAAAATTCACCCATAGGCAAAATATCAGAAGAGCTCTGCTCTAAGGTAGAACACAATGCCAGGAAATAATAAAGGAGTTAGTTGTGTCTGTTGGCCCAATGATGAGCCCCATTCATGTACAAAAGCTATAAAATTCAGGTATTAATTCTGTCTCCCTGTTCTGTCATTCTTTGTCTATTAAGAATATCATGTGGCTTTTGTGTTTTATTCTACTAATATGTTTTGTTTTGTTGTTGTTGTTGTTGTTGAGACAGAGTCTCACTCTGTCACCAAGGCTGGAGTGCAGGGGCATGATCTCGGCTCACTGCAAGCTCCGCCTCCTGGGTTCACACCATTCTCCTGCCTCAGTTTCCCAAGTAGCTGGGACTACAGGCACATGCCACCACACCTGGCTTTTTTTTTTTTTTTTTGTATTTTTAGTAGAGACGGGGTTTCACCATGTTAGCCAGGATGGTCTCGATCTCCTGACCTCGTGATCTGCCCGCCTCGGTCTCCCAAAGTGCTGGGATTACAGGCGTGAGCCACTGCACCCAGCCATATGTTGTTTTACATTGATTTATTTTTCTATGTTGACTCATCCTTACATGCCTAGCAAAATCCCACTTGGCCATAGATTATGATCCTTTCCACATGTTGCTGGATTTATGTTGATAGTATTTTGTTGAGGATTGTTGTGTCTGTGTTCTTAATGGATATTGGTCTATAGTTTTCTTTTCTTGGGATGTCTGTCTAGTTTTAGAATCAGGATAATGCTGATCCCGTAGAAACAGTGGGGACATTTCCCAGCTTCTATTTTTTAGAAGAGTCTCCAAATGATGACTTCCTAAGGAAGTTAATACTTGCTTAAGTTTTTGGTAAAGTTCAACAGTGAAGCCATCTGGGCTTGGGATTCCCTTTGAAAAAAGTTTTTTATTATGATTAATTCAATGTCATCACTTTTTATAGATTTATCAAGATTTTCTACTTCTTCTTGAGTCAGTTTTAGTAGTTTTTGTCTTTCCAGAAATTTTTCCATTTCATCTAATTTGTTGGAATACTATAAACAATTGTATTCCAAGTATTTCTTATAAGAAGAAGAATTGAAATAAATAATAATGTATTCTCTTTCATTCTCAATTCTCATAATTTGTAATTTGTAGTTTCTCTCTTTTTTATGTTATTGGTCTAGCTATAGGTACGTGAATTTTGCTGATCTTTTCAAAGAATTAACTTTTGGTTGGTTATTTTCACTACTGTTTTTCTATCAATTTATTTCTACTATAATTTTTTTTTTTTTTTTTTTGAGATAAGTTTTCCCTCTGTCACCCAGGCTGGAGTGCCGTGGCGTGATTATAGCTTACTGCAACCTCCCAGTCTCAAGTGACCCTCCCACCTCAGCTTTCCAAGTAGCTGGGACTACAGGCATGTGCCACCATAGCTGCCTAATTTTTTTGTATTTTTTTGTAGATGACCATAGCTGCCTAATTTTTTTGTATTTTTTTGTAGATGGGGTTTTGACATGTTGCCCAGGCTGGTGTCGAACTCCTGGGCTCAAGGAATCCACCCGCCTCAGCCTCCCAAAGTGCTGAGATTACAGGCATGAGCCACTGCACCTGGCCCACTCTAATCTTCATTAGTTTCTTCCTTATACTTGCTTCAGACTTAGTTTTCTCTTCTTTTTCTAGTCTCTTAAGATCGAAGATTAGGTTCTTAATTTGAGATCTTTCTTCTTTTTTTTTTTTTTTTTTTTTTTTGAGACAGAGTCTTCGCTCTGCCGCCCAGGCTGGAGTGCAGTGGCACAATCTCAGCTCACTGCAAGCTCTGCCTCCTGGGTTCACAGCATTCTCCTGCCTCAGCCTCCAGAGTAGCTAGGACTACAGGCGCCCGCCACCACACCTGGCTAATTTTTTTGTATTTTTTAGTAGAGATGGGGTTTCACTGTGTTAGCCAGGATGGTCTCGATCTCCTGACCTCGTGATCTGCCCACCTTGGCTTCCCAAAGTGCTGTGATTACAGGCATAAGCCACCACGCCTGGCCTACTCCTTTTTCAATATGGGTGTGTGTAGCTATAAATTTCCCTCTAAGTGCTATGTTAGCTGTATCCTGCAAGTTTAGGTATAATGTAGTGTGTTTTTTCATGAAAAAATGCTCATCATCACTGGTCATCAGAGAAATGCAAATCAAAACCACAAAGAGATACCATCTCACACCAGTTAGAATGGCAATCATTAAAAAGTCAGGAAACAATAGATACTGGAGAGGATGTGGAGAAATAGGAACGCTTTTACACTGTTGGTGGGACTGTAAACTAGTTCAACCACTGTGGAAGACAGTGTGGTGATTCCTCGAGGATCTAGAACTAGAGATACCATTTGACCCAGCAATCCCATTACTGGGCATATACCCAAAGGATTATAAATCATACTACTATAAAGACACATGCACAAGTATGTTTATTGTGGCACTATTCACAATAGCAAAGACTTGGAATCAACCCAAATTTCCATCAATGATAGACTGGATTAAGAAAATGTGGCACATATACACCATGGAATACTATGCAGCCATAAAAAAGGATGAGTTGATGTCCTTTGCAGTGACATGGATGAAGCTGGAAACCATCATTCTGAGCAAACTATAGCAAGGATAGAAAACCAAACACCACATGTTCTCACTCATAGGTGGGAACTGAACAATGAGGACACTTGGACACAGGGTGGGGAACATCACACACTGGGGCCTGTCGTGGAGTGGGGGGATGAGGGAGGGATAGCATTAGGAGAAATACCTAATGTAAATGATGAGTTAATGGGTGCAGCAAACCAATGTGGCACATGTATACCTATGTTAACAAACCTGCATGTTGTGCACATGTACCCTAGAACTTAAAGTATAATAAAAAAAAAAAAATATATATATATATATATATAAAGAAAAAGAAAACAGTACTGATTGAGGTGACACACTTCTGCTGGTTGTCCCTCCTGGGTATACCTCTAGCTTATCACTGCCATGCTGGGAAGACAGGAGCAACTGCCTTTTAGCTGTAGTCACCACTCGTTTCCCCATTAGCCCCTTGTGGACTGGAAGCTCCTTGAAGGAGACAAGGCACTAAGTCACATTTTACTTCGTATCCCACTACCATGATGTGGCACATAAAATGTTGAATAATCTGAACGAGTGGATCCCTGAACAGTTTAATAAAATGGGGCTTAAGGAGACTGTGACATTCATGAACAGCATCACATCCATGCTTATTTCTATGGCTTTCTATTGGGCTCAATACCTGGGTCCCTGGCATATGAGAAACAGAAGTATCCTTGAGCAGTAGGGGAACCATACCTTATTCTTACCACCTCAAAATATCTAGAACCGGCTGGGCATGGTGGCTCATGCATGTAATCCCAGCACTTTGGGAGGC
>NW_026652308.1:681747-717647 GCF_009828535.3 Hylobates moloch | reverse complement strand
CCCAAATTTCCATCAATGATAGACTGGATTAAGAAAATGTGGCACATATACACCATGGAATACTATGCAGCCATAAAAAAGGATGAGTTGATGTCCTTTGCAGTGACATGGATGAAGCTGGAAACCATCATTCTGAGCAAACTATAGCAAGGATAGAAAACCAAACACCACATGTTCTCACTCATAGGTGGGAACTGAACAATGAGGACACTTGGACACAGGGTGGGGAACATCACACACTGGGGCCTGTCGTGGAGTGGGGGGATGAGGGAGGGATAGCATTAGGAGAAATACCTAATGTAAATGATGAGTTAATGGGTGCAGCAAACCAATGTGGCACATGTATACCTATGTTAACAAACCTGCATGTTGTGCACATGTACCCTAGAACTTAAAGTATAATAAAAAAAAATATATATATATATATATAGTGTTTTTGTGTTTATCTCAAAATATTTTTAAACTTTCCTCATAATTCTTTTTTGACACATTGGTTATTTGAGTGTGTTGTTTAATTTGCAAATATTTGTTAATTTTCCAACTTTTATTGTTACTTATTTCTAATTTTATTCTCCCTGTGGTTGGAGAACATACTTTGTATGTTTTCAATCCTTTAAATTTATTGAGACTTGTTTTATGGCTAAACATATGGTCTAGCATCAAGAATGTTCTAAAAAAAGAATATTGTATATGCACTTAAGAAAAATGTGTATTCTGTTGTTAATGGGTGGAATATTCTACAAATATCTGTTAGGTCTAGTTGGTTTATAGTGTTGTCTAATTTTCTTGTTGCTCTTTCTGTCTAGTGGTCTATTCACCATTGAAAGTGGGTATTGAAGACTCCAACTATTGTTTCCAAATTGTCTATTATTTTCTTCAATTCTGTCCATTGTTACTTCATATATTTTGGGGGCTCTCCTGTTAGCTGTATACCTATTAATTATTGTTATGTCTGGTCTATCTTTTTTTTTTTTTTTTTGAGACAGGGTTTCACACTGTCACCCAGGCTGGAGTGCACTGGTATAAACACAACATACAGCTCACTGCAGCCTCAATTTTGTGGGCTTAAGTGGTTCTCCCACCTCAGCCTCCCAGGTAGCTGAGACCACAGGTGTGTGCTACCATGCCCAACTAATTTTTTTATTTTTTTGTAGAGACGAGGTCTCACCATTTTGCCCAGGCTGGTCTCGAATGCCTGGGCTTAGGCAGTCCTCCCACCTCAGGCTCCCAAAATGCTGGGATTACAGGCATGAGCCACCATGCCCAGTCTGATCTTCATTCTTAAATAGGAATGGACAACCAGTGGTTACTGACATTTGAGAAAATCTTGCAGCTACAATAATAAAAACTAAATTAAAACCTCAAAAATACGTTCTGGAATTATATAGAAAGAAATGTAATCTTACACACAGCCAGATTTTTTAATGAGCAGTCTTTATATAGTCCTAGTAGTATAAATGCTATTTTTTAATTTTATTCTTTTGTAATCAACCTACTGACACAGCCCAAAGACCTAATTTCGGCTACAGAGAATAATTTAAATATTAATCCTTGATAACTTAAAAACGAATGTACAACTAACAGAAGTTAGATGGTGGAAGGGAGATAAGATGAGAGAAGGAAAGAATACAGGCACGGATACCCTTTTTTACAAAACAAAGAGATCACTGCCAAGTAACAATGGTATCTGAAATAAATATTGAAGTATATTACTCAAAGTTAGAAAGTTTATGTGTAGCAGAATTTAAAATGATGATAATTACCAACTGTTAAAAACTGGAAGAGATGGAGATACAGGTTAACAATTCTAATACTGCTATACATGTATATTGGAATTAAATAAGTAAATGGACAAGAGATCATGGGAGTCAGGTTTCTTACTCTTGGGGTTGGAGGCTAGAGATAATCGAGGGCAAGTGGCTAGAATGATCCATATGGATTAGTGTTGGTGACTTAAGCATAAACTCATGTTTTGCTTAATATAGATACAGTGATTACATATAGAAATAGTTAAAGATACGCATGTATCACAAGTTGGTAAATATACATGAATCTTCTTGCTCTGTCAGCTGAGACAGCCTAGAAGCAACCACATTCCAGTAGCAATGAGCACACCTAGTGCCCAGATCTTGGATCTTGATTTCTAACACCGTTCTCCAAAGAACCAGAAAAATGGTTGATTCTAAGACCGGGAAAGAAAATATAGAAGTAAGTTTGGAGCATCACCAGAAAGTAAGAAAGTGCTCAAAAAAAAAAAAATTCACAGTGATGGGAGTATCAAAGGAACCAACTGAAAGATTTCCCAATGGCCAAGGCTGGAAGAATTTGAACCAAAAAAAAAAAAAAAAAAAAAGTATTAAATTATGGCCCAAAGTACAAAATAAATATCCATGAATCCTGACTGATAGAAATAAACGATCGAATAAATGAATTAACGACAGAGAAAAGTCTCCTGTTGGCCAGACACGGTGGGTCACGCCTGTAATCCCAGCACTTGGGCAGGCTGAGATGCGTGGATCACCTGAGGTCAGGAGTTCGAGACCAGCTAGGCCAACATGGTGAAACCCCGTCTCTACTAAAAATACAAAAATTAGCCAGGCGTGGTGGCACGTTCCTGTAATCCCAGCTCCTCAGGAGGCTGAGGCAGGAGAATCGCTTGAACCCAGGAGGCGGAGGTTGAAGTGAGCTGAGATCGGATCGCACCACTGCACTCCAGCCTGGGCCACAGAGCCAGATTCCACCTCAAAAAAAAAAAAAAGGAACGTCTCCTCCTGTGCAAAAGAGCTCCAAATAAATTCTGTAGTATTCCAACCTAAAGAAGGTGAGGCATAATTCCTACTCCTTAATTATGGGCTGTGCTTAGTGACCTCCTTCCAAAGAAGAAGGAGAATTGCTTGAACCCAAGAGATGGAGGTTCCGTGAGCCAAGACCATGCCACTGCACTCCAGCCTGGGCAACAAAGCAAGACTCCGTCTCGAAAAAAAAAATAATAATTAAAAATAAAGTTTTCATTATTTATCGGGCACATACTAACATTTACTGGGCAGTTCCTTACTGCTAGGCATCAAGTACTTTACAGAATAAACTCAGTTAATCCTTACATCCACCCTATAAATTGGTATTACCGTTATCTCCAGGCTACAGATGGGGAAACTGAGAGAGATTGAGCGCCACTAATCCTCCTTCTCACAGTTGGGAAGTGGTGGACCTGGGCTTCAAGAATGTGCACACTTGGCCGGGCGTGGTGGCTGTCGCCTGTAATTGCAGCACTTTGCGTGGCCGAGGCCAGTGGATCACTTCAGATCAGGAGTTCAAGACCAGCATGGCCAACATAATATAACCCCAACTCTACCAAAAAATACAAAAATTAGCCGGGTGTGGTGGAGCATGAGGCTGAGGTGGCAGAATTGCTTGAACTTGGAGGTGGAGGTTGTTGCGAGCCGAGATCACGCCACTGCACTCCAGCCTGAGTGACAGAGTGAGACCTTGTCTCAAAAAAAAAAAAAAAAAGTGCACACTTAACTTCCATTCCCATCTGCCTGTCAATAGTTGTTATTTCATAATCAGAAAAAATGTTTTAAAAATCCCTTATCATCTACCCTGTGCTTCCTACAGTTGAAATTCAGAAATGTTAATATTTTAGCATTTGAATGTGGCTGTTAGGATAAAGTGCCTCACCTAATGGTAGAAGTGAAGCATTGTTTAAGATCATGGTTTTTGTATTTCCTGGCTCTGTAGGCAAACCTGAGTTCCATCTACAAGGGGCTGTCTGCAGTTTGCCCATCTGGAGCTTTGCTTGGTTTTGCGATGGGAGGCTTATAAACAGACACATCAAGTGCCTGATACTCAATCCGTGGCAGCTCTTATTAATATGAAAATCTCATTTGCAGAAGCCTTTTTCTACACAATTGAATTGGCCCAGTGAAGTAATCCTATTAAAAACAAAAACCTGTCTCAAGAGGCCCAGGAAGAGTTGTGTGTTATTTACATAGATTTGCATATCAATTCATAGCTGGTGAAATTCCTCATTAAGGAGTGAATTTCTCCAAGCTGCTGAAGCCCAAGAAGGCAAATATTTTCAGCCAATTAATTTTATAGATCAGGAAAAGTCTCGCTCTCCCTGCTACCTACCTCGCCCCTCCAAAAAAAAGTAAATAAGACTTCACCCCAAACCCAGGTTTTACTTGGTAATTCTAACTGAAGAGTTGGGGTGGAAGGGCAGGTAGGTCTACCTGGATGTTCATTGGTTGGAGAGTCTGAAGGAAGGAGGCGAGAAACACTTAAAGCCAGGAGCCAGCCCCAATCCAGAGTCTGCATCCCTCTCTGAGAATCAGATCCTCCAGTTGAAGCCCAAACCAAGGGCTTCTCCAGCACCTTCTCTCCTCTCTACATTCTTACCTGAGTCCTCTCGCCTGACATCCACATTTCCTTTAGTTCCATCTTTCTTGTCCCTGACGCTTTTTCCCTCATCTTCAGTGCTTCCACTTGTAAAATGGGAATAATAATAATTAATAATCCTACCTCTAGGATTAAGAAGGAGAGGAGGAGAGGCCTAGCACTTAATGTAGACTGAATAACCAAGAAATGTTAGCTGTTTGGTTTGGTTGTCTATTACTTGCATAACAAACTACCCTATAACTTACTGGCTTAAAACAACAATGTTGCTTGCTCAAGATTCCGTGAGTCAGAAATTTACAGAAGGTTCAGATGGGAGGCTTGCTCCATGTGGCATTAGCTAGGGTCATTTACTCAGCAGCATAAGCCAGTGGCTAGGCTGGAGTGGAATTTTCAAGAAGGCTTCACCCATTTGGGAAGTGCCTCTGTGCTTTTCCCTGTGGCCATTCTCTTCATGTGGCTAGCTTGGGCTTCCTCACAACACGGTGGTTGCACACCCTTTTTTTTTTTTTTTTGAGACAGAGTCTCGTTCTGTCACCCAGGCTGGAGTGCAGTGGCAAGATCTCAGCTCACTGTATGCTCCACCTCCCGGGTTCATGCCATTCTCCTGCCTCAGCCTCCCGAGTAGCTGGGACTACAGGCGCCCGCCACCACACCTGGCTAATTTTTTGTATTTTTAGAAGAGATGGGGTTTCACCGTGTTAGCCAGGATGGTCTGAATCTCCTGACCTCATGATCCGCCCGTCTCAGCCTCCCAAAGTGCTGGGATTACAGGCATGAGCCACCGCGCCCGGCTGGTGGTCACACACTTTTTATCTAGCAGCTGGCTTCTAAAAGGAGGTGTTCTAAAGAGGAAAGCAGAGCTGCCAGTCTCCAAGGCCGAGCCTTAGGAATTACAGTGTCGCTTCCATTGTGTTCTGTTTGGTCAAAACAAGTTCCAGCCTAGCACAAATATAAAGGGGGACGAGATAAACTCCATTTCTTATTTATTTATTTAGAGATGGGGTCTTGCTCTGTTGCCCAGGCTGGAATGCAGTGGCACAGTCTGACTCACTGCAGCCTCATCCTCCCAAGTTCAAGCAATCCTCTCACCTCAGTCTCCTGAGCAGCTGGGACTATAGGCATGGGCCACCATGCCCGGCTAATTTTTCAATTTTTTTGTAAAAACAGGGTCTCCCTATGTTACCCAGGCTGGTCTCCAACTCCTCAACTGAAGCAGTCCTCCTGCCTCAGCCCCACAAAGTGCTAGGATTACAGGTATGAGCCACCGAGCCCAGCCAACTCCATTCTTGATAGGAAAGTGGCAAACAACATGCAGTCATCTTTAACCCACATTGTTGATGGACAATTTCATCCACTTCAGCTATGGCCCTGAGAATTCTCCCAAGACAAGATCACAGATATATTTTCAAAACACTGACCTGAACATGTCATCATCTCTCTCTCTATTAAAGCCTCTAAGACCTGCATTACCTATAGAAAAAAATTCAGATTCCCTAGGTTGACATTGGAGATCCTTCACAAATCGTACTCTACCTCTCCAGTCTGACTTCTAGCCAGCAAGCACACATGTGCACATACCTCCTCCCACAAAATCACAGACACTGTCACACAAGTAAAAACACACACATTCAAATACATACATGCTGTTGACTGCCAGCTTCCTGGACAGACCACCAGAATAAGCCATGCATCAAACAAAGCCATGATTTTTTTTTTACCAAACTGCTGTCAGGGACAGCAAATTAACCCTGAGCAGGCCATAGGAGTGTCTCAGAAAGGGAGAAAAGTGACAGATACCTATTGGGTTTTCGTGTTCAAATTCAAGTGGTTTGGCCAGGCACAGTGGCTCACGCCTGTAATCCTAGCACTTTGGGAGGCCGAGGAGTGGATCACCTGAGGTCAGGAGTTCGAGACCAGCCTAGCCAACATGGTGAAACCTCGTCTCTACTAAAGATACAAAAATTAGCCGGGGATGGTGCGTGCCTGTAATCCCAACTCCTCGGGAGGCTGAGGCAGGAGAATTGCTGGAATCTGGGAGATAGAGGTTGCAGTGAGCCAAGATTGTGCCACTGCACTGCAGCCTGGGCAACAGAGCGAAACTCTGTCTCAAAAAAAAAAAAAAAAATTCAAGTGGTTTAAGGTAGGTCTTTGAATGTGGGGAACTGACTAGAGTTGGGCAAAGTTCGTGATGTTCTAGTTTAGAATGAGGGGCCACGGTGGGGCAAGAGCCATAAAGCAAGTCTTGATTAGGATGCAATTGTTTGGCAAGTAAACCTTCTTCCCAGGTGAGCATCCAACTGTCCTGAGAAGGGGGCTACGTGCCCAAATAAGCAACATCTTGTTTAAATAGGCTTTCAAGAATTTCCAAAGCAAACAGTGAGGTATTTATTGGTTTACAGTTTTATCTACTCAGGCAAGAATGTTCTGGAATAAATAGTGGTCATGTTGACACAGGTGGTTTCAGTCTTCAGTCCTGATAACTAAGCCATGGGGACCTCTGTCCTCAACACACACAGTCACTCTCTCGCCCACATCAGCCAGACTCTGAGCGACCTTCGCCTTCTCCAGTCTCCACTTTTTTTTTTTTTTTTTGGAGACAAAGTCTCACTCCGTCACCCAAGCTGGAGTGCAGTGGCACGATCTCAGCTTATTGCAACCTCCACCTCCTGGGTTCAAGAGATTCTCGTGCCTCAGCCTCCTGAGTAGCTGGGATTACAGGTGCGCGCCACCGCATGCAGCTAATTTTTTTTTGTATTTTTAGTAGAGATGGAGTTTCGCCATGTTGGCCAGGCTGGTCTTGAATTTTGTATTTTTAGTAGAGACGGAGTTTCGCCATGTTGGCCAGGGTGGTCTCCAACTCCTGACCTCAAGTGATCCACCCACCTCGGCCTCCCAAAGTGTTGGGATTACAGGCTTGAGCCACCGCACCCACTGTAGTCTCTGCATTTTCATATCCTCACCCTCTGCCCTAACAATGTCTGTTTTCTCCCAATATAAATGTAATGCATGCTCATCACTGAAAAGTCTGAGAAAAGAAAATGTTAGGCCCCGATGCGGTGGCTCACGCCTGTAATCCTAGCACTTTGGGAGGCCGAGGCAGGCGGATCCTTGAGGTCAGGGGTTCAAGACCAGCCTGGCCAACAGGGTGAAACCCCATCTCTACTAAAAATACAAAAACATTAGCTGCGTGTGGTGGTGCATGCCTGTAATCGCAGCTACTCAGGAGGCTGAGGCAGGAGAATCGCTTGAACCCAGGAGGCAGAGGTTGCAGTGAGCCAAAATCGCGCCACTGCATTCCAGCATGGGCGACAGAGCAAGAATCCCTCCCCCAAAAAAAAAAAAAAAAGGTTAAAAGCCATCATGATGTACACATAGGGGTAGATAGAGAGAGATGGGGGTTGTATTATTCATATTTTCCTAGGATTGCCCTAAAAAATTACCACAAACCAGGTGGCTTAAAGCAAAAGAAATTATTCTCTCACAGTTCTGGAAACCAGAAGCCTGAAGCCAAGGCTTTGGAAGGGCTGGCTCCCCCTGGAGATGGAGGGAGAATCTCTTCCATGCTTCTCTTGCAGTTTCTGATGACTCCCAGGAGCCCTGGCATTCCCTGCCTTGGGGCTGCCTCACTCCAGTCCCTGCCTCCATCCTTCTCTCTGCGTCTCTATGTGTCCTCTCCTCTATTTGCAAGGACACCAGTCAAAACGAGTCCCACTGTAAATCCAGGCACTACCGTAAATCCAAAATAATCTCAAGGTCCTTAACTTCATTACAATTGCAAAGATCCTATTTCCAAATAAGTTCACATTCTGAGGCTCCAGGTGGACATAAATTTGGGGAGGGCCATTATTCAACCCACTGCAGGGGTATAAGAGACCTAACTCCTCATCTAGTTTACAAGGAAGGAGATAATGTCTAAGATCATCATTCAAGAAATGGCAACGTAAGCACATTATTTTGACCTGGGGAAATATATTACAGTCGTGAACAGGGTTCCCCAGGAGAGCAGGAAGAAGCAGGGCAGTGGACAGCTTTTTTTCACACTTAAAACTTGTAATACCTCTTGGCTCTGAATTATTTTTGTTTCTTAGAAAACACAAAACTAAAAAGAAAATCACTCGTGTTTTTCCTTGCTTATTCTTTTCTGCACTTATGTAGAAAAAAATTTTTTATTTCAAATAAATGAAAATTCCTGTTACCAAATGATAGAGTTAATACATTGGTACATTCTTTGCTCACATTTTTTTAAGTTGATCCTATTTTACATCCAACAGGAAAATCAGTTTCAGTCCACCTAACTTCATAATATAAACATATCTCTGTTTTATCTTTGAATTGTAATAGACATTTTTATTGGCTACATAAAATTTTATCAAGTAAAACATCTGGCAGGTCATAGTGGCTCACACCTGTAATCCCAGAATTCTGGGAGGTCAAGGCAGGTGGATCACTTGAGGTCAGGAGTTAGAGACCAGCCTAGCCAACATGGTGAAACCCCAACTCTACTAAAAATACAAAAATTAGCCGGGTGTGGTGGTGTGTATCTGCAGTCCCAGCTACTCGGGAGGCTGAGACAGGAGAATTGCTTGAACCAGGGAGGTGGAGGTTGCAGTAGGCCGAGATTGTGGCCACTGCACTCCAGCCAGGACAATAGAGCAAGACTCCGTCTGAAAAATAAATAAATAAATAATCCATCATTTACTTAAACTGGTTCCAGCCGGGCACTGTGACTCATACCTATAATCCCAACACTTTGGGAGGCCAAGGCAGGAGGATTACTTGAGTCCAGGAGTTCGAGACCAACCTGAACAACATAGCAAGACCTAATCTCTAAAAAAAAAAAAAGAATTTGAAACGGTTCCTATTTTTTCACATTACAGATAATGCTGAAATAAATGTCTTTAGGAAGAGGTTTTTTTCATTTGTTGTGTGTGTACTATTACTTCCTTGAAATGAATACCAATTTCTAGGAGGTTATATTACAGGAGTATGAAAGTTTGGAAGACTTTGGGTACATTCACCAAATTTTATTCTGGGGAAGGGGAAGGTAACAATGTGCCCTAACACCAAATCACATAAAATGCATACCCTGTTGGTCTTTCTTCTTAACCTTCCTGTCTCAATGAAAGCCTGTATAGTAGGATACTGAATAGGCTTTTCCTGCTGCCCCCAGAATGTCACCTATACTCCTAAAGCAGAGGACTTTCAGATTACTCACAGGGCTTATTAAAATGTACACAAGCTAGGCTGGGCACAGTGGTTTACACCTGTAATCCCAGCACTTTGGGAGGCCGAGGCGGGCAGATCACCTGAGATCAGGAGTTGGAGACCAGCCTGGCCAACATGGTGAAACCCCGTCTCTACTAATAATACAAAAATCAGCCAGGCATGGTGGTGGGCACCTATAATCCCAACTATTCAGGAGGCTGAGGCAGGAGAATCGCTTGAAGCTGGGAGGCGGAGGTTGCAGTGAGCTGAGATCACGCCACTGCACTCCAGCCTGGGCGACAAAGTAAGACTCTGTCTCAAAAAAAAAATAAATAAAAACTAACCCTAACTTAGTACAGAGACACTGAAAACCCAACTTTGGAGCAGGCTTCTGTAACAATAGCTCAGTCCCAGTGAAGCACAGCAGCTATGCTTCAACCAATCACAGACGGTCAACTGTCCAAACTGTTCAAGAAAGTAAGACACCAAGCTGTAATCAATCCAGTGGTTCCTGTGCTCACTTCCATTTTCTGTTTGTCACTTTCTTTTTTTTGTCCATAAATCTTATCCAATCATGCAGCTGCCCTGGAGTCCTCTAAATCTGTCTGCTTCTGGGGCTGCCAAAATCATTTTTTTCTTTCTGGCTCAATTAAACTTTGTTAATTTAATTTGTCTCAAGTTTTTCTTCTAATATTCAGTGTCAGAAGTGAAGGTGTAAAGTAAAACTCCAGTGCACCAGGTGACCAGTTCAGGTATCCACGAATCCAGCTGTGTTCATTGCCCTCTTGTTGGTAACTGGAGGCCATGAGTGGCTTTTCTCTTTTTTTTTGAGACAGAGTCTCTCTCAGTCGCCCAGGCTGGAGTGCAGTGACACGATCTTGGCTCACTGCAACCTTGGCCTCCCAGGTTCAAGCGATTCTCCTGCCTCAGCCTCCTGAGTAGCTGGGATTACAGGCACATACCACCACGTCCAGTTAATTTTTGTATATGTAGTAGAGATGGGGTTTCACCATGTTGGCCAGGCTGGTCTCGAAATCCTGACCTCAAGTTATCCACCCACCTCAGCCTCCCAAAGTGCTGGGATTACAGGCGTGAGCCACTGTGCCTGGCTGATGGGTGGCTTTTCTCTTAAATTCCAAGTTCCACTAAATTGTGCTTTGAGCTAAGTTGATTTGAGCAATATTTAGACTGATCTGAGTCCAAGATCAGATTGAATTTGACAATTAACTGGATTAGATTCAGTTGGAGGACTCAGGCCTCAGTGCTTTTCTGATAACGAGTTCCTCTCAATCCAAGGAGTCTGGGACTCCACCTTCTAGAACTCCAGATAATTTTATTACAAAAATTACAGGCCCAGAACATGTGCATTTTCAGAAAAGTTGGTTAACTTTACTAGAGACAACTTAGAATTAACAATGGGGAAGTTTTAATTTGGATAAAATTGTTTATTTGCAAGGCATATGTTTTAAGAGAATCAAAAATCCTGCAAAAACAATAGGATGTATTTTTTTTTTATTTTAAATTCCGAGATACATGTGCAGGATGTGCAGGTTTGTTACATAGGTAAATGTGTGCCATGATGGTTTGCTGCACCTATCAACCTATCACTTAGGTATTAAGCTCCACGTGCATTAGCTATTTATCCTGATGCTCTCCCGTTCTCCAGGACGTATTCTTTAATTGGCATGTGGAGGCATCTAAAAGGCTAAATGAATTTAAAATTGCTTCCTGACCAGGCATGGTGGCCCACGCCTATAATCCCAGCAGTTTGGGAGGGTGAGATGGGAGGATCGCTTGAGCCCAGGAGTTTGAGACCAGACTAGACAATATAGTGAGATACCGTCTCTACAAAAAAAAAAAAAAAAAAATTTTTTTTTTTTTTTTTTTTTTCTTTTTGAGAAGGAGTCTTGCTCTGTCATCCAGGCTGGAGTGCAGTGGTACGATCTTGGCTCACTGCAACGTCTGCCTCCCGGGTTGAAGTGGTTCTCCTGTCTCAGCCTTCTGAGTAGCTGGGATTACAGGCGTGTGCCACCATGCCTGGCTAATATTTGTATTTTTAGTAGAGACGGGGTTTCACCACATTGGCGAGACTGGTCTCGAACTCCTGACCTCAGGTGATCCACCCGCTTTGGCCTCCCAAAGTGCTGGGATTATAGGCATGAGCCACCGCACCCGGCCAAATGAAATTTTTTTTTTTAATAGCCAGGTGTGGTGGCACATGCCTGTACTCCCAGCTACTCAGGAGGCTGAAGTGGAAGGATCACTTGAGCCTGAGAGACCAAAGCTACTGTGAGCTGTGATTGCCCCACTGCACTCCAGCCTGGGCAACAGAGTGGACCTTTTTGCTTCATTACTCTTTTACCCTGAAGATGATGGAAAAAAAGAAGTTAGACAGATGTCTTCTTGCTGTAACCACCTTCACTCCATGGCTTAAAATGGAGCTAAAAGCCATTGTAAAAGACTTCCCTAGCCCACAGGAAAATCCTCAGAAATTTACTGAAGAATTTAGAATCCTCCTAGGAGCTTACCATTCACGACTCCCTGACCTTTACCAACTTCTTCACATGATACTGGGGCCTGACAAAGCTTGAAAATGGCTGGTGGTAGCACAATGTGACAGACCTGATGAGAATATAAAAGACTCCCCGAAAACCTCCTCATGAGAAGGGCTAAAAGGAACTAGAAGAATTGCTGACAAACTTTTAAGTTCAATTCCTAAGATTTTTCCACCAAAAAAAAAAAAAAAAATGGATTGGTCCATCATACAATCCTGTAGACAAAAACAGGATGAACCAGTTTCAGATGAAAGAACTCGCTTAGAAACATTGTGAAACATTCTGGGCTGAAAGTACAGCAAGGAGCATTTCCTGCAGGGACTGAAATGGCACTAACCTGTGTTTATAAATGGACCCCATTCTGAACTTAACAGTTTAATTTAAAAAAAAAGCATAAACCGGGATGGGAAGTTACAGATATGGTTGAATTGGTGGCCTTAACTGAATATTTTGAGATGACTCTAGTGTAAGAAATAAAGCCAAAAGGCTAATAAGCTTATATCTCTCCAATTACAACAGTTACAGGGACCCAGACTGAAAGGATCTTCTCGTTTTTAATTTAAATCACAACCAAAAGGTCCTAAAACAAGAAATTATTTACTCTAAGGTGTCTGCCTTCATTACGAACCACAGGGGAATGCCACAGGGGGTTACTAAAGCCTTCCTAACTTTGGGGAAACTGGAAAAAAGATTGCCCACTTTTATGTCAGTCCACCAATAAGCCTCCTCCCTTTGTGATATGTGATATGGTTTGGCTGTGTCCCCACACAAATCTCATCTTGAATTCTCACATGTTGTGGGAGGGACCCAGTGGGAGGTAATTGAATCATGAGGGCAAGTCTTTCCCGTGCTGTTGTCGTAATAGTGAATAAGTCTCACAAGATCCGATGGTTTTATAAAGAGGAGTTTCCCTGCACAAGTTCTCTCCTTTTGCCTGCCGCCATCCATGACTTGCTCCCCCTTGCCTTCTGCCATGGTTGTGAGGCCTCCTCCGCCACGCAGAACTGTAAATCCATTAAACCACTTTTTCATCCCAGTCTCGGTTATGTATTTATCAGCAGCATGAAAATGGACTAATACAGTCTATTTCACCTCCAATGAAAGCACAAGATATTTTAGTTCTAGTGATGATAGTCAACATGAACGAGGCTCCGAGAGATTCTCCAATTTTGTAAAATGCTTAAATAAACATGGAGAAACAAGAGTTAAAATAAATAAACAAATGGAGAGGCAGGTCATGGTGGCTCACACCTGTAGTCCCAGCACTTTGGAAAGCCAAGTCGGGCAGAGAAACTGAGCCCATGAGTTTGAGACCAGACTGGGCAATAAGGCAAAATCCCATCTCTACCAAAATAATAATAATAATAATAATAATAATAATAATAATAATAATAATAATAATAATACAAAAATTAGCCAGGCATGGTGGTGTGTGCCTGTAGTCCTAGCCATTGGTGAGACTAAGGTGGTAGAATCTCTTGAGCCCAGGAGACAGAGATTGTAGTGAGCTGAGATCGTGCCCTTGCATTCCAGCCTGGGTGATGGAGCAAGACCCTGTCTCAAAAAAAATAATAATTCTTTTTCAATGAAGAATCTTGCTGGGCATGGTGGCTCACCCCTGTAACCTCAGCACTTTTGGGAGGCCGAGGTGGGTGGATCATGAGGTCAGGAGTTTGAGACCGGCCTGGCCAATATGGTAAAACCCCGTCTCTACTAAAAATACAAAAAAATTAGCTGGGTGTAGTGCCGCGTGCCTGTAGTCCCAGCTGCTCAGGAGGTTGAGGCAGGAGAATCACTTGAACCTGGGAGGCGGATGTTATGGTGAGCCGAGATTGCCCCTCTGCACTCCAGCCTGGGTGACAAAGCAAGACTCCATCTCAAAAAAAAAAAAAAAAAAAAAGAAGAAGAATCTTGTGCAATCTTAGTGAATATCAGAACCACCTCATCCATAAATCCCACTTTAATACGCCAACAAATCCTGCAGATTGAAAAGGTCATTTCTGTGGTGGGGGTTTTCAACCAACTTCAAGAGGTTTCCTTATCTGAACCCATCCAATTGACTTTGGGGCAATTTTCAGAAAAACATATCTTTTTACTGTGATTCTACTCCAGTATACTTGCTAGGTTGAGACTTACTTTCCACGCTGAAAGGGCATACCAATATCTCCTCAGAGAAAAAATTACTCTTAGAGTTTCCTGACTCTCCTGAACCAGAACTGTTCTCTCTACAGGCAGAAATTGATAAGATCAACTCTCAACCCTGTAATACCCCTGATATTTCTAAACACGTGAATGTTTATGGGCCTCTTTCTCAAATGATACAGGAAGGACTAAAAGCGTGGAACCTATAAAAGTGCAAATGGATCATTCTAAACCTTTACCTAAATTACCCCATCCACTAATACCAGAAGCAATTCAAGGGCTCTCACCAACTGCACAAGATTTAATTATACAAGGATTTACAATTCTGTGTACCAGTCCTTGAAACACTCCAATCCCACCAGTTAAAAAAAAAAAAAAAGTGGGCAGGGAACGGTGGCTCATGCCTGTAGTACCAGCAATTTGGGAGGCCAAGGCGGGCAGACCCCTTGAGGCCAGGAGTTCAAGACCAGCCTGGCCAACATAATGAAACCCCATCTCTAGTGAAAATACAAAAATTAACCGGGTATGGTGGCACACGCCTGTACTCCCAGCTACTAGGGAGGCTGAAGCAGGAGAATTGCTTGAACCCGAGAGGCAGAGGTTGCAGTAGGTCAAGATCACGCCACTGCACTCCAGCCTAGGCAACAGAACGAGACTCCATCTCAAAAAAAAAAAAAAATACCAAAACCAAATAGATGAGGTTGGAGAGTCACTCAAGATTTATGGGCAGTTAATAAAATTGTAATATCAAGGCTTTCTGTGGTTCCAAATTCTAAAACTTTATTATCTAATTTACCCTCTGATTCAAAGTGGTTCATAGTAACAGACTTCTACTCAGCCTTCTTTAGCATTCCAGTTTATAAAGACAGTCAGTATTTCTTTGCTTTTATTTGGAAAAGCCAGCAGTACCCCTTGACTATAATGCCACAGAGGTTTACTGAAGCCTATTTGTATTTTTCCCAGGCATTGAATCAGGAATTAATAACCCTACAGTTTCCTTGAAATTCTATTCTTCTATTTTCCTTTTTATTTTTCTTTATTAAATGTATATTTTTTAATAGAGATGAGGTTTTGCCATGTTGCCCAGGCTGGTCTTTAATTCCTGAGCTCAAGCAATTCACCCACCTCAGCTTCCCGAAGTGCTGGGATTACAGACATGAGCCACTCCACCTGGTCAAAATCCTATCCTAATTCAGTATGCAGATGGCATGTTATGCTCTCCCACTAAAGAGTGCTCTGGGCCAGGCATGGTGGCTCATGCCTATAATCCTAGCACTTTGGGAGGCCAAGGCGGGCAGATCACTTTAGGTCAGGAGTCCAAGACCAGCTTGGCCAACATGGTGAAACCTTGTCTCTACTAAAAATACAAAAATTAGCCAGTCATGGTGGCTCCTGCCTATAGTCCCAGCTACTCAGGAGGCTGAGGCAGGAGAATCACTTGATTCTCAGGAGGTGGAGGTTGCAGTGAGCCAACTGAGATTGCACTACTGCACTCCAGCCTGGGTGACAGAGCAAGACTCCTTCTCAAAAAAAAAAAAAAAAAAAAAGTTGGGGGAGGTTCCAAGATGGCTGAATAGGAACAGCTCCAGTCTGCATCTGCCAGCATGAGCAACACAGAAGATGGGTGATTTCTGCATTTCCAACTGAGCTTTGAAGAAAGCACTGCTTCTCCCAGCACGGAGTTTGAGATCCGAGAACAGACAGACTGCCTCCTCAAGTGGGTCCCTGACCCCCGAAAGTAGCCTAACTGGGAGACACCTCCCAGTAGGGGCCGACTGAGACCTCATACAGTTGGGTGCCCCTCTGAGACAAAGCTTCCAGAGGAAGGATCAGGCAGCAATATTTGCCGTTCTGCAATACTTGCTGTTCTGCAGCCTCCACTGGTGATACCCAGGCAAACAGGGTCTGAAGTGGACCTCCAGCAAACTCCAACAGACCTGCAACTGAGGGTCCTGACTGTTAGAAGGAAAACTAACAAACAGAAACGACATCCACACCAAAACTCCATCTGTACATCGCCATCATCAAAGACCAAAGGTAGATAAAACCACAAAGATGGGGAGAAACCAGAGCAGAAAAGCTGAAAATTCAAAAAATCAGAGCACTTCTTCTCCTCCAAAGGAACACAGCTCCTTGCCAGCAGTGGAACAAAGCTGGACAGAGAATGACTTTCATGAGTTGAGAGAAGAAGGCTTCAGACGATTAGTAATAACAAACTTCTCCGAGCTAAAGGAGGATGTTCAAACCCATCACAACGAAGCTAAAAACCTTGAAAAAAGATTAGACGAATGGCTAACTGAATCAACAGTGTAGAGAAGTCCTTAAATGACCTGATGGAGCTGAAAACCATGGCACAAGAACTACGTGACGCATGCACAAGCTTCAGTAGCTGATTTGATCAAGTGGAAGAGTATCAGTGATTGAAGATCAAATGAATGAAATGAAGCGAGAAGAGAAGTTTAGAGAAAAAAGAGTAAAAAGAAACGAACAAAGCCTCCAAGAAATATGGTACTATGTGAAAAGACCAAATCTACGTCTGATTGGTGTACCTGAAAGTGACTGGGAGAATGGAACCAAGTTGGAAAATGCTCTTCAGGATATTATCCAGGAGAACTTCCCCAATCTAGAGAGGCAGGCCAACATTCAAGTTCAGGAAATACAGAGAATGCCACAAAGATAATCCTCAAGAAGAGCAACTCCAAGACACATAATTGTCAGATTCACCAAAGTTGAAATGAAGGAAAAAATGTTAAGGGCGGCCAGAGAGAAAGGTAGGGTTACCCACAAAGGGAAGCCCCTCAGACTAACAGCAATATCTCGGCAGAAACTCTACAAGCCAGAAGAGGGTGGGGGCCAATATTCAACATTCTTAAAGAAGAATTTTCAATTCAGAATTTCATATCCAGCCAAACTAAGCTTCATAAGTGAAGGAGAAATAAAATACTTCACAGACAAACAAATGCTGAGAGATTTTGTCACCACCAGGCCTGCCTTACAAGAGCTCCTGAAGGAAGCACTAAACATGGAAAGGAACAACCAGTACCAGCCACTGCAAAAACATGCCAAATTGTAAAGACCATTGAGGCTAGGAAGAAACTGCATCAACTAACGAGCAAAATAACCAGCTAACATCATAATGACAGGATCAAATTCACACATAACAATATTAACCTTAAATGTAAATGGGCTAAATGCTCCAATTAAAAGACACAGACTGGCAAATTGGATAGAGTCAACACCCATCAGTGTGGTGTATTCAAGAGACCCATCTCACATGCAGAGACACACATAGGCTCAAAATAAAGGGATGGAGGAAGATCTACCAAGCAAATGGACAAAAAAAAAAAAAAAAAAAAAAAAAATCGAGGTTGCAATCCTAGTCTCTGATAAAACAGACCTTAAACCAACAAAGATCAAAAGAGACAAAGAAGGCCATTACATAATGGTAAAGGGATCAAGTCAACAAGAAGAGCTAACTATCCTAAATATACATACACCCAATACAGGAGCACCCAGATTCATAAAGCAAGTCCTTAGAGACCTACAAAGAGACTTAGACTCCCACACAATAATAATGGGAGACTTTAATACCCCACTGTCGGGCCGGGCGCGGTGGCTCACGCTTGTAATCCCAGCACTTTGGGAGGCCGAGGTGGGCGAATCACGAGGTCAGGAGATCGAGACCACGGTGAAACCCCGTCTCTACTAAAGATACAAAAAAATTAGCCGGGTGTGGTGGCGGGCGCCTGTAGTCCCAGCTACTCGGGGGAGGGGATCTGAGGCAGGAGAATGGCTTGAACATGGGAGGTGGAGTTTGCAGTGAGCCGAGATTGCGCCACTGCACTCCAGCCTGGGCGACAGAGCGAGACTCTGTCTCAAAAAAAAAAAAAAAAAAAGAATGGCGATCATTAAAAAGTCAGGAAACAACAGCGGCTGGAGAGGATGTAGAGAAATAGGAACGCTTTTACACTGTTGGTGGGACTGTAAACTAGTTCAACCATTGTGGAAGACAGTGTGGCGATTCCTCAAGGATCTAGGACTAGAAATACCATTTGACCCAGCCATCCCATTACTGGGCATATACCCAAAGGATTATAAATCATGCTGCTATAAAGACACATGCACATGTATGTTTTTTTTTTTTTTTGAGACGGAGTCTCACTCTGTCACCCAGGCTGGAGTGCAGTGGCGCGATCTCGGCTCACTGCAAGCTCCGCCTCCCGGGTTCACGCCATTCTCCTGCCTCAGCCTCTCCGAGTAGCTGGGACTACAGGCGCCCGCCACCACTCCCGGCTAATTTTTTGTATTTTTAGTAGAGACGGGGTTTCACCGTGGTCTCGATCTCCTGACCTCGTGATCCGCCCGCCTCGGCCTCCCAAAGTGCTGGGATTACAAGCGTGAGCCACCGCGCCCGGCCTACATGTATGTTTATTGCAGCACTATTCACAATAGCAAAGACTTGGAACCAACCCAAATGCCCATCAGTGATAGACTGGATTAAGAAAATGTGGCACATATACACCATGGAATACTATGCAGCCATAAAAAAGGATAAGTTCATGTTCTTTGTAGGGACATGGATGAAGCTAGAAACCATCATTCTGAGCAAACTATCTCAAGGACAGAAAACCAAACACCGCATGTTCTCACTCATAGGTGGGAACTGAACAATGAGAAAATTTGGACACAGGGTGGGGAACATCACACACCGGGGCCTGTTGTGGGGTGGGGGGAGGGGGGAGGGATAGCATTAGGAGATATACCTAATGTAAATGACGAGTTAATGGGTGCAGCACACCAACATGGCACATGAATACATATGTAACAAACCTGCACGTTGTGCACATGTACTCTAGAACTTAAAGTATAATAATCAAAAAGTAAAAAAAAAAATGTAAAATAAGAGTGCTCTGATACCAAAGGTGTTGAATGAGAAAAAAAAAAGTGCTCTGAAATTGACTCTGTTTACTTTACAGCAACTCACACATATAGGTCACAAAGCTGTGATGGAAAAACTTCAGTTTTACATTAAGAGAAAAAGTTTACTATTTGGGACTGGGTGCAGTGGCTAACACCTGTAATCCCAGCACTTTGGGAGGCTAAGGCCGGTGGATCACCTGAGGTCAGGAGTTCAAGACCAGCCTGGCCAACATGGTGAAACCTCGTCTCTACTAAAAATATAAAAATTAGCCACCCATGGTGGCAAGTGCCTGTAATCCCAGCTACTTGGGAGGCTGAGGCAGAAGAATGGCTTGAACCCTGGAGGCAGAGGTTGCAGTGAGCAGAGATCACGCCACTGCACTCAGCCCTCCAGCCTGGGCGACAGAGGAAGACTCCACCTCAAAAATAGATAGATTAATTACTTAATTAATTTACTATTTGGGATACGACTTGACTGCTGAAGGGATTTCTCTCTCAGCCATTCAAAGTTTTTCTCAGCCTGCAACCAAAAGACAATTAAGAGGTTTTCTTACACTTGCAGGATATTGCAGATCCTGGACCCTGAACTTTTCTGTGATGTCTTCACCATTGTATGAGCTCACTAGAAACACAGTCCCAGAGCCATTACCTCAAGAAGACAGTCATGAGCAGGCTTTTCACCATGAAATTGGCCTTGCAACACCCCCCAGCTTTATGACTTTCAAATCAGGCTAAATCTTTTACCTTGTTCATTTCGAAACCTAACATCAGGCATTAGGAGTTCTTACCCAAAAACATGGGAGGAAACAGGCCCATTGCCTATTATAGCCTACAATTAGACCTCGTAGCTGAGGCATATCCTAATTGTTTAAAAGCAGTAGCAGCAGAAGCCTAGTGGTAGAAGCTTCACATGAGCTGGTTTTAGGAAATAAACTTAATTTGCAAGTCCCAAATGCTGTGGAAAGTCTACTACATTCCAACCAAACTCAGCATTTTTCAGCAAGTAGACTAACATCTTATGAAATTCTTCTCCTGTCTCTTTCTTCTCTCCATCTAAAATGCTGCAAGCTGCTTACCCCTGCTATTCATTTACCTCTGCCTGACAATGGTGAAGATCACAGTTGTGTGAGTGTAGTATCAGAAGTTGGCTGGATGCAGTGGCTCACACCTGTAATCCCAACACATTGGGAGGCCAAGGCGGGCAAATCCCTCGAGGTCAGGAGTTCAAGACCACCCTGGCCAACATGACAAAACCCTGTCTCTACTAAAAATACAAAAATTAGCCGGCTATGGTGGCATGCACCTGTAATCCCAGCTACTCAGGAGGCTGAGGCGGGAAAATCACTTGAACTCGGGAGGCAGAGGTTTCAGTAAGCCAAGATTCACTGCACTCCAGCCTGGGTGACAGAGTGAGACTGTCCCAAAAAAGAAATAGTGGGCAGTGCATTCTGCAGTACTGTGGATCTGTCTCTTGCTTCAACAGTGTTTTGGCTGGGCATGGTGGCTCACGCCAGTAATCCCAACACTTTGGGAGGCCGAGGCAGGTGGACCACTTGAGGTCAGGAGTTCGAGATCAGCTTGGCCAACATGGTGAAACCCTGTCTCTACTAAAAATACAAAAATTAGCCAGGCATGGTGGCATGCATCTGTAATCCCAGCTATTTGGCAGACTGAGGCACGAGAATCACTTGAACCCAGCGGGCAGAGGTTGCAGTGAGCCTAGATCACGCCACTGCACTCCAGTCTGGGCGATAGAGAGACACCCCACCTCAAAAAAAAACAGTGTTTGGATGGAACAGACCCAGACTCCCTCTCTTCCAGCCTCTGACTCCTCTCCAATCTCCCCTCCACTTGCAACCTCCAGACCATCTTCTCTGCCACCTCCTGCTGCTGGGACCAGCCAACCCCATTTTTGTGGTTAGCTCCTTTTCTGACCAACCATGAGCTCCTAGATTCATCAGAATTATTCTACCAAGGTGGAGACAGCTGTCAACCACCTGGTCAATTGGCATCTGCAGGCCTTCTACACCTACCTCTCTCTGGCCTTCTATTTCAACTGCAGACATGTGGCTCTGGAAAGCATCGGCCACTTTTTCTACAAATTGTCCAAGGAAAAGCACGAGGGCACCAAGTGTCTCTTGAAGATGCAAAACCGGCATGGCAGCCACATTGTCTTCCAAGACGTCCAGAAGCCATCTCAACATGAGTGGGGCCCTATTCTCCGTGATGTCATTATTATGCACTGCATGCCTGTATCAGAATATATCATGTACTTCATAAATATATACACCTGCCGCATGCCCACAAAAATTAGAAATTAGAAAAAAAAAAAGTTGTTTTTCTTTTTTTCCTTTTTTTTTTTTTTTTTTTTGAGACAGAGTCTTTCTCTGTCGCCCAGGCTGGAGTGCCGTGGCACAATCTTGGCTCACTGCAAGCTCCGCCTCCCGGGTTCACGCCATTCTCCTGCCTCAGCCTCCCAAGTAGCTGGGACTACAGGTGCCTACTACCATGCCCGGATAATTTTTTTGTATTTTTAGTAGAGACAGGGTTTCACCATGTTAGCCAGGATGGTCTCGATCTCCTGACCTCGTGATCTGCCCACCTTGGCCTCCCAAATTGCTGGGATTACAGGCGTGAGCCACCGTGTCCAGCCGAAAAAATTTTTAAAGATGAATGGAGTAAAACCCTGGACACCATGGAGGCCACCACGGTCCTGGAGAAGAACCTGATCCAGGCCCTTTTGGATCTTCATGCCCGGGGTTCTGCCTACACAGACCCCCATCTCTGTGACTTCCTAAAGAGCCTCTTCATAGATGAGGAAGTGAAACTCATTAAAAAGATGGGCAACCACCCGCCCAACCTCTGCAGGCTGTCGGGCCCCCAGGCCGAATGGACCAGTGTCTCTCTGAAAGGCTCAACCTTAAGCACATCTAGGTGCCTACTGAACCCAGCAACTGCAGAAGGGCCCCTCTCAAAGCATCAGGGCTTCTGCCTGAGACTCCCCCTCCAACCACTGGGCAGCTTTTTAACCACCCTGGAGCCCTCTCCATGCCTTGGACCAAACAGAAATAAAGCTTTTTGCAACAGCAAAAAAACAGGGAGGTGGGGGAGAAGAAAAGAAAAAACAAAAGTAATAGCAACCCCTCATGTTTACTCTGTTGGATAATCCGGAGTTAATACTTTTTTTGACGGGTCCTACGCCAAAAATTTGGAAGGAAAATAATAGGTAAGATAGGCCATTCCCACCCAAAGTGAGTTACTAGAGAAGAGAACTCTTCCTCAATTTAAAGCCGCTCAACCTCAGGAGATTTTGCTCTCATCCAAGCTTGTTATATAGCTAACGACAAGTTGGCAAATATTTATGCGGATAATGTATATCTTTCTTGAGTAGTACATGATTGTTTGCATGTTAAGGAAACAATAAAGATTTCTCACTTCTAGTGGGAGCCCCATCAAAAATGGACTCCAATTAGATGAATTTTTTTCTGCTTTCCTGTTACTGTCACAGATTGCCATTATTAAGATTGAAGCCCATACTGTAAAACTAAACTGAATATCAAGGAGCTGCCCTAGCAGATTTTAATGCTAAATCAGCTAGCGCTGAAACTGTTGGCATATGCAATTTGGATGAACTCCATAAGATTAATCCGAGTCAACTACTCCCTTTTGATGACCTGTTTAATAAACAGTGTAATGCACCTAATTTGGAAAAACAAAATTGATATCTAAAAGTATATACAAAAATTAGCTGGGCATGGTGGCACCTGCCTGTAATCCCAGCTACTCCGGAGGCTGAGGCAGGAGGATCACTTGAACCCGGGACACAGAGGTTTCAGTAAGCTGAGATCACATCACTGCACTGTAGCCTGGGCAAAGAGTGAGACTCCTTCTCAAAAATAAATAAATAAAAGTATATAAATTAAATGTTAAGCACAGTCTCACGGAGGGCCTGGATGGCCACCTAGTCCTACCTGAGTCTTTAAAGCTTCCATTGTTAAAAGCTCTGCACTTCATAACTCATCATAGAACAGAAACAATGTTCCAGGCCGGGCACCGTGGATCATGCCTGTAATCCCAGCACTTTGGGAGGCCGAGGAGGGTAGATGGCCCGAGGTCAGGAGTTCAAGACCAGCCTGGCCAACATGGTGAAACCCTATCTCTACTAAAAATACAAAAATTAGCCAGGCACAATGGCACATGCCTGTAGTCCCAGCTACTCGGGAGGCTGAGGCAGGAGAATCACTTGAACCTGGGAGGCGGAGGCTGCAGTGAGCCAAGATGGCGCCACTGCAATCCAGCCTGGGTGACAGAGAGAGACTCTGTCTCCAAAAAAGAAAAAATGTTCCAAATTATTAAAAAGTATGGGTGGGGCGACTATTCTAAAATTGCTAAAACACTGGTTTATAACCAATGTTTGGTTTATCAAACTCATAGTCCTGGGAAAACAATCAAAACTTCAGGGGGTATATTTCCACCACCTAATGGACCATTCGGATATTTACAGATAGACTTCATTCAGTTGCCACCCTCAGTGGGGTATCAGTATGTTCCTGTCATAGCTGTATGTTTTCAGGTTGGGTAGAGGCTTTTCCATGTAGGCAAGTCAAGTTGTGACAGTAGCTAAAACATTATTAGAAAATCTGTTTTCTCTACAGGGCATCCCTGGAGAAGTCTGTAGCAATAGGAGACCTCGTTTTACTGGGCAAGTTATAAAGCAGTTAAATAAGGTATTACAAACACACTCCCGTTGTCCCTATCACTCTCAGCCTCCTGGAAAGGTTGAAAGAACAAATGGTATCTTAAAATTTAAATTGGCAAAGTTAACTGAGTCAAATCGATTACCTTGGCCAAAGATACTACCATTAGCTTTAATGGCAATCAGATCCATTCCCACAGGAAAACATAAGTTGACCCCTTATAAAGTAGTCACTAGAAGGCCTATACCCCTAATAACAGAACTTCGTGCATCTCCTGCTCTCCTTAACTCTCATATGACTAAATACTGCAAGGCTTTAATGCGTTATACCAAAGTGTATTTTCAACAGGTAAAGACATTGTTACTGACCCATCAACTGAGGAAAATCAAACCTTTCAAAGTCTCGAATCTGGAGATTGCGTCATCTGGAAATGACATCAGAGGAAGTCACCGCCCCTGAACCTTGTTGGAAGGAACTGTACAAATTTCTTCTGATCACCCACAATGCAGTGACGCTTCAGGGCCTTGAATGGTATGTCACAGCTCCAAAGGGCCTGCTCAGATTCTTGGAACCGTACACTGGTTCGCAAGTTTAAGGTAAAGGTAACGAGAGAAATTTCTCCCCAGAAGCAGATGGCATACCAGACTTGGAAAGCTTTCCCAAAATTATGGAGCAAAACTTCTCTGCCATCGTGAAAGACTTATGCCTTTTTCTTTTTTCCTCATTTCCTCCTGTCCTAATATGTTCCTTTTTCCTACAGGAAAATCTATAGGACCATAATCAAGCTTTAGCTCAAGCTAATGCCCTAGCACAAAACCAGAGCAATTGTTGGGTTTATGGGCTAATGGCAAAAAAATCAGAAAACAATTCCATTAACACTAATGCCTCTCTGTGTTCTCGATGACAGTCACCTTAAAATGTTAAAGGAAGAGCAGAAAGCTATCCTTGATATTCTGAACATCATGCCTAATGGATTTCCTACACTTGCTACAAACAACATTCTAACTTTTCCAATTAATAACCTAATAATTACTAAATATAGAAAACCCGCCTGAGGCCAGGCGCGGTGGCTCACACCTGTAATCCCAGCACTTTGGGAGGCCGAGGCGGGCAGATCACAAGGTCAGGAGATCAAGACCATCCTGGCTAACACGGTGAAACCCCGTCTCTACTAAAAACACAAAAAATTAGCCGGGTGTGGCAGCGGGCTCCTGTAGTCCCAGCTGCTGGGGAGGCTGAGGCAGGAGAATGGCGTGAACCCGGGAGGCGGAGCTTGCAGTGAGCCGAGATCGCAACACTGCACTCCAGCCTGGGTGACAGAGAGAGACTCCGTCTCAAAAAAAAAACAAAAAGAAAACCCGCCTGAGTGATGCCTGCAAAAGGTATATTGTGCTTCCAGGCATCACACACTCAAGACCTGGGAACTTGTACTTATGTGTGTACAAGTCATTGCTTGTATAATGTTACTGGATTAAATCCAGTGGGATCCTTTTTTACTAAATGTGTTAATACAGTAAGTCCTCACTTAACATTGTTGATAGGTTCTTGGAAACTGCAAGTTTAAGCAAAATGCAATGTACAGCAGATACTCAAATAATGTCATTTTGTTCAGCCTCATTTCATTATAATGTTGATGAGAAAAAAGCTAGTTTTCTTAGAGTCATTTTGCTTAAAGTTGCAGTTAAGTGAGAATTTACTGTACACCCTTACAGAATGTTATAAAGGGGTCACAAAAAAAAGCGGATTTCCCACTGGACCTTGTTCAGAAGCTATGCAGATTTGCGGGTGAAGAGATTTAAGTGATGCTGCCCAAACACACCCAGGTGGCCCTCTGTTAAAACTCCTGAGGGCCTATATTGGGTCTGTGGAGCGTCTCCTTATTTCATTCTGCTTTTTTTTTTTTTTTTTTTGAGACGGAGTCTCGCTCTGTCACCCAGGCTGGAGTGCAGTGGCACAATCTCGGCTCACAGCAACCTCCACCTCCTGGGTTCAAATGATTCTCCTGCCGCAGCCTCCCGAGTAGCTGGGATTACAGGCACGCGCCACCATGCCCGGCCTCATTCTGCCTTTTTATTAGTTCAGATCTTGCTGTTTGGCCTGGCTCATTCTTGCCTTTTGAATAGCTTCCCCTGAAGGTCTCCATGATAGCTCCCACAATCAGAGGTCAAAATGTTCAATAACAAAAATTAGCACCAACCTTAAAATAGATAGAGATAAGCTAATTTCCAATGAGGGAAGATTTTCATGGGGTTCCTGGGGGCCTACTCTTGGTGGTAGTGGGACACCAGTTGTATGGAATTTAATGCTAATCTATAAATTGGAAAAAATCTTGGATTTTGTAGCGAATCCAGTCTCCCAGGGTTATAAATGGGTAGAAGCCATCCTCCAAAAGGTGGATGATAACATACATATTCCACACAAACTTAATAGAATATCATCCAGCTTTAGACCTTCTTTCTGAAGGTCTATAAAGTTGGGGGCTTGTGTTTGGTATTAAAAAACTGAATGGTGGCCAGGTGTGGTGTCGGGTTCCATCTCAGCTCACTGTGACCTCCGCCTCCCAGGTTCAAGCCTCGGCCTCCCCAGTAGCTGGGATTACAGGCATGCACCACCGCACTGGGCTAATTTTTTGTATTTTTAGTAGAAACAGGGTTTCACCATGTTAGCCAGGCTGGTCTCGAACTCCCACCTCGGCCTTCCAAAGTGCTGGGATTACAGGTGTGAGCCACCGCGCCCGGCCGAAACCTTCTTTAAAAAAAAAAAAAAAACAGAATCTCACTCTGTCACCCAGGCTGAAGTACAGTGTCGTGACCAATGCTCACTGTAGTCTCAACTTCCTAGGCTCAAGTGATCCTCCCACCTCAGCCTCACAGGGAGCTGGGACTACAGGTGTGCACCACTATGCCCAGCTAATTGTTTAATTTTTTTTGTTGAGATGAGGTCTCACTATGTTGCCCAGGCTGGTCTTGAACTCTTGGGCTCAAGCAGTTCTCCCTACTTGGCCTCCTAAATTACTGAGTTTATAGGTGTGAGCCACTATACCCAGCCTCAAGCTTCTTTTTATATTGTGGGGTAAGGTCAGGAGTAATTGGTGACCACAGATATGTGGGCATCACCAGGGGTCCAAGAAGTTTGCAGAACTTCTTGTTCACGGTCAACTACTTGCCAGATGACATAAACCAGGCCACCTTGTGCCTATAAATCTTTAACATAACATCGTTACTTGTATGCATGCTTCCTTGTCCCCTCAGGGATCTGTTTCAAAAGAGAAATAGTGGCCCAGCACGGCGGCTCGTGCCTGTAGTTCCAGCATTTCGGGAGGCCAAGGCAGGTGGATCACTTGCAGTCAGGAGTTGGAGACCAGCCTGGCCAACGTGGTGAAACCCTGTCTCTACTAAAAATACAAAAATTAGCCAGGCATCCGGGAGTGGTGGCACATGTCTGTAATCCCAGCAACTCAGGAAGCTGAGGTACAAGAATCGCTTGAACCTAGGAGGTGAGGGTTGCAGTGAGTCAAGATTTCACCACTGCACTCCAGCCTGGGATAGAGCGAGACTTTGACTCAAAAAAAAAAAAAAAGAAAAAGAAAAATTAAAAAAAAAAAAGAGAAATAGTTATTATATCTAAACTGTAAATTATTTTCTTTTTTTTTTTTTTTTGAGACGAAGTCTCGCTCCCAGGCTGGAGTGCAATGGCGCCATCTCAGCTCACTGCAAACTCCGCCTCCTGGGTTCAAGTGATTCTCCTGCCTTGGCCCCCCGAGTAGCTGGAATTACAGGCGCCTGCCATCACACCTGGCTAATTTTTGTATTTTTAGTTGAGACAGGGTTTCACCATGTTGGCCAGGCTGGTCTACAACTCCTAACCTCAGGTGATCCACCCACCTTGGCCTCCCAAAGTGCTGGGATTACAGGCATTAGCCACCACACCCAGCCTAAGCTATAAATTATTTTCATGATTATCTCTTCCTATGCGCAGGAATGAGCAAAGGCAGGTAGCTTGTGGGGTTAGAAGCAAGATGGAGATAGCTACCTTAGATTTCTCTGTTACAATATTATTTACTTGAAGCTCCAATTAATTGGAGTCCTGTTTTGTTTTTGTTTCTGTTTTAGAGATAGGGTCTCACTATGTTGCACAGGTTGGCCTTGAACTCCTGGCTTCAAGTGATCCTCCTACTTCACACTCTAGTAGCTGGAATTACAGGCACATGACACCACACCTGCCTTGAAGTCCCGTTTTGTTTTGTTTGCTTTGTTTTGTTTTGTTAAGGCAGGGTCCTGCTCTGTCAATCAGGCTGGAATCCAGTGGTACAAACACGGCTCAGTGCAGCCTTGACCTTCTAGGCTCAAGCAGTCCTTCCAAGTAGCTGGGACTACAGGTATACGCCACCACACCCAGCTGATTTTTTCCTTTTTTGCAGACACGAGGTCCCACTATGTTGCCTGGGCTGGTCTTGAACTCTTGGGCTCACCCTCCCACTTCGGCCTCCCAAAGTGCTGGGGCTATAGGTATGAGCTACACTTGGCAAAGCCCTATACTTTTACTTGCTAAGTGGTACATCCTCACACGGGTGGCAAAAATTGAGGAAAGGATTGCAAGACCTTGACTAGAGGATGCATCACCACATCAAAGAAGCGTATGAGAGGCCGAGGCCGGCAGATCACCTGAGGTCAGGAGATCGAGACCAGCCTGGCCAACATGGTCTCTACTAAAATCCGTCTCTTCTAAAAATACAAAAATTAGCTGGGCATGGTGGCGGGTGCCTGTAATCCCAGCTACTCGGGAGGCTGAGGCAGGAGAATTGCTTGAGCCCGGGAGGCGGAGGTTGCAGTGAGCAGAGATCACACCACTGCACTCCAGCCTGGGCGACAGAGTGAGACTCCATCGCAAAAAAAAAAAAAAAAGTAGAAATCCCTGAGTTTCTGAATAATCTCTGCATCTGCTCCCAACAAAGCCTGTCACATAAAGAGCATCATCAGTCCAGATAAATATACAAACAGCAGCAAAGACAATAAACTAGGTACATTTAGTTATCCTTCAAAAGGCAGCTCAAATGTCACATCTTCTTTGATGTTTAGTTAACTCTGCCCCAAGCCAAACAAACAGCTCCTTGCTTTGTGTTCTCCAAAGCTCAGTGTCCACGCTGTGAAGCCCCGGGAATCCAAAGAGTGAGCCGTTGTTTATGGATCATTGAGGTGGTCGCTCTGCAGTTCTCTGAGCTCTCTGCGTGCAGAGCTCTCACTCTGCTCATCTTTGCAGCCACAGTGTCCACCACAGTGCCAGACTGAGGCCACAGAGGCTCTACAAATGTTTTGTTCAATGAACAAGTGAATAAAGAATAACTGCTCCTGTTTTAGAAATGGAATAACCAAGGCCCAGAAATATTAAATCTGATTTTTTTTTTTTTTTTTGAGATGGAGTTTCGCTCTTGTTGCCCAGGTTGGAGTCCCAGTGGCACAATCTCAGCTCACCGCAACCTCTGCTTCCCCAGTTCAAGTGATTCTCCTGCCTCACCCTCCTGAGTAGCTAAGATTACAGGCATGCGCCACCACACCCGGCTAATTTTGTATTTTTGGTAAAGATGAGATTTCTCCATGTTGGTCAGGCTGGTCTCAAACTCTTGACTTCAGGTGATCTGCCTGCCTTGGCCTCCCAAAGTGCTGGGATTACAGGTGTGAGCCACTGCTCCTGGCCTCCAAACATTTTGATACAAAATATTTTTCAGCGATAATATTTTATAGACCTTTTGTGAGAATAATATTAGTATAGTCCTAAGAAACATAATATTCAAGTCTTTTTTTTTTTTTTGAGATGGAGTTTCACTCTTGTTGCCCAGGCTGGAGTGCAATGTTGTGATCTCGGCTCACCACAACCTCCACTTCCTGGGTTCAAGTGATTCTCCTGTCTCAGCCTCCCGAGTAGCTGGGATTACAGGCATGCACCACCACGCTCAGCTAATTTTTTATATTTTTAGTAGAGATGGGGTTTCTCCATGTTGGTCAGGCTGGTCTCAAACTCCCAACCTCAGGTGATCTGCCTGTCTCAGCCTCCCAAAGTGCTGGGATTACAGGCATGAGCCACCACGCCTGGCCTCAAGTTATCTTATGCAGATCAGGTACCTGTTATGTGCATCCGTGTAAAGAGACCACCAAACAGGCTTTGTGTGAGCAATAAAGCCTTTTAATCATCTGGGTGCAGGCCGACTGAGTCCAAAAAAGGAGTCAGCAAAGGGAGATGGGGTGGGGCAGTTTTATAGGATTTCGGTAGGTAGTGGAAAATTACAGTTAAAGGGGGTTTTTCTCTTGTGGGCAGGGGCAGGGGTCACAAGGTGCTTGGTGGGGAGCTCCTGAGACTCAGTCCAGGAGAAGGAATGTCACAAGGTCAGTTGTTCAGTTAGGGTGGAGCAGGAACAAATCACAAAGGTGAAATGTCATCAGTTAAGGCAGGAACTGACTATTTCACTTCTTTTGTGGTTATTCAGTTGCTTCAGGCCATCTAGATGTATACATGTAGGTCACAGGGCTTATGATGGCTTAGCTTGGGCTTAGAGGCCTGACAGTACCCTTGTTAAAATGAGTTAGAACCTACATAATCCCAGTAGCATTGCCTCTTTAAATGTAGAGCATATCTATGATATTCAAAATAAACACAGACATGGGATTGATCTAAATTTTACTTTACAGGTAAAAGAAAATTACAATTCAGCATAAGAACATTTTTCGTAAGTTTTACTTGTGGCCCCAATGATAATTAGGCCAACTGTATCCTGAGTGTGTATGAATGTGTGAATACATATACATACTAATGTATACAAACCAATTCACACCACTCGACTCTCCAGAGATGTTTCTTGAATCACCAGAGAGTAATTTCTTTATTTTTAGTTTTGAAGAGACAGGGTCTCACTAGGTTGCCCAGGATGGTCTTGAACTCCTGGCCTCAAGTGATCCTTCTGCCTCAGCCTCCCAAAGTGCTGGGTTTACAGGTGTGAGCCACTACACCTGGCCGCCTTTTGCATTTTTTAAAGCTTGAAGCACAAATGTGTATTACTTATTAAAAATTTAACAAAGGGCCGGGCGCGGTGGCTCATGCCTGTAATCCCAGCACTTTGGGAGGCCGAGGCGGGTGGATCACAAGGTCAGGAGATCGAGACCACCCTGGCTAACACAGTGAAACCCCATCTCTACTAAAAATACAAAAAATTAGCCGGGCGAGGTGGGGGGCGCCTGTAGTCCCAGCTACTCGGGAGGCTGAGGTAAGAGAATGGCATGAACTCCGGGGGGCGGAGCTTGCAGTGAGCCGCGATAACGCCATTGCACTCCAGCCTGGGCGACAGCGAGACTCTGTCTCAAAAAAAGAAAAAAAGTCTGGGTGCAGTGGCTCACGCTTGTAATCCCAGCACTTTGGGAGGCAGAGGCGGGCGAATCACGAGGTCAGGAGATCAAGACCACGGTGAAACCCCGTCTCTACTAAAAATACAAAAAATTAGCCAGGTGTGGTGGCGGGCGCCTGTAGTCCCAGCTACTCGGAGAGGCTGAGGCAGGAGAATGGTGTGAACCCGGGAGGCGGAGCTTGCAGTGAGCCGAGATTGCGCCACTGCACTCCAGCCTGGGCGACAGAGCGAGACTCCATCTCAAAAAAAAAAAAAAAATTTAACAAAGAATTTTAAAAAGAGAAAGAAAGGCCTTTTAGAGGATAGGTCATTTTAGGACTCTCTGGTTCCAAGATATAACTCAATTGTACTGTAATGAGATAGACACTTCCTGAATCTATTGGGGTTTAAGATAAAAAAAAAAAAAAAAAGACATTCTCTTATTCAGACCCATTTATATAGTTCTCATTGCCTTTCCTCATTATGCTCCTGAGGCTCATTTGAAGTTAACACTCAAGCACCAGTGACATCTGGTAACACGGGTAACCCTGGGCAACCAGCTTCTCTCATAGTTGTCATAGCAACAGTGATGTTCTGACAGTTGAGTTTTCATCGTGAAGTAATTATCAAGCTTCAGGGAGGGCTCCTCCACATTTGCAGTTGTTTATGTCAATGAGGTTTATGAATGAGCCTCAATTAGATGCAATTTTGATTGAAGTGTTAAGAGAGGCTGTGAATTGAGTCAGATTTATATATCCTTCCACCCAGCCTGGCAAATCTGGTGAATTGTAGGCCTGGTGCAATTCAGAGAGGGCGTGCAACTTGCACTTCAGCCATCAAAAGCCACTGGATGTGCGAGGCTTGGTGGCTCATGCTTGTAATCCCAGCACTTTGGGAGGCTGAAGTGATCACCTGAGGTCGGGGGTTCGAGACCAGCCTGGCCAACATGGCGAAACTCCATCTCTACTAAAAACACAAAAAAAGGCCAGGCACAGTGGCTCACACCTGTAATCCCAGCACTTTGGGAGGCCGAGGTGGGCGGATCACCTGAGCTCAGGAGTTCGAGACCAGCCTGACCAACATGGTGAAACCCTGTCTCTACGAAAAATACAAAAATTAGCAGGCATGGTGGCACATGCCTGTAGTCCTAGCTACTGGGGAGGCTGAGGCAGGAGACTCCCTTGAACCCAGGAGGCAGAGGTTGCAGTGAGCTGAGGTCACACTACTGCACTCCAGCCTGGGCAACAGAGTGAGACTCCATTTCAAAAAAAAAAAAAAAATTAGCTGGCTGTGGTGGACATGCCTGTAAAGAGCAATACTCTGTCTCAAAAATAAATAAATAAAAATGTTTTTTTAAAAAGCCACTGGATGGCTGAAGACCTGGTACGTTCCAACCTGAGATGGACAGTTTCTTCTCTATCCTCTGTTCCCCCACCCAACCACAAGTAGCAGGAACAGATCCAGCAGGTCCTTGATTTCAACCCAGCATATAAAACAAAAGTTCTGCTTTGTCAAAACTTTCTAAAACCCATATGTCTATATAATTAGCCCCATTTCACACTGGCAAAACCTCAGGTTTAGACTGTTCAGATTCTCTCCACTGGACAGCAATGAAGTCAAGACTCACAGCCACATCTCGGCTTCTTCTACTTCTGCCACCTGCTCAGAGCCAGAAATAAATATTTCTTTGGGTTGTCTGGAAAGTGACACTGAGCTTTTCTCATGTCCACAAGCCTTTGTTAAAAGAACAAGTACTTCTGCATCTATCAGCCAAAGTCGGTAGAAGTGGCTTGGTTCTGGCAGCCAAGAATCCAGCTTGTTGGTGACAAGCTCCTGGTGACACATACGAACTCTTAACCTCTGATTTGAGTGAGGAATTGTAACCAAGTGCCCCTCATTTTTCTAAGAGATAGTTTTATTTCTCTCCCTTCTTTTCTCATTCCCCTGGTTCCCCACTTCCCACTTAGCCCTTTAGAAATGCAAATATAGGCCAGGTGCGGTGGCTCACGCCTGTAATACTAGCACTTTGGGAGGCCAAGGCAGGTGGATCATCTGAGGTCGGGAGTTCGAGACCAGCCTGACAAAAATGGTGAAACCCTGTCTCTACTAAAAATACAAAAAATTAGCCGGGCGTGGTGGCACATGCCTGTAATCCCAGCTACTCAGGAGGCTGAGGAAGGAGAATCATTTGAACTCGGGAGGCGGACATTGCGGTGAGCCAAGATTGCACCATTGCACTCTAGCCTGGGCATCAAGTACGAAACTCACTTTCAAAAAAAAAAAAAAAAAAAAAGTCCAGGTGCGGTGGCTCACGCCTGTAATCCCAGCACTTTGGGAGGTCGAGGCGGGCAGATCATGAGGTCAGGAGATCAAGATCATCCTGGCTAACATGGTGAAACCCCGTCTCTACTAAAAATACAAAAAATTAGCCGGGCCTGGTGGCAGGCTCCTGTGGTCCCAGCTACTTGGGAGGCTGAGGCAGGAGAATGGCGTGAACCCGGGAGGCGGAGCTTGCAGTGAACCGAGACCGCGCCACTGCACTCCAGCCTGGGGGACAGAGCAAGACTCCACCGCCTCAAAAAAAGAAAAGAAAAGAAAAGAAAGTAACAGTAGCTTCAAACAATAGCCAAGGAAGTTAGAGTCACAAGGTGTTTCGTTCCCTATGTAACAACTTATGTCCCTGAGTTTTTCAGAACTCCCACCAAATGGATCCGCTGGCACGTAGACCTCAGCTAAGGGGGAAACTGAGGACTGCATTTTGACTACCATTCTTTGTCCTGAAGTTCTTCCTGAGAGGCCTGAAGGAAGTCATACCCACAAGGTAGTGCTCACATCTTCTGCTGACCCCAGCTTTTTAAAGAAAGCTTCTCCTCCTCAACCAACTACAAATCAGAAAATCTTTGAATCTACCTAGGACCTCTAAGCACCACCCCCTAACCCTGCTTCAAGATATTCCATCTTCTAAGGCCAAACCAATGTTTAATCTCCATGTATTCATTTACAATTTTGCCTGTAACTTCTCCTTTCCTGAAACCTTCCCCTGCCTTTAAAAACCTTTGCTTACAAGCCATCAGGAAGTTTGGATCTTAAGCATGAACTGCCTGATCCTCCTTGCTTGGTGCCCTGCAATAAATGATTCACTTTCATTTGCTGCAATCCCAGTATCACTGTTTCACTTTGGTGCATACACACACACACAAAAACCACAAAGAACGAAAGAAAAAACAGTGTAAAAAAATGTAAAATTTTTTTTAAAGAGAAAATCTAACATGTATATATTTTATATATATAATATTTTTGTTTATATATACACACATATGTATGTTACATGTGTGTATTACACATGTAACATATATATGTTATATGTGCGTATTATATATGTTTTGGGGGCAAGGGGGTCTCGCTCTGTTGCCCAGGCTGAAGTACAGGGGTGCAATCACGGCTCACTGCAGCCTCAACCTCCCTGGCTCACTTAATCCTACCGTCTCAGCCTCCCAAGTATCTGGGACTACAGGCACACACCACTGCACCCAGCTAATTTTTTTTTTTTTTTTTTTTTTTTGGTGGAGACGGGGTCTCACTATGTTTCCCAGATTGGTCTCAACTCCTGGCTCACGCAATTCTCCTGCCTCTGCCTCCCGAAGGCTGGGATTACAGGGGTAAGCCACTACACTCGGCTGCCAATATATATGTATTTTTGAGACAGAGTCTCGCTCTGTCTCCCGGGCTGGAGTGCAGTGGCGTGATCTCGGCTCACTGCAGCTTCTGCCTCCTGAGTTCAAGTGATTCTCCTGCCTCAGCCTCCTGAGTAGCTGGGACTACAGGCTTGCACCACGAAGCCTGACTAATTTTTGTATTTTTAGTAGAGACGGGGGTTTCACCATGTTGGCCAGGATGGCCTCGATCTCTTGATCTCATGATCCGCCTGCTTCGGTGTCCCAAAGTGCTGGGATCACAGGCGTGAGCCAACGCGCCCGGCCAGCTGCCAATATTTTTTAATTAAAGCTTTATTGGTAGCTTAAAGGTTTGTACACCTAGGCCAATGTACTATAGTTAGATTCAGGATAGACAAGAGTTAGGAAAAGGGGGATTATGAAAGAAGTGGGAAAGGAAACTGCAACTTTATCGCAGGGGAGTTCCCAAGGCAGATCAATTTTAGAAAAGAGTGCATATAAATATAGAAGATTTGGGCCAGGCGCTGTGGCTCACGCCTGTAATCCCAGAACTTTGGGAGGCTGAGGCAGACAATTCACATAAAGCCAGGAGTTCGAGACCAGCCTGGCCAACACGGCAAAACCCCGTCTCCGGCCGGGCGCGGTGGCTCACGCTTGTAATCCCAGCACTTTGGGAGGCCGAGGCGGGCGGATCACGAGGTCAGGAGATCGAGACCACGGTGAAACCCCGTCTCTACTAAAAATACAAAAAATTAGCCGGGCGTGGTGGCGGGCGCCTGTAGTCCCAGCTACCCGGAGAGGCTGAGGCAGGAGAATGGCGTGAACCCGGGAGGCGGAGCTTGCAGTGAGCCGAGGTTGCGCCACTGCACTCCAGCCTGGGCGACAGAGCAAGACTCCGTCTCAAAAAAAAAAAAAAAAAAAAAAAAAAAAAAAAAAA
>NW_026652308.1:657226-681647 GCF_009828535.3 Hylobates moloch | reverse complement strand
CCCTAGGTGACAGAGCAAGACTCTGTTTCAAAAAAAAAAAAAAAAAAGGAGATCTGGAAATGTATTTCCTTAAAACAAATCCACATACACCTTGCAGAATGTATATACATAAATACTCCAATTTGAAGATGCTGATCTAAAACATCCTAAGGTCTTTCTATCTGAAAGAACTTAGAGATGCATTAATCTTAAATTTTATTTAGTATATACCTCAGAATAACTAAGGTAACCACCAAAAGAATAGATATTCTTATAGAGACACAGAATAGTTATTTTAGGAAGAAAAAACTAGAAGAAGAGGAAAAACAAAACCATTAATCATCCAAGAGTTAGGTGGTGGTGGAAGAGAAAAGCAAACAGAAAAAGCAGAAGAAATACAATAGACTATAATAAGGTGGTAGAAAAAACATCCAAACAAATCAATAATTACAGTAAACTTAAAGGGAAATCTTTCACATTAAAAGGCAAAGATTTTTCAGACTAGACTTTTTTTTAAGTTAGATATAGCTGCTGTTTTAAAGAGAGGCCACACACACACAGAGAGAGAAATAAAAAGAGAGAAAGAAAGAGAGAAAAAGAAAAGCCGGGCACTGTGACTCACGCCTGTAATCCCAGCATTTTGAGAGGTCAAGGCAGGCAGATCACTTGAGGCCAGGAGTTCGATATCAGCCTGGCCAACGTGGTGAAACCACATCCCTACTAAAAATACAAAAATTAGCTGGGCGTGGTGGCACGTGCCTGTGATCCCAGCTACTCAGTAGGCTAAGGCAGGAAAATCACTTGAACCCAAGAGACGGAGGTTGCAGAGAGCTGAGACTGCACCACAGCACTCCAGCCTGGGTGACAGAGTGAGACACCATCTCAAAAAAACAAAAAAAAAGAAAGGATGGGAGGGGAGGGAAGGAAGACACACAGATACACAGAAAAGTCAAGGGTGTCAAAATTGAGAATATTATACCAGGCTAATACTAACTAAAAGAAAGTTTATATTGCTACGTTATCAAACAAAACAGGCTGTAAGACAAAGAGAATTACTAGCAATGACAAGGAAACAACATAATAAAAGGTTCTACTCATCAGAAAGAAGTGAGTCTAACTTTTAACTTATATAAAGCAAAAATTAACATAGCTGCAAGGAGAACTTGATAAATCCACCATCATAATGGGAGATTCTAACACTCCTCTCCCAATAATGGATTGATAGATCTGACAAAGAAAGAGTGAGAATATAATAAGACTCAGGCTGGGCACAGTGAATCACCCCTGTAATCCCAGCACTTTGGGAGGAAAAGGAAGGAGGATCACTTGAGCCCAGGAGTTCAAAACCAGCCTGAGCAACATGACGAAACCCTGTCTTTACAAAAAATTAAAAAATTAGCTAGGTGTGGTGGTGTGCCCCTGTTGTCCCAGCTGCTTGGGAGCCTGAGGTGGGAGGATCACTTGAGCCGGGGAGGTCAAGGCTGCAGTGATCCTTAATCCTGCTTCTGCACTCCAGCCTGAATAAAACCCTGCCTCAAAAAAAAAAAGAATATAGTAAGGCTCACAAGAATAAAGATAATAAAGATGGTACCATTAGCAAACTTGCCCATTAGACACCTGTGGAATACAATAGCCTACAAGTGGAAAATGCACACTGTTTTCAAGAACACAGAGAACCTTTACAAAAAGTAACCCCATGCTAGACCTGTAAGGTCTGCTCAAAGAAAATGTCAAATGATTGACATTATGCAGACTTCATACTCTGACCACAATGCAGTTAACAATTACACACAGATAGCAAGAAAAAAACTCATATGACTGGAAATTTCAAATACATTTCTAGGTAACGCATGGACCAAAGAAGAAGTCATAATAGAAATTTCAAAATATTTAGAACGTAACCACAACAAAATAACTACATTCGGAGATGACTGGCTTATCACAAAAATATCCCTTAGAGAAAAGTTTGCAGCCTTAAAATGTTTCCATTAAGCATTAGGAGATATACCTAATGCTAAATGACAAGTTAATGGGTGCAGGAAATCAACATGGCACATGGATACATATGTAACAAACCTGCACATTGTGCACATGTACCCTAAAACCTAAAGTATAATAAAAAAAAATGTTTCCATTAAAAAATTTAAAAGTCGCAAAATCAATGTGTTAAACCCCTAATTTAAGGTGCCTGGAAAGGTCTACTTCTCACCCCTCTGGCCTCCTCACTTCTCCCTGAATCTCCCACCTTATTCACACTCCTTCCTCCTCCGATGTCATGTACTTCCTGAGTTTTTCCCATGTGCCAGGCACTACCCAGGCACTACCACCTCCCCCACCATCTTCATCATCAATTCTCTGAAATTGTTCAGATTTCTCTTCTGCATGTGATGGGAACTCCTGGGGTATTCAGTACCCAACATAACCCCCTTGCACTCATTCATTCAACGCTAACAAACACCTGCTGACTATCAGCTCTATACCAAGGTGGGCTGGATGCCAGGAACATGGAGACCAAGAACGAAAGCCCTGTTATTGCCCTAGAGCAGCGTTCTCACAGTGTGGTCCCCAGACCAGCACCATCAGCATCAATGGGAACTTTTTGAGAAATGAAGTTCTCAGGCTCCACCCCACACCTACTGAATCAGAAGCTCTGGAGTGGGGCCCAGCACTCTGGCCTTTAACAAGTCCCTGGATACTGATGCTCAGTAGAGGAGTTTAGGAATCACTGCCCAGAGGAGTTTGCAATACAAAAAATATAAGCAAGCAATTATAATGCAGTGGGTAGAAGGAGCCACCAAAATGTCCATCACAAGGAACCATGAAAGCCTTAGAGGGACACCTGCTCTGACCTACAGTGAAAGGCCCCCTTACCCCCACCTAAGCTGGGCTCTGAGAAATAGTTGACCAGGCAATGTGGGACAGGGAAGAACATCCTAGCAGTTGAGGAAAATAAAAGGTAAGGCCAGAAATAAAGAAAATTACAATGTGCTCAGAAAACTCAGAGTCATTAGGAAGCTGGAGACATTACTATGAAGGTGTGGGCACATGAAGAAATGAGAACAGAGATGGGACAGGGATCAGATCCTAAAAACCATCATACCTGGTGAGGAGTTTGCGTTGAGGATGTAACTGGGAAGGAGCTGCAGAAATGTTGGCCACTACCAGTGACATCCATAGTCATCACAGCTCCACTGATGACAGAACAGAATTCCCAAGCGGTGTCTTTTGGGAAACAGGAACATAATTAGTATATTACCTTTTTATTAAATTGGAATATTTGAAACAGAAAAGTTATTTGTCACAAATGTCCAAAGCACATAGGAGTCACTCACCTGTCTGCCGTGGTGTGGATGTGCCAGCATGAATTTACAGTCAGCTGAGTGACAGGAGAAGGACCATTTTATAATCTCATAGCTTTGAATGGGGTGTGATACGGTTTGGCTCTGTGTCCCCACCAAATTGCATGTTGAATTGTAATTCCCAACGTTGGGAGAGGGACCTGGTGGGAGATGATTAGATAATGGGGTGGATTTCCCTTTTGCTGTTCTTGTGATAGTGAGTTTTCATGAGATCTGGTTGTTTGAAAGTGTGTAGCACTTCTCCCTTCACTCACTCTCCCACCTACTGCCATCTGAAGATGTGCTTGCTTCCCCTTCATCCTTCCACCATGATTGTAAGTTTCCTGAGGCCTCCCCAGTCACAACTCTTGTACAACCTGTGGAACTGTGAGTCAATTAAACCTCTTTTCTTTTGTTGTTGTTGTTTTGAGATGGAATCTCACTCTGTCGCCAGGCTAGAGAGCTGTGGTGCAATCTCAGCTCACTGCAACATCCAACTCCCTGGTTTAAGGGATTCTCCTGCCTCAGCCTCCCGAGTAGCTGGGATTACAGGAATGCGCCACCACATCCAGCTAATTTTTATATTTTCAGTAGAGATGGGGTTTCACCACGTTGGCCAGAATGGTCTCGATCTCCTGACCTCCTGATCCGTCTGCCTTGACCTCCCAAAGCGCTGGGATTGTGTCTGGAGTTGGTTCCTTCTGGTGGGTTGGTGGTCTCGCTGACTTCAAGAATGGAGCCGCGGACCTCCACGGTGAGTGTTACAGCTCTTAAAGGCGGCACAGACCCAAAGAGTGAACAGCAGCAAGATTTATTGTGAAGAGCAAAAGAATAAAGCGTCCACAAGTTGGAAGAGGACCTGAGCCAGTTGCCGCTGCTGGTTGGGGTGGCCAGCTTTTATTCCCTTATTTGTCCCCGCCCATGTCCTGCTGATTGGTCCACTTTACAGAGTGCTGATTGGTCCATTTTACAAACCTCTAGCTAGTCACAGAGCACCGATTGGTGCATCTTTACAGAGCACTGACTGGTGCATTTTATAAACCTCTTGTAAGATAGAAAAGTTCTCCAAGTCCAACCCAGAAGTCCAGCTGGCTTCACCTCTCAGGATTAAAGGCATGAGCCACCACGCTGGGCCAAACCTCTTTTCTTTATAAATTATCCAGTCTCAGATAGTTATTTATAGCAATGTGAGAATAAACTAATACAGGGTGAAATCCAGCTCAAAGATAAGCTGATATTCTTACACTGCTCAGACACCAGTGAGACTATGACGAAAATGATAGTGATTAACTCAAATAGATGCTTTAGTAATCAATAAACATCCACTCTGCAGGAAGGCCCATCCATCACCCCCTGAGCTGGAGACACTGTCCTCTTTGGATCCAGACATAAGTACGTATTAGGACAAAGCTATCAAACTCATCTTTTCTTTTTTTTGAGACGAAGTCTCGCTCTTGTCCCCAGGCTGGAGTGCAATGGCACAGTGTCAGCTCACTGCAACCTCTGCCTCCCGGGCTCAAGCAACTCTCCTGCCTCAGCCTTCCAAGTAGCTGGGACTAGAGGCGCCTTCCACCACGCCCGGCTAATTTTTGTATTTTTAGTAGAGATGGGGTTTCACCGTGTTAACCAGGATGGTCTCGAACTCCTGACCTCGTGATCCACCCACCTCGGCCTCCCAAAGTGCTGGGATTACAGATCTAAGCCACCGCGCCTGGCCTATCACATTCATCTTAAAGCACTTTTCCTTGCTGCTATAGACAGTTTAGAAGAAACAGAAACTCAGAAGCTTGCACTTGAGCAGCTGCTAAGAGAAACTGTATAAAAATGAGATTTTGCCCTTAAATGCATTTGGATGGGGCATTTTCAGGTCAATTTCTGAATACTAAAAAGATCTAGTCACTACATTGTGAATAAGATACAGTTATTTAAAAATCCCTGGAGCAGTCAAAGAATCAGACTGATGGTTAACCTTTCCTGAGAGTCAAGAAAATTAACCAACCAAGTTTAATTTAATTTAAGGTTTTTCTTACTGACTTAGTATTTATTTCTAGGCCACAAAGCATCCCTCTCTGTGTAAAATCTGGAAAATATTAATCACTTCTCCCACCGGACAGGTTATTTGCATTCTTTTCAACATTATTTTAAAATAGGAAATACATAGCGCCTGGCACAAAATGTGAAAGATACAAAAGAACATACAGAAAATAGCACAGCAGACTGGGCACAGTGGCTCACGCTTGTAATCCCAGCATTTTGGGAGGCCAAGACAGGCGGATCACTCGAGGTCAGGAGTTCAAGACCAGCCTGGCCAACATGGCTAAACCCTGTCTCTACTAAAAATACAAAAATTAGTTGGGTGTGGTGGTGTGCATGCCTGTAATTCCAGCTACTCGAGAAGCTGAGGCATGAGAATCACTTGAACCCGGGAGGCAGAGGTTGCAGTGAGCCAAGATCGCACCATTGCACCCCAGTCTGGGCAAGAAGAGCAAGACTCCATCTAAAAAAAAAAAAAAAAAAAAGGTGGGAGGCCGAAGCAGGCAGATCACGAGGTCAGGAGATCGAGACCACGGTGAAACCCCTTCTCTACTAAAAATACAAAAAAATTAGCCGGGCGTGGTGGTGGGCGCCTGTAGTCTCAGCTACTCGGAGAGGCTAAGGCAGGAGAATGGCATGAACCCGGGAGGTGGAGCTTGCGGTGAGCCGAGATCACACCACTGCACTCCAGCCTGGGCGACAGAGCGAGACTCCGTCTCAAAAAAAAAAAAAAAAAGGAGGACGAGAGACCTAGGCCAGCACACACTCAGCCCCTTGCACCACCTTCGGACTCTACAGAGACTCCCCACCAGCAAGAAGGCTCTCACCAGATATGGCCCCTCAACCTTCGACTTGTAAGAAATAAAGTCCTTTTCTTTATCAATTACCCAGTTTCAGGTATTCTGTTATCAGCAACAGAAAATAGACTGACATACCTAGAGTGGTCAAATTCATAGAGACAAAAAGCAGAATGGTGATTGCCAGAAACTGAAAGCAGAGGGGAATTTGGAGTTGTTGTTTAAATGGGTACAGACTTTCTGTTTGAGTGATGAAAAAGTTCTGAAGACGGATGGTGGTGGTGACTGCCACTGAACTGTACACTTAAAAATGGTTAAGATTGGCCGGTAGCCGGGCACGATGGCTCAGGCCTGTAATCCCAACACTTTGGGATGCCAAGGCGGGTGGATCACGAGGTCAGGAGATCGAGACCATCCTGGCTAACGTGGTGAAACCCCGTCTCTACTAAAAATATGAAAAATTAGCAGGGAGTGGTGGCAGGCGCCTGTAATCCCAGCTACTCGGGAGGCTGAGGCAGGAGAATCACTTGAACCCGGGAGGCAGACGTTGCGGTGAACTGAGATTGTGCCATTGCACTCCAGCCTGGGCGACAGAGCAAGACTCTGTTTCAAAAAAAAAAAAATTCTGTATATTTATGGTGTACATGATGCTTTGATGTATGTATACATTGTGGGATTCCTAAATCAAGCGAGTCTGTTTAAAAAAAACAAAAAACAAAAATTGGCCGGGCATGGTGGCTCACATCTGTAATCCCAGCACTTTGGGAGGCCGAGGTGGGAGGATCACCTAAAGTGAAGAGTTCAAGACCAGCCTGGCCAACATGGTGAAACCCCATCTCTTACTAAAAAACAAAATATAAAAATTAGCCAGGTGTGGTGGTGCACACCTGTAATGCCAGCTACTTGGGAGGCTGAGGCAGGAGAATCGCTTGAGCCTGGGAGGCAGAGGCTGCAGTGAGCTGAGACTGTGCCTCTGCATTCCAGCTTGGGTAACAGACCAAGACTCCATCTCAAAAAAAAGTGGTTAAGATAGCCAGGCACGGTGGCTCACACCTGTAATCCTCCCAGCCTTTTGGGAGGTCAAGGCAGGTGGATTACATGAGGTCAGGAGTTCAAGACCAGTCTGGCCAACATGGTGAAACCCCGTCTCTACAAAAAATACAAAATTTAGCCGGGCGTGGTGGTGCACACCTGTAATCTCAGCTACTCAGGTGGCTGAAGCAAGAGTATCACTTGAACCCAAGAGGCAGAGGCAAGACTATATTTAAAAAAAAAAAAAGTGCCAGGCGAGGTGGCTCATGCCGGTAATCCCAGCATTTTGAGAGGCCAAGGCAGGTGGATCACCTGAGGTCGGGAGTTTCAGACCAGCCTGACCAACATGGAGAAATCCCATCTCTACTAAAAATACAAAATTAGCCAGGCGTGGTGGCGCATGCCTGTAATCCCAGCTACTCGGGAGGTTGAGGCAATAGAATCACTTGCACCAAGGAGGCGCAGGTTGCAGTGAGCTGAGATCATGCCATTGCACTCCTACCTGGGCAACAAGAGCAAAACTCCATCTCAAAAAAAAACAAAAAAAAGGTTAAAAAAATTGTTAAGATGGCCAATTGTATGTTATATGTATTTTACTACAATTTTTTAAAAATCAATTTCCTGTATACTTATTTATTCATTCATGCATTTGTTCAATCATTCAATAAAACTAGGTGTGCCAGAATTACACAGAGATTTATGTAAAGACTTATCTGTGGACTAAGAAAGACAAAAGGAAATTAAATAGGCAAAGAAATGACATGAGGACATTATAGGCAGTAAGTTCAGGATTTGGAAAACCAAAAAAGCTGAACCAGAGAGAAGACGAAGTGAACAGAGGCCATATATAAAGACCTCAGGTACCCCGCTAAAGAAAAGAGATTTTATTCTCTAAGAAGCAAGAGCAACTAAAGATGTATGTAGCACACAGACCTCCTATCCTGTGTTTTAGGTGGGCTCTGGCTTCCATTTGGAAACTGGATTAGAGGGTGTCAGGTAGAAGGCCAGACGGACAGGAGAGAGGTACCACAACCCTGGCAGGGTGATGACAGCCTCCACCACAGGTCGCAAATGCACACACCTACACAGGCTAGCCATAGACATCTCCAAAATACAGCCACTCAGGCCTGTGGCAGTCTGAGATCTCTCACCTGGCCATAGTGGACATTTATTAGGTCTTCCAGAACATGAAGAGGAACCAGACACAGATCTATAGGCGAAAGGGAACTCACCATTGCCTCTTACACTGACCGCTGCCCACTTTATCATGCTGGATAAAACATGAAGCATACTGCCGGGCGCGGTGGCTCAGGCCTGTAATCCCAACACCTTGGGAGGCAGAGGCAGGAGGATCTCCTGAGCCCAGGAGTTCAAGACCAGCCTGGGCAACATGGGGAGACTCCGTCTCTATTTTTTTTTTTAACAACAACAAAAAAGACATGAGGCATAGAGACTAAAGCAGAAAAGAAATCCTTCTCTCCTGCTTTCTTTCAAAGGGGGAACAAGTAACAGGGAGGCTACATCAATTTTTACCTCTCCAGAAAAAGACAGGAAGCAGGACACAGGCTACTGTAAGTCAGGGCATAATTCATTGCTCTGATGGTTCTCCAAGTGTCATCCCTGAGCCAGCAGCATTCACATCCCCCAGGAGCTTGTTAGAAACTCAAATTCTCACCGGGCGCGGTGGCTCACACCTGTAATCCCAGCACTTTGGAAGGCCAAGGCAGATGGATTACCTAAGGTCAGGAGTTCGAGGCCAGCCTGGCCAATATGGTGAAACCCTGTCTCTACTAAAAATACAAAAATTAGCCAGGCGTGGTGGCACATGCCTGTAATCCCAGTTACTTGGGAGGCTGAGGCAGGAGAATTTCTTGAGCCCGGGAGACAAAGGTTGCAGTGAGCTTAGATCGTGCCACTGCACTCCAGCCTGGGCAACAGAGCAAGATTCTGTCTCAAAAAAAAAAGAAAAAATTATTAGGCCTGCCTCCAGCCCTACTGAATCAGAATCTCTGGGGATGGAGCTTAGGAATCTGTGCTTTAACAAGCACAGATGTAAGTTCAAGTTTAAAACTGCTGGGCCTGGTGGATCACTGCTGTAATCCCATCACTTTGGAAGGCTGAGGCAGGTGGACAACTCGAGGTCAGGAGTTTCAGACCAGCCTGGGCAACATGGTGAAACCCCTTCTCTACAAAAAATTAGCTGGGCATGGTAGCATGACCTGTAGTGCCAGCTACTCTGGAGGCTGAGGTGGGAGGATTGCTTGAGCCTGGGAGGTGGAGGTTGCAGTAAGCCAAAATCATGCCACTGCACTCCAACCTGGATGACAGAGGGAGACGTTGTCTCAAAAAAAAAGGTTTAAAACCACTTCTCTTTATAATAGAGTATAGCGTACATGCCACTTATGGCATGCTCCCCGATCTTCTACCCGATCTTCCTGTTAAAACTAATGCTCAGGCTCCTTTGAATTTACTCTTGGTAAAAAAAATTGCCTGGCGGGGAGCCGTGGGGCATGCCTGTAATCCCAACACTTTGGGAGGCCAAGGCAGGTGGATCACCTGAGATCAGGAGTTCCAGACCAACCTGGCCAACATGATGAAACCCAGTCTTTACTAAAAATACAAAAAAAAAATTAGCTGGGCTTGGTGCCATGCACCTGTAATCCCAGCTACTCAGGAGGCTGAGGCAGGAGAACTGCTTAAACCGGGGAGGGAGAGACTGTGGTAAGCAGAGATCACGCCACTGCACTCTAGCCTGGGTGACAGAGCGAGACTGTCTCAAAAAAAAAAAAATTGACAAATTTATCTCCTCACTAAAAATTTAAAAATTTACTCGTGTGAACTTGTCACAAACACATAAAGCAAAGTGCACCTGTCTCATGCATTTTATGTATATTCTATCTTATTTCATAAAACCTTTGAGGTGGTTGGTGTACAGATAATGAATGTTTACCTTAGATTTCAAATGCACTTTATGAAGACTGTTAAAATGTTTAATCTATAGAAGATTCAGAACTTTGTAGGGACTTGGAGACCACAGCTTTCTAGGCCACAAAGTCAAAAAGCCTAGGAAACATACACCAAGAGAAACCATCTATAAGAAGCCAGGCAGAGGCCGAGCACGGTGGCTCACACCTGTAATCCCAGCACTTTGGGAGGCAGAGGGGGGCAGACCACTTGAGGTCAGGAGTTCCAGACCAGCCCAGCCAACATTGTGAAACCCTGTCTCTACTAAAAATACAAAAGTTAGCCAGGCGTGGTGGCACGTGCCTGTAGTCCCAGCTATTTGGGAGGCTGAGGCAGAAGAATCGCTTGAACCCGAGAGGCAGAGGTTGCAGTGAGCCGAGATCGCAGCACTGCACTCCAGCCTGGGTGACAGAGAGCAACTTCGTCTCAAAAAAAAAAAAAAAGAAGAAGAAGCCATACAGAAATCCTGTGTATCCAGGTGTCCTGAGGTCTTCAAGGTGAGGGCACTCACTGGTTCACTGGTCCTCTGTTGTTGTATAAGAATGTGAACATATTACTGAAATTTTAAGAGCCACCTATTTTTCTCCGTTTACAAAATATGTCAGCTGGGCATGGTGACTCATGCCTGTAATCCCAGCACTCTGGAGCCAGAGACGGGCAGATCACTTGAGGTCAGGAGTTTGAGATCAGCCCCAGCAACATGGCAAAACTCCGTCTCCACTAAAAATACAAAAATTAGTCATGGCACACACCTGTAATCCTAAATCTGGGAAGGCTGAGGCACAAGAATCACTTGAGCCTGGGAGGCAGAAGCTACAGCGAACCAAGATCCTGCCACTGCACTCCAGCCTGGGGGATAGAACAAGACTGTCTCAAAAAACAAAAACAAAACAAAATATGTCTGTTGCCATTAAGGAACGTTTTGTTCTGGCCCTCTCCAACTACTTGAGCCCAGGATTTTGAGACCAGCCTGGACAATATAGCAAGATCTACAAAAATTAAAAATTAGGCAGGCATGGTGGCACACACCTGTAGTCCTAGCCACTCGGGAGGCTGAGTGGGGAGAACCGCTAGAGCCTGGGAGGTCGAGGTTACCATGAGCTACTGTGTCCGGAACTGGTGGGTTCTTGGTCTCACTGACTTCAAGAATGAAGCCGCGGACCCTCGCGGTGAGTGTTACAGTTCTTAAAGGTGGCATGTCCAGAGTTTGTTCCTTCTGATGTTCAGATGTGTTCGGAGTTTCTTCCTTCTGGTGGGTTCGTGGTCTCGCTGGCTCAGGAGTGAAGCTGCAGACCTTCGCAGTGAGTGTTACAGCTCTTAAGGTGGCGAGCCTGGAGTTGTTCCTTCCTCCCAGTGGGCTAGTGATCTCGCTGGCTTCAGGAGTGAAGCTGCAGACCTTCGCAGTGAGTGTTACAGATCTTAAGGCGGCACGTCTGGAGTCGTTCGTTCCTCCTGGTGGGCTCGTGGTCTCACTGGCTTCAGGAGTGAAGCTGCAGACCTTCGCGGTGAGTGTTACAGCTCATAAAAGCAGTGTGGACCCAAAGAGTGAGCAGTAGCAAGATTTATTGCAAAGAGCAAAAGAACAAAGCTTCCACAGCCGTGAAAGCAGACCCAAGCGGGTTGCCCCTGTTGGCTCCAGCAGCCTGCTTTTATTCTCTTATTTGGCCCCACCCCATCCTGCTGATTGGTAGAGCCCAGTGGTCTGTTTTGACAGGGCACTGATTGGTGCGTTTACAATCCCTGAGCTAGACACAAAGGTTCTCCATGTCCCCACCAGAGTAGCTAGTTACAGAGTGTGGACACAAAGGTTCTCCACGTCCCCACCAGAGTAGCTAGATACAGAGTGTGGACACAAAGGTTCTCCAAGGCCCCACCAGAGTAGCTAGATACAGAGTGTCGATTGGTGCATTCACAAACCCAGGCCGGGCGCAGTGGCTCACGCCGGTAATCCCAGCACTTTGGGAGGCCGAGGCGGGCGGATCACGAGGTCAGGAGATCGAGACCATCCTGGGTAACACAGTGAAACCCTGTCTCTACTAAAAATACAAAAAAATTAGCCGGGCGTAGTGGCAGGCGCCTGTAGTCCCAGCTACTTGGGAGGCTGAGGCAGGAGAATGGTGTGAACCCGGGAGGTGGAGCTTACAGTGAGCCGAGATCACGCCACTGCACTCCAGCCTGAGCAACAGAGCAAGACTCCGTCTCAAAAAAAAAAAAAAAAAAAAACAGGTGGCCTCTGGCGGGCCTCCAGCCAGTTAGACCATTTGTCCAGGACATGTGCAGCTCAGCCAGCCACAGAACTGGAATTTTTCAGGAGCAGGGGGAGCATGGAGTTTGGACTTTGCTGAGCAACTGAAGTGGAGTGCAGAGCTTACTCACTTAGGAGAGAACACCATGGATGGCAAACAAGGTGCATGGATGGGAGCAAGCCCACGGGGCCAAGAGACTCTCCTGACACCAGGCTTCTTTCAAACCCATTGATGGGTGATTCTGTGTCTGATTGGTCTCCTACACCTGAAGCTGCCATCTACGGACATCAGCTGTCTCTGAGGAACCTCATCAGCCAGGGGTGGCTTGTGAACATCATCACGGCAGATCATGTTTCCCCACTCCATGAAGCCTGTCTCAGAGGTCATCCCTCTTGTGTAATGATTTTATTAAAGCATGGAGCTCAGGTGAATGGTGTGACAACAGACTAGCACACTCCACTGTTTAATGTTTGTGTCAGCAGCAGCCGGGATTATGCTTCTGCAGCATGGAGCCAGCGTTCGACCTGAGAGTGATCTGGCATCCCCCGTCCATGAAGCTGCTAGGAGAGGCCACGTGGAGTGTGTTGACTCTCTTATAGCTTATAGGGGCAATAATGACCATAACATCAGCCACCTGGGCACTTCACTGTATTTGGCTTGCGAAAACCAGCAGATAGCCTGTGTCAAGAAGCTTCTGGAGTCAGGAGCAGACGTGAACCAAGGGAGAGGTCAGGATTCCCCACTTCATGCAGTGGCCAGGACAGCCAGTGAAGAGCTGGATTTTGGAGCAGACACCCAGGCCAAGAATGCTGAAGGCAAATGTCCTGTGGAGCTGGTGCCTGCAGAGAGCCCTTTGATCCAGCTCTTCTTGGAGAGAGAAGGGCCCCCTTCTTTGATGCAGTTATGCCTAGAATTCAGAAGTGCTTTGGAATCCAGCAGCATCATAAGATACCCAAACTCGTCCTCCCAGAGGATCTGAGACGGTTTCTCCTACATCGTTATACGCATCAATGGAATGGATTCACAAACAACGTGAAAACATTATTGAGTGTTGTAGCCACTAGAATTTTAAAATCAAGTTGGGTTTATAGAGTTTGACTAGTTTTTTCGATTAGATTTGTATTAGTTATAAATTTGTTTATAGAGTTTGACTAATTTTTTTGATTAGATTTATATTTGTTAAACTCTGAAGCCAGAGTTTAAACACACTGCGTAAGTTTGTATTATTAGTTAGAAGGCATGGAGACTTTTTTCCCTGCTTGGAGAATGTCTAAAATAACAGTCATTGTTTTGCATATCTACTGCATGCCAAGCACTTTCTGCATCAGCTAATTCAGCCCTCACAGCAACTGGGTCAATATGTCCGATTTCCCAGGGCAAGGATAGAGGAGTCAGATTCAAATACAGGTTTTCTGACATTAACTTATGTGATGATTTGATCGAAGCAGGATTTTCCAGCATCGCTATCCTTGTTCCATCTCTGCTATATGGGAATGAAAATAAATAAATATATTTCAAAAAAATAAAAAAATAAAAAAACAGAGATGGTCTCCTGGAGTTGAATTCAGGTCTCCTCCTTAGATGGTGACCAAGGGAAAGCAGCTTACACTCCCTTTGCTGGTGTAACCAGCAGGTACTGCTGTAAACTTCCTGGTACAATACCTGAAACAAGGCAAACACTCAACAGATATCTTGCATGTATAGATTGATTCCCTTCTCTGCCAGTACAGTAACATCACTGAGAATGGACCCAGCAGTATAATAACATCAGTCACCACTAGATGGCAGTAATGGCACTAAGTAATTAGTTATTAAGATGTCCTTTTTAACAAAATGAAGTAGCTAAACAACTACCAAAAAGACTGGTCCTTCTTAGACCTAAGTATTATTTCTATTACCCAGATTTTACTCATTATTTCATTCAGCAAATATGTACTCAATGCCTACTATGTGTCAGGCACCACAGTAGGCAGTTAAGATACTAGGCTCAGCCAAGGAAGACACGGTACCTGCCCACACTTAAGGGGTAGGTAGGAAAATGGACAAAGAATCACACCAGTAAGATACCACAGCATAGTAAGTGCTGTGAGAGTGCATAAGGGAAGAAGCAGCCTGATAGGGGGAAAGGAAGATGTCCCTAAGAGGCAGATGAGAAAAAGATGAAGGAGCCAAGATCCAAGGAAGAAAAGACAGGAGGTGAGGGGTGGAAACGGGGTCGCCAGGAAGAGCGTGCCAAAGACTCAGAGCAGGCTGGGGCCTGCTGCTGGAGGGACATGCAGAGGCCAGGGCTTGCATGCCCTCAGGAGGCTTATTCAAGTTGGGAAGTTTTGTCTTTTTTTTTTTTTTTTTTTTTATTTAAAAAAAAAGGACTGGCACGGTGGCTCATGCCTGTAATCCCAGCACTTTGGAAGCCTGAGTCAGGTGGATCACGAGGTCAGGGGTTCAAGACCAGCCTGGCCAAGACGGTGAAACCCTGTCTCTACTAAAAATACAAAAAAATTAGCTGTGCATGGTGGCAGGCACCTGTAATCCCAGCTACTCCGGAAGCTGAGGCAGAGAATTGCTTGAATCCAGGAGGCAGAGGTTGCAGTGAGCCGAGATCATGCCACTGCACTCCAGTCTGTGCGACAGAGTGAGACTCCGTCTCAAAAAAAAAAAGAGAGAGAGAGAGAGGCAGGCCAGGTACGGTGGCTCACACCTGTAATCCCAACACTTTGGGAGGCCGAGGCAGGCAGATCACTGGAGGTCAGGAGCTTGAGACAACATGGTGAAACCCCATCTCTACTAAAAATACAAAAATTAGGCCGAGTGTGGTGGCTCACACCTGTAATCCCAGCACTTTGGGAGACTGAAGCAGGTGGATCACCTGAGGTCAGGAGTTCGAGACCAGCCCAGCCAACATGGCAAAACCCCGTCTCTACTAAAAATATAAAATCAGCCAGGCTGGTGGAGCGTGCCTGTAATCCTAGCTACTCAGAAGGCTGAGGCAGGACAATCACTTGAACCCAGGAGGTGGAGGTTGCAATGAGCCAAGATTGTGCCACTGGACTCCAGCCTGGGCAAAAAGACCAAAACTTGGTCTCAAAATAAATAAATAGATAAATTAATAAAAATACAAAAATTAGCTGGGCGTGGTGGTGCATGCCTGTAGTCCAAGCTACTTGGGAGGCTGAGGCACAAGAATTGCTTGAGCCTAGGAGGCGGAGGTTGCAGTGAGCTGAGATCGTGCCATTGCACTCCAGCCTGGGAGACAGGGCAAGACTGTCTAAAAAAAAAAAAAAAAAAAAAAAAAAGAATGTTAAAGAAAAATGATTATTTATGACATTTGTTAAAAGGCAGACTTTATCCAAAAGGAGCCACAGTGATAGGTGTAGGGACCACTGCCACAGGATCTTGCAGTGGGGACGGGAGAGTCGACTCAACCCCAACTTCAACAAAGACAAGGGGAGATTTATAACCAAGGAGCATGATCTTGGCTCACCACAACCTCTGCCTGCCAGGTTCAAGCAATTCTCCTGCCTCAGTCTCCCACACACCCAGGTAATTTTGTATTTTTAGTATAGATGAGGTTTCAACATGTTGATCAGGCTCGTCTCGAACTCCTGACCTCAAGTGATCCACCCACCTCAGCCTCCCAAAGTGCTGGGATTGCAGGCATGAGAAGCCACGCCTGGCCTCAGATAAGACTCTTGTAATGCTTTTTTTTGTTTTTGTTTTCAAGATGGAGTCTTGCTCTGTCGCCGAGGCTGGAGTGCAGTGGCGTGATCTTGGCTCGCTGCAACTTCTGCCATCTCAGTTCAAGCGATTCTCCTGCATCAGCCTCCCGAGTAGCTGGGATTATAGGTGTGTGCCACCACGCCCAGCTAATTTCTGTATTTTTAGTAAAGACAGGGTTTCAGCATCTTGGCCAGGCTGGACTTGAACTCCTGACCTCATGATCCACCCGTCTCAGCCTCCCAAAGTGCTGGGATTACAGGCGTAAGCCATTGCACCCAGCCCGAGACTCTTGTAATGTTTTAATAGGCTTCAAATGTTTCTAAATAAGAAATATTGGGGCATATAAAAATAGAAATACCAGGCCAAGGGCCGTGGCTCACGCCTGTAATCCCAGCACTTTGGGAGGCCAAGGCGGGTGGATCACCTGAGGTTGGGGGATCGAGACCAGCCAGACCAACATGGAGAAACCACATCTTTACTAAAAATACAAAATTAGCTGGGCATGGTAGCAGATGCCTGCAATCCCAGCTACTCGGGAAGCTGAGGCAGGAGAATCACTTGAACCCGGGAGGCAGAGGTTGCAGTGAGCCAAGATCGTGCCATCACACTCCAGCCTGGGCAACAAGAGCAAAACTCCATCTCAAAAAACAAAACAAACAAAATAGAAATACCTAGTAAGGACAGTAGTGTGTCAGCACACTGTCACATCTCACTAGCAGGTGTGAATATAGATTAAGCAAGACTGGTGATTAGCTGAGAATCGTTAAAGTTGGGTGATGGGTACATGGAGGTTCATTACATTATTTTCCACTTCTGTATATTTCAGGGTTTGGGTTTTTTCATCACAAAAAGTTTTGTGTTTGTTTTACGGTTTTGGGGTTTTTTTAGATAGCATCTTGCTCTATCACCCAGGCTGGGGTGCAGTGGTGTAAACATGGCTCACTGCAATTCTGACCTCCTGGGCTCAAGTGATCCTCCCTCCTCAGCCTCCCAAGTAGGTGGGGTTATAGGTGTGCACCACCACACCCAGCTAATTTTTTTTTTATTTTTGGTAGAGAGGGGATCTTGCTATGTTGCCCATGCTAGTCTCAAACCCCTGGGCTCAAGTGATCCTCCTGTCTCACCCTCCCAAAGTGCTGAGATTACAGGTGTGAGCCATCACACCCAGCATATCGAGAAGTTTTTTTCATTTTTTGGGTTTTGGGGGAAGTTTTTTGTTGTATTTTGTTTTTTTGTTTGTTTTTATTTTTGTTTTTGTTTTGAGACAGGATCTCTGTTGCCCAGGCTTGGGTGCAATGATGTGATCATGGCTCACTGCAGCCTGGACCTCCCAGGCTCAAGCAATCTAGTTTTTTGTTTCTTTGTTTTGTTTTATTTATTTATTTATTTATTTATTTATTTATTTATTTATTTTTGAGACAGAGTCTAGTTCTGTCACCCAGTCTACAGTGCAGCGGCGTGATCTTGGCTCACTGCAAGCCAAGACCTTGGCTCTGCCTCCTAGGTTCAAGTGATTCTCCTGCCTCAGCCTCCTGAGTATCTGGGACTATAGGCACCCGCCACCACGCCCAGCTAATTTTTGTATTTTTACTAGAGACAGGGTTTCATATGTTGGCCAGGATGGTCTCAAACTCCTGACCTCAGATGATCTGCCTGCCTCGGCCTCCCAAAGTGCTGGGATTACAGGCATGAACCACGGCACCTGGCCCCAAACAGTTGTTTAGTGAAGACGTTGCCTTAGTCTCTTCCCACTTAAAATATTTTCATTTACCCTACTGCCCTCCAAGGTAGAAGATGCACTAAAATCCAGTTCCTCCCTAGGTTTACTGTAATATATAAGCTTCTAAAATTTTTTTCATCTTATAAAGGTTGAAAATTGCTGATGACTAATTGGAAGCTTTGCACAAATCCTTGGAATTTTTTTTTTTTTTTTTTTTGAGATGGAGTCTTGCTTTGTCGCCCAGGCTGGAGTGCAGTGGCGCGATCTTGGCTCACTGCAGCCTCTGCCTCTTGGATTCAAGCAATTCTCCTGCCTCAGCCTCCCGAGTAGCTGGGACTACAGGCGCCCGCCACGCCCAGCTAATTTTTGTATTTTTAGTAGAGACAGGGTGTCACCATGTTGGCCAGAATGGTCTTGATCTCCTGACCTCATGATCCACTCACCTCAGCCTCCCAAAATGCTGTGATTACAAGCGCGAACCACGGCGCCCAGCCAATTCCTTGGGTTTAAGAGCCAACAGCTGCGAGAACTTCCCTCCCTTCTGGCAGGCAAACCAACTCCAAGGCGTGAAAGCCACAGGAACGCTGTGGAGATAAATGCAGGAAGACAGAGGTCCTACTCAACGGCACCATCACCCTGCACCGCTGCGGCCAGGCCTCCAAGGTTCCCTGGCTCCTTCTTCCAGGTTGCTGAAGGGGACCCTGGAGCACCTTGGCTGAGAGGAGTCCCTGCCCCAGCTTTGGGGGCACAGGCCCCTACTGTCCTTTTCCGCCTTGTCTCTGGCCCTTCTCCCCTATCTTCCAGCCACACTAAACAACGGGCCACACCCCGCTGCACTCAGCTGTCTCCCACAGACATGTTTTTGCCCTTTCTCACGCAGTAGCTCACTGCCTGGAATGCCCTTCCCAGCATTTCCCCTAGAAATTCCATTTGCTCTTCTGAATGCCTTATAAGGATCTCTTTTCCAGAAAATGTCCTTACTAATCCTATCAGTTGGGGTTACCTGGTCATCTCTCTACTTAGTGATCAGTGTTCAAATCCTGCTTCTCTATACCAGCTCTGTGAGGTTGAATGAGCTGTTCCATCTTTTCTGTCTAGGTTTTCTCATTTCTTTTTTTGTCCTTTTTTTTTTTTCGAGACAGGGTCTGGCTTTGTCATTCAGGCTAGAGTGCAGTTGCGCAATCTCGGCTCACTGCAACCTCCTCCTCCCAGGCTCAAGCAATCCTCCCACCTCAGCCTCCAGAATAGCTGGGACTATAGGCATGTGCCATCAAGCCCGACTAATCTTTTTGTATTTTTAGTAGAGATGTGGTTTTGCTACGTTGCCCATGCTGACCTTGAACTCTTTTTTTTTTTTTTTTTTGAGATGGAGTCTCGCTCTATCACCCAGGCTGGAATGCAGTGGCAAGATCTCGGCTCACAGCAAGCTCCGCCTCCCGGGTTCACACCATTCTCCTGCCTCAGCCTCCCGAGTAGCTGGGACTACAGGTGCCCGCCACCACGCCCGGCTAATTTTTTGTACTTTTAGTAGAGATGGGGTTTCACTGTGTTAGCCAGGATGGTCTCGATCTCCTGACCTCGTGATCTGCCCGTCTCAGCCTCCCAAAGTGCTGGGATTACAGGGGTGAGCCACCATGCCTGGCCGATCTTGAACTTTTGAGCTCAAAGTTATCTGCCCACCTTGGCCTCCCAGAGTGCTGGGATTACAGGCATGTGCCACCATGCCCGGCTGGGGCCATGCTCTTTCCGAAGCCTCCAGAGGAGACCCTCTGTTCCATACCTTTTTCTTCCGGTGTTGGTGGCAGTCCTTGGAGTTCCTTGCTTCATGGATGATACTTCACTCCAGTCTCTGTGGCAGAAATTATCTGGTGTGTGTAGACAAGCCTTCCTCTGTCTCCCTCTTAGGAAGATACATGTAGTAACACTTAAGGCCCACCCTGATCATCCAAAATCATCTCCCCATCTCAAGATACTTGTTTTTTTTGAGATGGAGTCTCGCTCTGTTTCCCAGGCTGGAAAGCAGTGGTGCAGTCTTGGCTCACTGCATCCTCCACCTCCCGGGCTCAAGTGATTCTCCTGCCTCAGCCTCCTAAGTAGCTGGGACCACAGGCATGTGCCACCATGCCCGGCTAATTTTTGAATTTTTAGTAGAGATGGGGTTTCACCACGTTGGCCAGGCTGGTCTTGAACTCCTGACTTCAAGTGATCCACCTGCCTCGGCCTCCCAAAGTGCTGGGATTACAGGCGTGAGCCATCGTGCCCGGCATCAAGATCCTTAAATTAAGCTGGGCGTAGTGAGCCGAGATCATGTCACTGCACTTCAGCCTGGGCGACAAAGCAAGACTCCATCTCAAAATAAAATAAAATAAAATAATTTTTTTTTTTGAGACGAAGTTTCGCTCTTGTTGCCCAGGCTGGAGTGCAATGGCACGATCCCGGCTCACCACAGCCTCCGCCTCCTGGGTTCTAGTGATTCTCCTGCCTCAGCCTTCCGAGTAGCTGGGATTACAGGCATGCACCACCACACCCGGCTAATTTTTTGTATTTTTAGTAGAGACAAGGTGTCTCCATGCTGGTTGGGCTGGTCTCGAACTCCCAGCCTCAGGTGATCCGCCCACCTCAGCCTCTCAAAGTGCTGGGATTACAGGCGTGAGCCACCACACCCTAAAATAAAATTGTTTTAAAAGTAAGATCTTTAACTTACACACCTGCACATTTGCAAAGCCCTTGTTGTTGTTGGGGTTTTGTTTTTTTTTTGAGACAGCATCTCACTGGGATTACAGGTGTGAGCCACCTTGCCCTGCCAGTGTTTTGGTTTTTGTTGTTTTTGCCAGATAAAGTAACATTCAGTTTCCACGTATTGGGATATCATTGGGAGACCATTATTCAGCCCACCACACACATCCCCAAATCTGTCAGGTTAAATGGAGGTAGATTTTTAAGCTTCCCAAGTAGCTGGGACTACAGGCATGCACCACTATGTCTGGCTAATTATTTTTATTTTTTATAGAGTTGGGGTCTCGCTACATTGCCCAGGCTGGTCTTGAACTTCTAGGCTCAAGCAAACCTCCTGCCTCTGCCTTCCAAAGTGCTGGGATTACCGGTATGAGTCACCACACTGAGCAAGGGAGAAGGAATTTCAACAGAGTCCCTATAATAACTCCACACCTCTCTAAAAACCGCACTGCTTGCCCCTCCCCACTCCCACAAGTTTTGGAGTTTCTGACTCCTGAAAGAGAATGAGTCACAGACAGTTCCCGTCAGAAAAGACGATGTCCCTCCCACCTCCCATTTAGTTCCCGTTTGTTTAGGATTCAAGTGTCTGATAGCTCCCCAGCCTATCCAGTTTCCCTCTTGCCTCCCCTCTACTACCCCCAGAAATGCTTGTGCAATATTGGACTGACTCACCCAGGAATAACTCATGACTCTCCTTTGTTTACAGTTCAAGAGACTAGAGTGTTGAAATATCTCAGCAAAGGCCACTGAGGGACTCTTCAGTCCAGGGACAATGAAACACTGGACAACCTGGGAGGAGCTAAGTACGTTCTCTGGCCTTCTCTCAGAGGGGCTTTTGCTGTGTTGTAACAGGCAGTGGTGTGTTGGTAAATATTTAACAAGGCATCTCCAAGGGGAAAAGCCTTAATATGTAGTGTTTACCTATTCCTGTGGTGTAAATACACCTGCTATGGCCAATTTCAAGCTACCAACATGATGTCATCGAAACCAAAGTTGGAAAGAAAAGTGCATCATCATTCTGAGCAGCTGACTCCAGCATGCCACTGTAGCTCCACTGACCTAAGGGAAAACTGTCAGTCTTCACTCCATGAGGATGTACAGACCCAGGGGCTGGACAATGTAGCTCTTACAAGATAATGATACAGTCAGTTTCCTAATTTCAGGGACCAAATATTACTGCTAAGAACAAATGGGAGGCCGGGTGCGGTGGCTCGCACCTGTAATCCAAGTGCTTTGGGAGGCTGAGGCGGGTAGATTACCTGAGGTCAGAGTTCGAGACCAGCCTGACCAACATAGTGAAACCTTGTCTCTACTAAACGTACAAAAATTAGCCGGGCATGGTGGCGTGCACCTGTAATCCCAGCTACTCAGGAGGCTGAGGCAGGAGAATCACTTGAACCCAGAAGGCGGAGGTTGCAGTGAGCCAAAATCGCGCCACTGCACTCCAGCATGGGCAATAGACCAAGACTCTGTCTCAAAAAAAAAAAAAAAAAAAGAACAAATGTGTAAAATAGTCACAGACCTTTACGATCCTGTCCAGTGATGAGGTTCTAGGTACAAAACAAACATTAACATCTTTCTCCTCTGGAATCGCTTGAACCAAGGAGGCAGAGGTTGCAGTGGGCCGAGATTGTGCCACTGCACCCCACCCTGGGAGTCAGAGTAAGACTCTACCTCAAGAAAAAAAAAAAATCTTTTTCCTCTGAACTCTCATCAAACTTCTATTTCTACATCTCTTTTTATTTTTTTTTTATTTAACGATGACTGTGCCAAGCAACGTTCCAAGTAAGGTATATACCTTGACACAATTCAACCTCACAACAAGCCTACAGGCAAGTACTTTATGTATTTATTTATTTGTTTACTATGTATTTATTGACACTGGGTCTCACTCTGTTGCCCAGGCTGGAGTGCAATGGCACCATCTGGGCTCACTGAAGCCTCGACCTCCCGGGCTCAAGCGATCCTCCCGCCTCAGCACCCCCAGAGTAGCTGGGATTACAGGCACACGCTACCACACCCAGCTAATTTTTGTAATTTTAATAGAGAGGGCATTTCGCCTTGTTGCCCAGGCTGGTCTCGAACTCCTGGACTCAGGCGATCCACCTGCTTCAGCCTCCCAAAGTGCTGGGATTACAGGCGTGAGCCACCGAGCCCAGCCTGGGGCAAGCACTTTTTAAAAATCTGTTTTACAAAGGAGCAAACTGAAGCGCTGAGAGGTTAAGTTACATGTCCAAAGTCACAAAGCCCTGAACTGCCTTTGCAATGCCCCTTAAAAAGTGGCAGAATAAATGACCACTCTCCCAACCCAAGAAGCTCTTCACATATTTCAGATTTAGATTCCACATAAAAATAAAAGTACTATGTGTACATATTTACATATAGTATATTTATGATCTACTTTATAGTTATTTTGTAGCTGTTGTTAGTAATGAAAATAAGAACAATTTTATACATCATGTGCTATGCAGAGACCACTAGACATGGTCATTGTTCAAAGGTCTAAACAGGAACTACATTTCTAAGAAATAATTTATTTTGGCCGGGCACGGTGGCTCACGCTTGTAATCCCAGCACTTTGGGAGGCCGAGGCGGGCGGATCACGAGGTCAGGAGATCGAGACCACGGTGAAACCCCGTCTCTACTAAAAAATACAAAAAATTAGCCGGGCATGGTGGCGGGTGCCTGTAGTCCCAGCTACTCGGAGAGGCTGAGGCAGGAGAATGGCGTGAACCCGGAAGGCGGAGCTTGCAATGAGCCGAGATTGCGCAACTGCACTCCAGCCCGGGCGACAGAGCGAGACTCCGTCTCAAGAAAAAAAAAAGAAAAGAAATAATTTATTTTATTTTATTTTTAGAGATGAGGTCTTGCTATGTTGCCTTGGGCTGGTCTCAGAACTCCTGAGCTCAAGTGATCCTCCTGCCTTGGCCTCCCAAAGCACGGGGATTACAAGCATGAGCCATGGTGCCTGGCCCTAAGAAATAATTTAATATTTCATTATTAACAACAACACCTGAAATTTATAGAGCATTTTTTTTTTTTGAGGCAGTCTCTCTCTCTGTTGCCCAGGCTGCAGTGCAGTCGCACTATCTCAGCTCACTGCAACCTCTGCCTCCTGGGTTTAAGCGATTCTCCTGCCTCAGCCTCCCAAGTAGCTGAGATTACAGGCACATGCCACCACACCCAGCTAATTTTTGTAGTTTTAGTAAAGATGGGGTTTCACCATATTGGCCAAGCTGGTCTTGAACTCCCGACCTCAAGTGATCTACCGGCCTCGGGTCTCCCAAACTGCTGGGATTACAGGTGTGACCAACTACGCCCGGCAGAGCATTTTATGTTTAAACAGTTTTTCATGTGTAATCAAGAGAGGATATGGGCCGGGCACGGTGGCTCACGCTTGTAATCCCAGCACTTTGGGAGGCCGAGGCGGGCGGATCACGAGGTCAGGAAATCGAGACCACAGTGAAACCCCCTCTCTACTAAAAATACAAAAAATTAGCCGGGCGTGGTGGCGGGCGCCTGTAGTCCCAGCTACTCGGAGAGGCTCAGGCAGGAGAATGGCGTGAACCCAGGAGGCGGAGCTTGCAGTGAGCCGAGATCGCGCCACTGCACTCCAGCCTGGGCGACAGAGCAAGACTCCGTCTCAAAAAAAAAAAAAAAAAAAAGACAGGATACGGAATCTGGAGCCAGTCAGACCTCAATTCAAATTCTGGTTTTAGTTCTAATACTGTTCTTAGTGTGTATGTATGTAGGTAGGTAGATTAGATTAGATTAGATTAGATATAGATTAGATTGATAGATAGATAGATTGATTTTTTTTTTTTTTTGAGACGGAGTCTCCCTCTGTTGCCCAGGCTG
>NW_026652308.1:642348-656826 GCF_009828535.3 Hylobates moloch | reverse complement strand
TATTTTTAGTAGAGACGGGGTTTCACCATGTTAGCCAGGCTGGTCTGAAACTCCTGACCTCTGGCAATCCGCCCGCCTCAGCCTTCCAAAGTGCTGGGAGCCACGGTGCCCAGACCCTACAGGCGTGAGCCACCGCACCCGGCCTTTAGCGTATATTTTAAAAATAGAGATAGGGGTCTGTGTTGCCCACGCTGGTCTCAAACTCCTGAACTCAAGTGATCCTCCCACCTCGGCCTCTCAAAGTGCTGGAATTACAGGCTTGAGCCACTATGCCTAGCCTCAGCACACTTTTCAACTGTCAATTTTACTTGGAACAAGTAATAGGTTCGCATGGTCCAAACTCATAAGTTACTAAATTTTTTTTTTTTTTTTCAGACGGAATCTCACTCTGTTGCCCAGGCTGGAGTGCAGTTGCGCGATCTCGGCTCACTGCAATCTCCGCCTCCCAGGTTCACGCCATTCTCCTGCCTCAGCCTCCAGAGTAGCTAGGACTGCAGGCACCCGCCACCACGCCCGGCTAATTTTTTGTATTTTTAGTAAAGACAGGGTTTCGCTGTGTTAGCCAGGATGGTCTCGAACTGCTGACCTCGTGATCCTTCCGCCTTGGCCTCCCAAAGTGCTGGGATTACAAACGTGAACCACCGCGCCCGACCACAAGTTACTAAATCTTACCCCCCAAAAAAAAAAATTCGCAACTCAGTCACCCTAGCAACCTACATCCTCCTCTCCCTGGAGGTAAAACTATGTTAACACCTGAATATTCTTCCAGAGATATTTTATGCATACACGGGGCAAGCAAATGGCACATACAATCGTATCATTTTACATAAATATTAGCACTCTAAATTCATGGAAAGTTTGAGCTACAGTTTCCTCTTCTATAAAAGAGTGGTAGGAAAGATTACATCACAGAATTATGCAAAATGCCATGGAATCAGCACTCAATAAAGACAAGTCTCCCTTTCCTTACCCTGAGAAGGGCTGTGAGGGAAAGGGGTCTTCAGTGTGCCTCGGAATCACCTTGCTGCCTAGTTATCATAGCTTGTCGGGCCCCACCCACCACCGTCCTCAGTTTCCCATTTAGAAGTTCCGGGATAGACTCCTAACAGTGGCATTTCCAACGAGCTCCCCGCCGTTGGAGATGCTGCTGGCTGGAGGACCATCTGAGAACCTCAATGTCTAGTGGAAACTTAGGTGCCCTCGATTCCAACCAGGCTCTACCCATGAGCAAATTACTCCCGCTGAGCGCCAGTGTGAGTAGAAAGAGCTTCTATGTCAAAGGCTGCTAGGAGGATTACCTAAGATAACGCACACCTTGCTCCAGGCAAACGTTCAGGAAATCAAAATTGGTTTGGAGACGAAATGGGAAAGACAAGAGCAGCTCCAAGGAGAGAGGAACGTCCAGAAAACCAACAAATAGAACTGGTAAAGAGTGCTGACCAGGTCCCTGGAGCTGCACCCCGGCCCCGTGCGCCTCCCCAGCCCCCCGGCCGCACCATGCCCTCCCCGGGCTCGTCGTCCCCCTGGCCCCCAGCGCCACCCTGCGCTGCGGAGCCGGGACCGCCTGGGAAACGCCCTGGCCTGGCATAGCGTGGGGCTCTGGGCAGAAGCCAGGTCTGAAAACCAAGGTTGGGGCCTCAGGTATAAGTCTGGAAGCACCAAGCACCGCATACCAAAACACCTCGAGGCAACCGTATGGCTTTTTTCAACTAAGTTGTTCCGGGGCGGTGGCTCACGCCCGTAATCCCAGTATGTTGGGAGGCTGAAGCGGGCGGATCCCTTGAGCACGGAAGCTGAGGCTGCAGAAGGTTGTGGTAGCGCCACGGCACTCCGGCCTGGGGGACAGAGTGAGCCACTGTCTCAAAAATATAAAACAAAATAAAAAATTAATAATTAAATTAAATGTGTGTAAAGATGTAGGTGACCTTCTAGCCCTCGGTGAACCAGACTAAAACACGCTCCCGCACCAGGCGTGGTGCCCGAAGTGGCCCCGCCCTCGGAACACGCTTGTGCGCCAAGGCTGGTGGCGGAACGCGGACGTGCTGCGGGAAGGGAATGAAATGGCGGAGGAAGGCGAGGCAGGGCGCGGCCGGAGCCCCGCGGCCAGCCGCCAGGGGGCAGCCGCGCGTCTGCGTCCCGCGGGCGGCTGGAACCAGTCCTGCCGGAAGTTGGGGCGGTGCCTTCGCTTCCGCAGAGCCGCGCCACGTGGCCAGCCAGAAGGGACCGGGGAAAACAACAAGATGGCGGCAGCGGGGGGCGGGGTCAGCCCGGCCTCCCTGAGGCTGCGAGACCCTTAAAGGGCCGCGTTCCAGGAGCCGGGCGAGATGAGCTGAGTAGTTTTACCCAGCCATGGAGGCTGTTCGACTGAATGGGCCTGGGCGGGGACAACCGCGGCAAGCGGACGCGCCCTCTGCCTGGTCGGAGTTCATAGACCCAGGCCCTGCGGGGAATCCCGCGGCGCAGTTCCGCAAAGCTGTCAGCGTACTTCCCAGTCGGGGCCCGTTTCTTTTGTCCCTGCGTTTGCTGCTCCGTGCGAACAAGGAGGACAGAAAACTCTTTCTCGGGGCGTTTTCTTCTGAGCGAGAGATTAGGTTGCTGCAAATCCAACGAGGCGAATCCTCTTGGATCGAATTAATGCATTGGCTCTTCCCTTTGCAACAGCTTTGATGACTGTTTCCCGCCTTTGTGCAAAGCGTTAGAACAAACCCTTCCTACCTTCCTCCAAACGAAGGAGAAAAATCTCATTGATCTGGGTTTTAAAGTAGCTTTCCCGCCCCGTCCAAATGTTGGAATTTTTTTTTTTGACCGTAGACGGGAGCTGCCCTAGGACCTTGAATGTGTGGTAAAATCTGAAATTCTGTTAATTTCTATCAGCCATCTTGGACGCCTTTTCAGGAAATAAAAATTTAGACTTCGGTTGCTGTGTGTTATCAAATGCAAGACATAAAGCACAGTCTTCAAGTGCTCAGGGCCCGCAGCTTCCCTGTCGTGTCCACGGATCCAGTGCTGAAAGAGCAAGCCTTTCACTCTGCCGGGGTAGTTGCCCCGCGGTCCATTTTCATTTCTCACCGTTTTTGTTTTACATGAGTTTGAGATGCAAAAGAGCCAGTGTGGGTAAAAATAGTTAACCCCAGCCACTCAGAGTGTGATGGTATATTTAGAATAAAGGAGACACTTGTCCTTGGTTTTATTTATAAATGTGTCATCTTACATGTAGGATTCGGATTCTCTCATACTTGCTAAGAAATTTGTGAGGCCGTTGGTATGTTTCTGAAATGTGACCTTTTTCTTCCTTTTTTCAAACAAAATAATACTGCCCTCCCAAAGGTTTGGGAGGTTAATGTAATTAAAAAAAAAAAGCCTGAATGTAATAAGGCTTCCAAGGGAGGGCACACGACAGTGACAGCTGGGGAAAAGACATTATTTTCTTTATGAAGAGATCCCTTGTGGTTTCTTCGGGCTGGTGGGGATTTTTAACACTTGTGCTGTGATCAAAACTGTGTTACTATTATAATGGTATAATGTGAAGGGGGGCGGCGGAGGGCGTGGTCAAGACTTCTATTATAAGGCTTAAGGATGGATTTTTGACCCAATCAGAGATTTAAGAGAATTTTCCTTTGGCCACTCCTTTGTGTATCCATGCCCTCTGAGGCTTCACTTCAGATTTTTCCATCGTTTGGCAAAGAAGCGGTGGACAGAGTTTCTAAAGAATCCTTTAACCTAGAAGGGTCAGTAACCCTCCCTCCGCTCAGTCTGAGAAAAGAATGCAGCTTTCCTTCATAGGGTTTCCTCCAAAGGACCCTGCCCCGTTAGTGTTCTTCGTTTTGCAGTGGCTACCTCCTTTTTTTTTTGTCTCCTTTTGTATATATGGTTCAGATAAAATCTCCGACAACTTTTTCTGCACATGCCACTGGCATACCGGAGCACAAGCTTTAGAGTACAGCCTCAGGTCTTAAGTTGTCTCCAGACTTTCATTAACATGGGCTTCCTGTTACAAAAGAGAAAATGTATTTTAAATTTTAAAATACCTTATTCTAAGAGCGTCAGTTAAAAAAAAAGTAGAGAGAAAAAATTTAAAGAACCCATACTCTAATAATGCAGTCACTTAGGCTAGACTTGTTTGTTTTGGAGGGATTATACTGTGTGTACAATTTGTTACCTTGTTTACTTAACATTTAGAAATTACTGTTATATTTCATATTACCGAAGCAAATTATGCTCAACAGAAAACATGAAAAATACAAAGAAAATCACCCAAAACGTGACTACCAAGAAATAACCACTATTAAGCTTAATCGTCTGTACATCTGTATTTGTCTCAAAATAATACTAGACATAGTTTTATAACCTACATTTTGTATTTACGTATAATGTACTTTTTTATGTCAATAAGAATCTTCATGACTTTGAGTCTGCACAGTATTCCAGCAGATGAGTATGCCGTAGTTAACCATTAACAGTTCTCTTATTGGACACCAGATTTGTTAAATAGGTTTTGGGTTTTGTTTTGTTTTGTTTGAGACAAGGTGTTGCCCAGGTGAGATCATAGTGCACTACAGCCTAGAACTCCTGGGCTGAAGCAATCCTCCAGCCTCAGCTTCCCAAGTAGCTGAGACTACAGGCACAATATGCTGTATGCAGCTCGTTTTTTGCTTCTGTAAATAATGCTGGCATGAACATTTTAATATAAAAAGTTTTGTACAGGTTTCTGTAAAATAAGGTTTACAATGAATCTTTTAAGTTTGATACATATTTTAACTCTCCAAACCAAATTGTTAATTGTATTGCCTCCCCAACCTAGCTCAAATCCTAGCTCAACTTTAATTGCCCTCACTCTTCTAAATTGATACTGGTTTTTTTATGAAAATTGTAAATTGTATATTTTCGATGTATTTTTTTATATGCATGTGTGTCCAATAAATACCGGACATGGACATTAACTTCAAGTTAAAAATGTAAAAAGACTCCTTCACCGTCAACCTGATAATACTACAGAAACCTGTTTTTCTTTTTAACTAGTTCATTTCTATGTAGAGATGTGATGCAAAGGAAACTAATTGCTAAAATTTTCTTTCTGAGGGGCAGCAAGGATATAAACTTTGCCCTAAAATTATTTAAGTGTAAATGAACCTTTGGTTTTGTTGTTGGTTTGGTTGTTTGTTTTTGAGATGGAGTTTCACTCTTGTTGCCCGGGCTGGAGTACAATGGAGCTATCTCGGCTCACTGCCACCTCCACCCCCCTGAGTTCAAGCGATTCTCCTGCCTCGGCACCCGGAGTACCTGGATTACAGGCATGCGCCAACATATCCAGCTAATTTTTGTATTTTTAGTAGAGACAGGGTTTTTCCACGTCGGCCAGGCTGGTCCCGAACTCGTGACCTCAGGTGATCCACCCGCCTCAGCTTGTCAAAGTGCTATGATTACAGGTGTGAGCCATGGCGCCCGACCTTTTTTTTTTTTTTCTGAGACGGCGTTTCAATCTTATTGCCCAGGCTGGAGTGCAATGGCTCTATCTCAGCTCACTGCAACCTCCGCCTCCAGGGTTCAAGCAATTCCCCTGCCTCAGCCTCCCGAGTAGCTGGAATTACAGACGAGTGCCACCACGTCCAGCTAATTTTCGTAATTTTAGTAGAGATGGGGTTTCACCATGTTGGTCAGGCTGATCTCGAACTCCTGATCCTCGTGATCCACCGGCCTGGGCCTCCCAAAGTGCTGGGATTACAGGCGTGAGCCACCACGGCTGGCCTTCAATAGTCTATTATTCCAAAATTATACTGTGCTTGCCACAGTCATTCCTTTGCTCTCTCCAAATGATTTAGAGAACGCAGAACAGTAAAGAGGAATAAAACAAAGGCATGAATAATGGGAAAATATCAATTAGAAGTGAGTACATGATCATCTTAAAAACAATCCCAGAGAATGCGACGCTCTTTCCTTGGGCGATCAGTTCTGACCACACCCTTCTTTTTTTGAGACGGAGTCTCCCTCTTTCGCCCAGGCTGGAGTGTACAATCTCAGATCACTACAGCCTCCACCTCCCGGGGTTGAAGTGATTCTCCTGCCTTAGCCTCCGTAGCAACTAGGACTACAGGTGTGTGCCACCACGCCTGGCTAATTTTTCTATTTTTTGGTAGAGACAGGGTTTCACCATGTTGCTCAGGCTGGTCTCAAACTCCTGACCTCAAGTGATCTGCCCACCTCGGCCTCCCAAAGTGCTGGGATTACAGGTGTGAGCCACCAACCCTGGCCTCCCCCTATATTTTTTATTTTTTATTTTTTATTTTTTTTTTGAGACGGTGTCTCGCTCTGTCGCCCAGGCTGGAGTGCAGTGGTGCGATCTCGGCTCACTGGAAGCTCCGCCTCCTAGGTTCACGCCATTCTCCTGCCTCAGCCTCTCCGAGTAGCTGGGACTACAGGCGCCCGCCACCACGCTCGGCTAATTTTTTTTGTATTTTTAGTACAGACGGAGTTTCACCATGTCTCGATTTCCTGACCTCGTGATCCGCCCGCCTCGGCCTCCCAAAGTGCTGGGATTACAGGCGTGAGCCACTGCGCCCAGCCTATATGCACTGATTTCTAAAATACATTGTTAAATGGGAAAAAATAGGCCGAGTGTGGGGGCTTATGCCTTTAATCCCAGCAGTTTGGGAGGCTGAGGCGGGAGGATCACCTGAGGTCAGGAGCTCAAAACCACCCTGACCAACATGCAGAAACCTGTCACTACTAAAAATACAAAATTAGCCAGGCGTGGTGGTGCATGCCTGTAATGCCAGCTACTCAGGAGGCTGAGGCAAGAGAATCGCTTCAACCTGGGAGGCAGAGGTTGCAGTGAGCCGAGATGGCGCCATTGCACTCCAGCCTGGGCAACAAGAGCGAAACTCCATCTCAAAAAAAAAAAAAAAAAAGGAGATATGAAAAGCTGAATACAAAATGCATCTATTTGTCATTTGTCTAAAAAAAAGAGAAAGTGATATTTATTTTCATTTTATTTATTTATTTTCGGGACAGTGTCTTGCTCTGTCGCAGAGGCTGGAGTACGGTGGCGCAATCTTCACTCACTGCAAGGTCCCGCCTCCCAGGTTCATGCCATTCTCCTGCTCAGCCTCCCGAGTAGCTGGGACTATAGGCGCCCGCCACCACACCCGGCTAATTTTTTTGTATTTTTAGTAGAGATGGGGTTTCACCGTGTTAGCTAGGATGGTCTCGATATCCTGACTTCGTGATCTGGCCGCCTTGGCCTCCCAAAGTGCTGGGATTACAGGCATGAGCCACCGCGCCTGGCCAGAGTGATATTTATATTAATGGGAAGGGTGCCTCTGATGGACAGTCAAGGGTCTGGGTGAGGAAAGATTTTCTTTTCACTGTATACTCTTTTGTATTGTTCGGAAAATGTCGAACGATTTGCATAAATATTAAATTTTTAATTAAAAAAGATCTAGCATCTCTTCGTTTGGGAAGCCCTGACTGGCCCTCTGTGTTCCTTCCAGGAGTTTCTCCGTCTTTCATACTCCCAGACTTTTCACGGTGTTTACTTGTTATATTACAGCACTTATCCCATGTGTGGAAGGTTTCCCTGGAAAACCTAGACTATCTAGAAGGTAGGATTGATACTGTATTCATTTTTATGTTCCTAGGATCCATTGCAAAGTGATACACGTGTGCACATACACATTTTTTTAAATCAGTTTTAATCTCTTTACACATTTTTTTAAGAGTTAATGGATGGCCGGGCACAGTGGCTCATGCCTGTAATCCTAGCACTTAAGGAGGCTGAGGCGGGCGGATCACCTGAGGTTGGGAGTTCAAGACCAGCCTGACCAACATGGAGAAACCCCATCTCTACTAAAAATACAAAATTAGCCGGGCGTGGTGGCACATGCCTGTAATCCCAGCTACTAGGGAGGCTGAGGCAGGAGAATCACTTGAACCTGGGAGGTGGAGGTTGCGGTGAGCCGAGATCACACCATTGCACTCCAGCCTGGGCAACAAGAGTGAAACTCCGTCTCAAAAAAAAAAGAGTTAATGGAAAAAGTCTCCTATCACTGATCTCTTTCACCACCACCCTTATCCTAGTCTGCTTGTGCACAGGAGACTTTGAGCTCTATAGACTCACTTTTACAATCTCACCCCAGCCTATATTATCAGACATCTCCAGCAAACCTTCCGGTGGCTCCTGCTACAGCTGACTTTTCACTATGTTTTTGTAACTTGTTGCTTTTGTCTTGTTTTGTTTTTTAAATATCCACAATGTCCTCACCCACTTCTAGCCTTTATTCATGCTGTTCTCTTTACTGAGGTCCTTCCCAACTCTGCCAGCTTAGACTCCTTTGAGACCAGCTCATCGAAGTCACTTTGTCTCTGAAGTTTCTCTGTCCCCCGCCCCTGCCATCAATCTTAGATAAGCTTAACTTGATGTTTCTACTCTCTCTCTAATCAAACTATGTGATCACTTATCGTTTATGGCAATTATCATTTTACATGTTAGTCCTCCAGACAAAAATAAGAACCCTTCAGAGACAGGGATTTTGCTTTGTTTATCTTACTCTTCCTAAAATTTATGCCTGGCACGCAGCAGGCACTGAATAAATAATTGTTGCATGAATGGATGAATGAACGAGTTAATAGTAAGTGCTCATAACATTTGGATGGGCTGCACTTGGAGGCCATCCCTGAAGTTACTTATTAGGGGCAACACACCTGTATGCTGTGTTTGTCACATTCGCATCTTGGCTTGGCACCTCGAACTGGAGGCTTTCTGGTGTTGTTTGCCATTCTAATGCAGGTGTAGAAACCTAATTACATATGCCCTTTGTAAATGTGCAGACCCTTAAACTAGGATTGCTGGATTTAGCCAATAAAAGCACAAGTTGCCCAGTTAAATTTGAATCACAAACCACAAACTATGTTTTTAAATGTATGTCCCAAATATTACTTACACTAAAAAAATTATTCAGCTTATCAAAAATTCAAATTTGACTTATGTATTTTATCTAGCAGCCTTACCTCAAAGGCCAAATTTCCAAACCCTGCCTTCTTGCACTCAGATCCTGTTAATTCTTAGATAATTTTATGAACTATGCAATTTTATCATCTTTATTAGACAACCAGTCCTCCAACTCTGCTTGCTCTTTTACATACATTTAAACACTTTGCTTTCTTCAAAATTCTTTTATTATATTTTAAACATCAGAGTTTAGCCACTTAACAGAATTGTATTTGAGAGGGCAAATCCCCCTGTATGTTTCCACTGGCATTCTCTGTATATTTTCTTGAAGTCTCTATTCTGCAGTACGTCTTAGTTAAAGGAAGATTGTCTCCAGGTATGGCAATGGGGCTGCTGTAGGCCATTAGAAACCCTGCAGAGCTGTTTGGGCTGTAAAATGCCACTTCCCTGCAGAGGAAAGGTGGGAGTGACGCTACCCAACCGGGTCTCTGTGCCGACCTAGCTTGGCAGCCATTACATATTATTATACACTAGGTTTTCCACGACTTTTGCAAAAGTTAGAGCCACCAGGTGATTTGAAAGAAGGCATTTCAGTTTCTTAGTACTGGTAAATGAGCACCAAAACCAAAAATGTGGGCACCAACTGCAGCTGCACATATTTTTGTTTCATAGGCACAGTTCCTATCACATTAAATCGCGTTCCCTTGAAGCTTCAAAGTGGATGACAGTTCTACACGACAGACTTTTCATTACACGTAATTAATTTTCCCTGTGATAAGTCGCCATCCCTTCAACATCCACACTTGAAAATTACCGGCTAACACTGTCCCTAGGTGTCTAAACTCATGCAAAACATTTCTTTAGTACTCAAATACCACAGCTCCGCATTCTGAAAAACATGAAACGTCCGTCAGAAATTACTAAGAAGTGGTGACTGGAATTTAGGAGCATTTACATTAGGGAAAAAAGGGATATGTTAAAAGGGGGTTGGGGTGGAGGTGCAATAAATGTGGCTGAATATGGCTGAGAAGCGTGGGGAAAATGGCTCAATCCGGGAACGAAAAATCAATTTGCCAGGGCCATGCTAAGACTGGAACATCTCTCTCCTCTATATTTCATGAGAAGCCATCCTGATGGCCACAGACATGCCTGCCATCAGAGCAGGGTTCAGCAGGACTGGACGGGTATGCCTGACAGCAGTTTACAGCAAACAGACATTTACCACCGAGCAAATCATCAGAGAAGGCACCTGGCGAAGGGCTGTATCTTTCATCTTTGGAAATGGACTGAAGAGATATTTAATGTGTCAAGAGCTCTACTTCCGGGAGACCAATATTTCTTTTTTATTCCGTTATTTCAAGGAGGGCTCCCAGTAAATTTTGCTTGGTAAGGAGATTAGTTTCAGAGCCATGGACTCCCGTAGAATATATCCTGGATGTTTACGTTGCAAAAACCCAGGGCATTGTTATTTATTTCTTCTGTCAGAAAAGCAAGACAGCAATAAACTACCGCTTAACTTGTAAATCACAGAAGTGACTAACCTGAACGAAAGTTACTTGAGGACTAAGGAAGAGGGATTATTTATTCTGCTGTTAGAACTGATCTACAAAGAGATGATACGTTTTCTGATCATGCTTAGCTTCTCAAATAAGTTAATTCTTTTTTCTGGTCATTCTTAGTAAGCTATAATTTGTCCATCCATTTGTCAAAAATGAGTTTTCATTTCATTGCTTCAGGACCCATTCATTTTTTAAACCTGTTACACAGTCAGCGTGACTTTGTCAAGTTATTTCTTTTGTTCCGTTCCCGTGTTGAGTAGCTCTCTTTTGCCCGAGTCAGTATTTTAGGCTTTATTTTAGTTTGGTTTAGTTTGGGGTTTGTTTGTTTTTTTTCCTTAATTTGAGGAAGCCTATTCTCCGACATTATTTGCCCAGTTAGAAACTACTACTACCCTGGGAACTGACTTCGACCTGAATTTTATTTCCTCCAGGAAGACAGGATGGAAACCCCATTTCACGTTTTGGCTTCCCAGGAGCCGCAGCCCAGGCCGACCAGCGCACAGGTTTCGGGCAGGAAATGTCAGGGCGCCTTTAAGAGGAATCTGCGGTAATTTTCCACCGCCCCGCCGACGCGGCGGGATGCTGGGCGCGGCAGAATGCGGCTGCGCGGCAGGGCGCGCGCCTCCGTTGCCAGGATACCGCCTCCTCCACCCCCGGCGCCCGGGGCCCTTTTGTTTCCAAGATGGCCTCCGTATCCTGTTTTAGTGCGCCAGGAACAAAGCCAATTGCACACTGTTTAGCTTAGCGGAAAGCAGAAGTTATATGGCTGGCTCTCAGACTGTTCAATGTCAATATGTATTTACTGTTATAACCTTACAAAAATCCGTTCAGTTATGTTGTCTGGATGAGGAAAATCAAGGGAGTGCCTGCAGGTGTGTAAGCCATGGTCTCAGCCTTTCTGTGGCAGGGCTTTTGCATTCGTTGTTACTTTGGATAATAATTCTGGCTTTTCTTGTTAAACTAGCTCAGGCAGAAGTCTAGGCGATGACGGTTAACTATAGAACCATATAATTACGTGTAGTTCAGTTTGGGTAATGATGCCCCGGGCCATGTCCACTCCCCTTTTAAAAATACTTATTTTTCTTTCTTTTTTTTTTTTGAGACAGAGTGTCGCTCTGTTGCCCAGGCTGGAGTGCCCTGGCCCGATCTGGGCTTACTGCAACCTCCGCCTCCCGGGTTCAAGGGATTCTCCTGACTCAGCCTCTCGAATAGCTGGGATTATAGGCGCCCACCACCACACCTGGCTAATTTTTTTTGTCTATTTACCAGAGACGGGGTTTCACCATGTCGGCCAGGCTGGTCTCGAACTCCTGACCTCAGGCGATCCGCCTGCCTTGGTCTCCCAAAGTGCTGGGATTACAGGCATGAGCCACCGCGCCCGGCCCTATTTTTCTTTTTCTTGAAATACTACTTTACGGCCGGGCCCAGCTACTCGGGAGGCTGTGACAGAAGAATCGCTTGAGCTCGGGAGGCTGAGGTTGCAGTGAGCCGAGATCGCGCCATTGCACTCCAGCCTGGGCAACAAGAGGCAGACTCCGTCTCAAAAAAAAAAAAAAAGAGCTTACACCTAGATCTGATCTTATGGTACCACTATAATTATTAGTAGATTATAAATTCCTTGGGGATAGGAACTTTGTTTTTTATCCATCTTTGTATCCCGAAAGTGGCTCTGCCTGTAACAAACCTTCAAATAAAGTTGCTAAATAATACTAATTCACATAAAAAAGATACTAATTAACATCTATTCTGCCGAGCACTGCCATTAAGATAGGTACCTCCATTTTATCCCCTATCTTACAGATAGAGAAACTAAGGCTCTGGGAGGTTAAGTAATTGCCTGAGGTGCCACAGCTAGTCGTGCATGGTGGAATCCGCATCCACACCCAGGCAGTCTGATAAGAGCCTGCCCTAAGGCAGCCATTGTGCTATATATACTGCCTCTGTAAATATACTACTGGGAGTACGTGATGTCTTCTAAGTGCAGCACTTGCAGAGTGTGAAAGCCTCTTTCCCTGAAATATACCCCTCTTTGTTGTGAACTGACTTCTCACATTTGAATCAGGTATTAGTCATCCAGCCATTTAGATGCTTCCCTCTGAGCTGAAAGCCCCAACCCTAGCCAACCTTGGTGGCAGGGATTGGGGAAGTGTAATTTAAAATTTTCTGCCAACCTATAAAGGAAAAACAAAAACAAACCAAAAAACAAAACAAAACGAAAAAAACCTACCCACAAAAGCAGAAGAAAGAACAGTTCTATGATAGACTAAGCATTAAGCTAAAATGTGATGTGCATCACAGGTCATCAGCTAAAGAGATTGCAAAGGACAGAAAGAAATTTCACCCTTTTACATACCTAAGCAGATATATACCCCATTACCATACATGTTTTCAAGATTAAATAGTAACCAGTCTCCAAGTAAGAGGACTTGGCAGCAGCATTTGTAACACCTAGTTCATGCAAAATACACACAATAATTGGTAGCTGGTAATCTGTGTTAGCTAATTACTTTTATTTAGAGGAAAAATAAACTTACATTTTTTAACAGGAATTAGGTTTGCACCTTGAAGTAAGGTACCTACTGGAGTTAAGACTCCTACTCTCCCACAGAAACTGTTTAAGTAGGGACGCTACCTTCTGTGGTGATTGCATTTCAAAGAGACAGCTCCCAGGTCATTGAGTAAGACATTTCTGGGCTGTAAAGCTGGCAAGAGGCTTATTTAGCTTTTAAAAAGATTTACATACCTCTCAAAGGGATAGAGAAAGAATTTTCCCTTACAAGTTTTCTCAAATAAATGCTGAAAGGAAGAGAGGAAGGGGAGTCTTTTTCCCTTGCTGTACTAGGGACACATTGACTTATATTTTAGATCTGCATCTGTGTCAAGATTAGACCAGCTATTCCAGTCAAAGAGTCAGCTTGCATTCAGAGTTTCACCTTGCTGGCCCACCCTTTCCACAGACATAATAATGAATCAGATAGTGGGAAGCCAGGAGAAGGTATTGTCAAATGCTGAGGGTTAAATCCTCTATTTTGATGGAAATTTTTACTTCCTGGTTTCTTTGAAATTAAGCCTAATTTCTGGCAGATGCTGAAGTGAGTTTGCATGCTGCACCAGGCCACGATAATGTGTCTACGAAATGCACACCAGGCAACTGGCCTTGATATTCTTTTGAGTTGTCTTCACTCCTCAGTCTTCTCTCTTCTACTCATGTAGGCACTTTGGAGATGCCTCACAAGGACTTCTCTCCACTGACCTCCTGAGCTTAAGACACCTTTGCTTCGGCCGGGCGTGGTGGCTCACGCTTGTAATCCCAGCACTTTGAGAGGCCGAGGCGGGTGGATCACGAGGTCAGGAGATCGAGACCACAGTGAAACCCCGTCTCTACTAAAAATACAAAAAAATTAGCCGGGCGTGGTGGCGGGCGCCTGTAGTCCCAGCTACTCGGAGAGGCTGAGGCAGGAGAATGGCGTGAACCCGGGAGGCGGAGCTTGCAGTGAGCCGAGATCGCGCCACTGCACTCCAGCCTGGGTGACAGAGCGAGACTCCGTCTCAAAAAAAAAAAAAACTGTTGACCTACAGGTTGAGTCAAGCCCACCAAACTATTTTGTTGTGCTCTTTTTAACATTTGTTTTGTAAAATTTGAAGCTACATTTTAAAATCTGAATTTACATACAAATCAAAGACTTCGCCTTATCTTTTTTTTTTTTTTTTTTGACTTTGGCTTATTTTACAGAACAAGATACAGCAGGCGGGCGGGGTGGCTCACACCTGTAATCCCAGCACTTTGCGAGGCTAATCCCAGCACTTTTCGAGGCCCAGACGGGTGGATCACCTGAGGTCAGGAGTTTGAGACCAGCCTGGCCAACATGGTGAAACCCTGTCTCTACTAAAGATACAAAAATTAGCTAGGTGTGGTGGCGCACACTTGTAATCCCAGCTACTTGGGAGGCTGAGGCAGGAGAATCGCTTGAACCC
>NW_026652308.1:627239-637348 GCF_009828535.3 Hylobates moloch | reverse complement strand
CCCTTTTTTTTTTTTGAGACAGAGTTTTGCTCTTGTTGCCCAGGCTGGAGTGCAATGGTGTGATCTCGGCTCACTGCAACCTCTGCCTCTTGGGTTCAAGCAATTCTCCCGCCTCAGCCTCCCGAGTAGCTGGGATATTACAGACATGCACCACCACGCCCAGCTAATTTTGTATTTTTACCAGAGATGGGGTTTCTCCATGTTGGTCAGGCTGGTATCGAACTCCCAACCTTAGGTGATCCACCCACCTCGGCCTCCCAAAGTGTTGGGATTACAGGCGTAGGCACTGCACCCAACTGAGGGAGCCCATTTCTTAGTGGAAATGAAGAGTTGCCTTTGTTTATTAGACACATAAAATGTGTCTGTTTCTATTTTTCTTAAATCTAGCTGCTTTGCTCATTAAAGTTAACTTCCTGGCCTCTATAGATATTTGAAATTTTGACTCTTAGGGTCAAAAACTGAGGCATGGTTGGAGTCGTGGGGGAGGAGGAAGGAAGGATAAACAAGTTCAGCAAATGGTTAAGATTCCAAGCTAGCTGGGTGCGGTGGCTCATGACTATAATCCCAGCGTTTTGGGAGGCAGAGGTGGGCGGGTCATTTGAGCCTAGGAGTTTGAGATCAGCCAGGACAAAATAAGGAGACCCTGCCTCTATAAAAAGTTTAAAAAATTAGCCAGGCATGGTGGTATGTGCCTGTAGTCCCAGCTACTCAGGAGACTGAGGCAGGAGAACAATTTGAGCCCAAGAGGTTGAGGCTGCAGTGGACTATGATTGTGACACTGCACTCCAGCCTGGGTGACACAGAAAGACCCTGTCTCAACAACAACAACAACAAAACAAACAAAAAACACCAAACTTAAACAGAATTCCCTAATTACCCACTTAAACAGACTTCCCAAATTACCCTTTAGCCAATCCTTTAATTTCACCTTGGACATCATTTCTAACATTTGCTGCATTTTAGTTGAGTGTAGGAAGTGTAGGGGCAGAAAAATGTGATACCTTTCTTCACCCATAGTAAAGGTCACAGCAACACTCTTATGACAAAAGACAGGTTAACAAGAGAAAAGCACAACAAATTTATCTAATCAAAGTTTTATATGACAGAGGAGTCTTCAGAAACGAAGACCCAAAGGCCCACGGAAAGCTATCCTTTTTTACTATTATTATTATGAGACAGTCTCGCTCTGTCGCCAGGCTGGAGTGCAGTGGCGTGATCTTGGCTCACTGCAACCTCTGCCTCCTAGGTTCAAGAGATTCCCCTGCCTCAGCCTCCTGAGTAGCTGGGACTACAGGCGCACGCCACCATGCCTGGCTAATTTTTTTTTCTTTTTTTTTTTTTTAGTAGAGACAGGGTTTCACCATGTTGGCCAGGATGGTCTCGATCTCCTGACCTCATGATCCGCCCGCCTCGGCCTCCCAAAGTGCTGGGATTACAGGCGTGAGCCACCGCACCCAGCCGCAAAGCTATCCATTTTTATGCTTAGGGTTCATGAAGAATGGACAGCCATGTAGAAATATCAAAGCAGGTCTGAGCTAGTACTGATAGTCTGAGGCGGGGAAACCCACCAAGCCCTGTCTGTTCAGATCCTTCTTGGCCTCTCTGTGCAGCACTCTTTCCTCCTGGGTGTAGGCAGGACCCCTTGCAGAACAAGGGTCTTGTGATCTACTATATCAGACAAGATAGGTCAGAGAATTTGTTTATGGCCAGTTCCTAAACAGAAAGGCAGGGGAATCCTAGAGTAGTATTTCTAGCTCCAAGACCCGCCTTGGGGAAAAGGAATTCTAGTTTCTATGGCCTGTTTTAGGGGAGAAGTGGGAGAGGAAGACAGGAGGGCAAGAGAAGGGCTGAGAGAGACTTTGCTTCTGAGGCCCTTCTATCATCCTTCAGTTCAAAGTACTTGGCATGCCAAAGCACCGAACTTTCAGGTATCATTTTCTAAGCCCCAGCAACACAATTCTCTGTTTCCTATAGCTACTGCCTTGGCAAAAGCCTGTGAGTTAAGTTTATACATATGCATTTTGTCCTTAATGACTCCAGAAATATAGAATGCATACAAAAAAGTTCGGTTCATATGAGTAATTGGTTTTTCAGAGCATTATCCACAGCACCTTATATATGGTAGACATTATCTGCTGGGTAGAACTAAGAACTGTTTTGCAAAACATAGGAACAAGAGGCCGAGTGCGGTGGATCATGCCTGTAATCCTAGCAGTTTGGGAGGCCGAGGCGGGCAGATCACAAGGTCAGGAGATCGAGACCATCCTTGCTAACACGGTGAAACCCCGTCTCTACTAAAAATTAAATAAATAAATAAATAAATAAAAATTAGCCGGTCATGGTGGTGGGCATCTGTAGTCCCAGCTGCTGGGGAGGCTGAGGCAGGAGAATGGTGTGAACTCGAGAGGCAGCACTTGCAGTGAGCCAAGATCGCGTCACTGCACTCCAGCCTGGGCAACACAGCGAGACTCCATCTCAAAAAAAAAAAAAATAGGAACAAGAAAAAAAAATGTTAGTCTTGTTGCTGTCAATGCTTACATAACAAAATGAGTGCCCAAATAAATACTATCTTTCTAAACACCAGTGAGGTAAGTACTGATGCGAGTGCAAAGTAGTAAGATGTTGAGGTTCTGTTTCACGTGAAATTTATTTATTTACTTACTTTTTATTATTATTTTGAGATGGAGTCTCACTCTGCCCAGGCTAGAGGGTAGTGGTGTGGTCTCAGCTCACTGCAACCTCCACCTCCCGGATTCAAGCAATTCTCCTGCTTTAGCCTCCTGAGTAGCTGGGATTACAGGCGCCTGCCCCACGTCCAGCTAATTTTGTATTTTTAGTAGAGATGGGGTTTTGCCATGTTGGCCAGGCTGGTCTCAAACTTCTGACCTCAGGTGATCCACCTGCCTTGGCCCCCCAAAGTGCTGGGATTATAGGCATGAGCCACCGTGCCTGGCCTAATTTTTTGTACTTTCAGTAGAGACAGGGTTTCACCGTGTTGGCTAGGCTGGTCTCAAACTCCTCACTTCAGATGATCCACTCGCCTTGGCCTCCCAAAGTGCTGGGATTACAGGCATGAGCCACTGTGCCTGGCCGTCACATGAAATTTATCAAGATGACAAAACCATATTTCAGAAACTACAAACATTGGTTTTAATTCCAGAGATTTAACAAAGCTTGTTTACACGGAAGGATATTTATTTATTTATTTATTTATTTATTTATTTATTTATTTATTTATTTTTGGAAGGGGGAACAGAGTGTCACTCTGTCACCCAGGCTGGAGTGCAGTGGCACATTCTCTGCTCACTGCAACCTCCACCTGCCAGGTTCAAGCTCTTCTCCTGCCTCAGTCTCCCGAGTAGCTGGGATTATAGGCGCCTGCCACCACACCCAGCTAATTTTTGTATTTTTTGCAGAGATGGGGTTTCATCATGTTGCCCAGGCTGGTCTCAAACTCCTGACCTCAAGTGATCTGCCCCCCTTGGCCTCCCAAAGTGCTGGAATTACAGGCGTGAGCCACCATGCCCGGCTGAGGAAGGATTTTAAATTATTGTTTTCTCCTAAATTCTTTAAGATTAGATTTACATTGTTCGAACAAGAATCCTATCTGGTTGCATAGAATAGAGACTCTGAACACCTTGAGCGTTTGCTTTTTTTTTTTTTTTTTCCGACAGAGTATCTGTTGCCAGGCTGGAGTGTACTAGTGGTGTGATCTCGGCTCACTGCAACTTCCACCTCCTGGGTTCAAGCAATTCTCCTGCCTCAGCTTCCCAAGTAGCTGGGACTACAGGTGTGTACCACCACACCCAGCCAATTTTTGTATTTTTAGTAGAGACGGGGTTTCACCATGTTGGCCAAGATGGTCTCATCTCTTGACCTTGTGGTCCGCCTGTCTCGGCCTCCCGAAGTGCTGGGATTACAGGCCTGAGTCACCACACCCGGCCGCGTTTGCTATCTTTTAATGCCATTATTGACTGTGGACTGATGTGAAGCCAAGGCAAAGTGTTCCACTTTGCTCCAAACATGCTGGGACATCATGAAATAAAACTCAAGTCATCTGTCCCCTTCTCCTTGCTTAGGATTTTAAAGTCATTAGGCCGGGTGCAGTGGCTCACTGTAATCCCAGCACTTTGGGAGGCTAATGCAGGAGGATTGTTTGAGGCCAGGAGTTCAAGACGAGCTTGGTCAACATAGCAATATCCTGTCTCTGAAAAATGAAATAAAATAAAATAATAAAAATTAATTGAATTTTGTTTTACTTGTCTATATTAGCCCTTTCCAAATCTGGAGAACTGTTAGAGCAGTGGTTGGGAATGGGGTTAAGTTGGGAAAGCCTCAGCTGATTCTGACATACCCTGCCCTTAAGAACCACCGGTTTGTTTTCCTTTAGGTCCACTTAAAAACAACTGAAGAAGGCCAGGCGCGGTGGCTCACACTTGTAATCCCAGAACTTTGGGAGACCAAGGCAGGCAGATCACCTGAGGTCAGGAGTTGGAGACCAGCCTGGCCAACACGGTGAAACCCCGTCTCTATTAAAAATACAAAAATTAGCCGGGCGTGTTGGTGCACATCTGTAATCCCAGCTATGCAAGAGGTAGAGGTGGGAGAATCACTTGAACCTGGGAGGCGGAGGTTGCAGTGAGCTGAGATGGCAACACTGCACTCCAGCCTGGGTGACAGAGGGGGACTCTTTTTTTTTTTTTTTGAGACAGAGTCTCGCTCTGTTGCCAGGCTGGAGTGCAGTGGCACGGTCTCGGCTCATTGCAACCTCCACCTCCTGGGTTCAAGCGATTCTCCTGCCTCAGCCCCCCAAGTAGCTGGGATTACAGGCACGTGCCACCACGCCCGGCTAAGTTTTGTATTTTTTTTTTAGTAGAGATGGGGTTTCACCATGTTAGCCAGGCTGGTCTTGAACTCCTGACCTCATGATCTGCCCGCCTTGGCCTCCCAAAGTGCTGGGATTACAGGCGTTAGCCACCGCACCTGGCCGGGACTCTGTCTTAAAAAAACAAACAAACAAAAAACTGAAGGGTATACAACAAGGATTCTCTCGAGGGGAAGCCTGCATCAGATAATTTTACATTTATTAAACTGGTGGCGAAAGAGTTCTATGCAGTTGAAAGGAACAATCAGCTATGTAAATTGCCCTTACTTTGGACTTGAGAAAAGCAGAAGGAACACATTGCCCACTAGGAAGGACTTAAAGTTAGAGTCTTGAGAGCCTTGTCTTGATGAAAAGACTAAGTAGGGCCAAGGGAAAGCTGGCTGTATTGATGAGAAATGGAAATAAGGCACCTTTCTTTTTTTTTTTTTTTTTTTTTGAGACGGAGTCTCACTCTGCCCCCCAGGCTGGAGTGCAGTGTGCAGTGGCAGTACGTGATTTTGGCTCACTGCAACCTCTGCCTCCCGGGTTCAAGTGATTCTCCTGCCTCAGCCTCCCTAGTAGCTGGGACTACAGGCACATGCCGCCACACTCAGCTAATTAAAGCACCTTTCTCAGAGGCTAGAAGCTGCCCAGAAATTTTTTCGGTCTGTTGGAAGAACCAAACCATATTGCATAGTAGGATTGTATTCATCCTGCATGTCTCAAGTCACAATCCTCCAGATATTCAACCAAAGTGCTTGATTCTGTTGGCACAAGGACCATGAAATCTTCAGTAGCTAAGGAGACTCTTTGACAAATAGATTTATTGCATATGATGTAAAAGGGGCTCATTCAGAGAACTACACATTTACTTGCTGTTAGATGTGAGAAATTGAAGCTTTGAGAATTGTCATTTTGTAAGCATGCTGTAATAATTGTGTTCTCTACAAAAATGGAGAAATACTTAATCTTTGCAGGTTTTTATTTCGAAAAAGGGAATACAAATATTTTGATACCTGACTTTATTTTAAAGATACTGGCAAGCAAGGAAAGATACTCAGTTTGCTAAATTATAGCATAGATTTGAAAGACAGGGAAATTTTTTTTTGTTATTTTGATTCTTTCTGATTCAGAACCTGCGTGAGTTTCCATTCCTGGGATAGAGGGCCCTGCCAAAGCCAACTCAGTCTCCTGTTATTGCAGAAATTTAAAGGTTACTTGAGCTGATTGATACCAATTAAAATAAAAGCATCTACTGCCATTTTATTAAACGCCCTATTTAATCTCCACATCCCAAGTTCATTCTCTCTCTCTCTTTTAAGGCTCTACATGGGCCTCAACATTCTCTCTTCTTCAGTATCAGCTGTCCTCATCCCTATTCAAAGTCAGAATAACTTGGAATCTATTCAGGGCTGCTACTTAATTGGATGAAGAAAGTACTCTGTTGCATGCTAACCTCCCAGATTTGAATTAGAACCGAGGTCCTGAATCTACACAAGACCTTTTTCCCTTTCCTTTCTGCATTTATTTCTTTTTTTTCTACATCTTTCTTTTTGAATTTTTTTTTTTTTTCTGAGATAGGGTCTTGCTCTGTCGCCAGGCTGGAGCGCAGTGGTGCGATCTGGGCTCACTGCAACCTCTGACTCTGGTTCAAGCGATTCTCCTGCCTCAGCCTCCGGGTAGCTGGGACTACAGGGGCACACCACCACGCCCAGCTAATTTTTTTATTTTTAGTAGAGACGGGGTTTCACCATGTTGGCCAGGATGGTCTCCATCTCTTGACCTCGTGACCTGCCCCCCTCGGCCTCCCAAAGTGCTGAGATTACGGGCATGAGCCACCGCGCCGGGCCTCTTTTTGAATTTTTTTTTAAAAAACACCTGAAGTTTAGGAAAGTAGAAGAGGCCAAAGAAACAAGAGTGTTATACATGCACACTTGCAGAAAGGTAGTAAAATACCTGCATAGTTCTGGCTATCAAGCTTTTGGACTGAGATATGCGTAAGCAAGGCAAAAGATCCCATAGTGCAGGAATATCAACCAGTCCAGTTTCCCAAGGAAACTAAAAGTAACTGAAAATGAGAAGGTCGCCATATAGGAAAATTTAAGGTGGGGCATAATTATTAATACACTGCTTCGGAAATACTGGTATAGAAGATTCATATATGGACTTCAATGCATACATGTCTTATATTTAGCTATGGGAAAATTATCATCAAAATCTTCATTTATACAAATCATGGGTAATAGAAATAAAATCAGGAATTGTGTACAGTCAGACCCCAGGTTTACACAAACTAGAGGTTTAAATTAAGTTCCCTTCATTTTATAAAACCATGACACAAGCTGTAAATAAAGGAGCTCTGGCTTTAGGCCTCTTTCTGTTTATAGACAGTAAATTTAAATCCTTTGTCCCTGCAGACCAACTCAAAGCAGTAACCTTGGCTACCGTTGCCGCAGAAGAAATATACCCTGCAGATTTCCAGTTCTATATTCAGTTTTAGAAAATTGGTCATGTTGAAAGGGAAAAAACAATTTTACTTTGCCTCAGTTATTGACACCAAGAAGCACTCCTCAGCCTGTTCAGAGGGGAAACAATGAGTCATTCATGCTGTCAGCCCAGGTGGTGCATGAATTCCAGACAGAGGCCGCTGAATTAAGCCGTGGAGGCGTCTCTCTGAGCAGAGCCCGCAATGCGCCGGCTTGGGGCTCCCTGCAGCCTCTGGGGGAGGCAGGGCGGCCCAGAGCAGGCCTGTGCTGGAAAGGAACGCGAAGCCCCATAACCAAGCCTGTACCTCTGCAGTGCTAGTCCCAAGGGGCCTCCGAGCTGTTTGTCACCATGTGATTGGCTCAGGAGAGGGGTGGAGAAATGAAAACACTCTGCCCAGGATATATTTAGTTGAAGTGCAGCTGGGGAAGTGCTTAAACAAGGGAGCTTTTGTCCTTATGTTGAAGTGTTTTTCTTAACTCCTCAAGGGTGAAAAACTTAAGCCACGTACTGATCCCATTCCCCCCCACCACCCCCAGTGTATTTTCTCTTCTTTAGGAAATGCTCTTATTCTGAAACTTTAGAATTATCTAGGGTTTGTTGTATAAGAGGAAACTGAGCAATTTTGATGCAGAACTGACAAAATTTAAAGCACAAACGTAGTGGGAGACACAGTTAAGAAACTCAAATAATTTCTTGACACATTAGAAGTTTGCATTCTTGCCATTAATTTTCTGTAAGTTCAAACTGGAAATTGGCTATTTTCAAACGTCTTTACTTGAACTAATTTATGGAGTTAAAAACATAATTAAGTTTTATAAGCCGACAGAGCCCTGTTTCACTCGAGCTGATTCGCATTTTCCAGTAATGAAAGATTTACTTCTGCGCTGATGAGCACAGCTTCTTTGCAACAGATTACTGATGAGCCATGTAATGGCTCCTGTTCACACCCTCCTCAAAAAATGGCTGAAAACTGCCACCTTGCTGCACGGCTTTACAGCCAATATGTAAATACTGTATATTAGGGGCACATTATCTATTATTAAGAAGTAATGTGGCGGGGCACAGTGGCTCATGCCTGTAATCCCAGCACTTTGGGGGGCCGGAGCAGGCAGATCACCTGAGGTCAGTTCAAGACCAGCCTGGCCAATGTGGTGAAACATCTTTCTATGAAAAATACAAAAATCAGCCAGGCGTGGTGGAGCATACCTGGAGTCCCAGCTACTCAGGAGGCTGAGGCATGAGAATCTCTTGAACCCAGAGGGGAGGTGGCAGTGAGCTGAGGTTGCACCACTGGAGTCCAGCCTGGATGACAAAAAAAAAAAAAAAGTAACACAGGAAATATTTTCCATGAAAATTCCATTTGCAGTTATGAAGCAAGGGCAAAAACTTCTGGACAAGGAGCGTGTGGTTTTGTTGATACTAGGAAAGCAGGCTGTAATAGTGTTCTCCAGAGAAACAGAACCAGTAGGATGTGCATATTTATAGACAAAGATTTCTCTCATTCTTTTTTTTTTTTTTTTGAGACAGGTCCTTGCTCTGTCACTCAGGCTGGAGTGCACTGGCGTAATCATGGCTTCCTGCAGCCTCAACCTCCCCTAGCTCAAGCAATCCTCCTGCCTCAGTCTCGCGAGAAGCTGAGACTACAGGTGCATGCCACCATGCCCAGCTAATTTTTTATTTTTTGTAGAGATGGGGTTTTGCCATGTTGCCCAGCATGATCTCGAACTCCTGAGCTCAAGCCATCTGCCAGATTCAGCCTCTCAAAGTGCTGGGATTACAGGCATGAGCCTGACTGAGAGAGAGATTTTGTTTAAGGAATTGACCCATGCTTATGGAGGCTAAGTTCAAAATCTGCAGTGTGGGCTGGTAGGCTAGAGACCTAGAAAAGAGCCAGTGTTGTGGTTCAATCCAAAAGATGTCAGCTGACAGAATTCCAAGAATTTCTTCTTGTCTGGAGCCAGGAGAACGAGAGGGAGTCTCTTGTTCTATTCAGGCCTTCAACTGATGTGATGAGGCCCACCCACAGTATGGAGGGCCATCTGCTGTACTTAATGTTCACCAATTTCAACGTTAATGTCATCCAAAAACACCCTCACAGACACATCCAGGAGAATCTTTGACCAAATGTTTGGGCACTGTGGCCTAACCAAGTTGACACATAAAATTAACCAACCACAGATTAACAAACTCATTTTAAAAAATTCATGTGTTAACTTCACTTGTTAGAGTAACAGCATTGCTTACCATGTTGTAGATGTTGTAAAGGTATAAAAATGGGTACCCTTACGACATCTGTGTCCCCCGAAGACAAGGATCTCTCTCTCTCTCTCTCTCTCCCCTTCCTTCTATCCTGTTCTCCCTCCTCCCTCTTCTCTCCTGGGAGACTTGCCTTTTGATCCCAGGCACCATGTTGTTAGGAAGTTCATGGAGAAGCCATGTGTAGATATTCCAGACGATAGCCGCCAGCCCACACCAACATCAACTACGAGACATGTGAATGAACAAGCCTCAGATGATTGTTTCTCAGCCTTCAGAGGCTTCCAGCTGTGATGCAGACATGGTGCAGCAAAGTCAAGCTACCCTCTGCTGTGCCCTGTCTTGATTTATTTATTTAAAAATTTTAATTAATTTTAATTTTTTTATCTGTAAGCTTTGTTGGTCTTTTTTTTTTTTTTTTTGAGACGGAGTCTCGCTCTGTCACTCAGGCTGGGGTGCAGTGGCGCGATCTCGGCTCACTGCAAGCTCCGCCTCCCGGGTT
>NW_026652308.1:612120-626839 GCF_009828535.3 Hylobates moloch | reverse complement strand
CACGCCCGGCTAATTTTTTGTATTTTTAGTAGAGATGGGGTTTCACCGTGGTCTCGATCTCCTGACCTCGTGATCCGCCCGCCTCGGCCTCCCAAAGTGCTGGGATTACAAGCGTGAGCCACCGCGCCCAGCCCGCTTTGTTGGTCTTAACTGTCTCAATTCTGACCTGTAGAAACCATGAGATATTAAAAAAAGAGAAAGAAGAAGAAAATCATTGCTATTTTAAGCCACTAAATTTGGGAGCAATTTGCTATACAAGAAAAGATAACTACTATAGTAAGATTACGGTTAACTTTATAAGAAAGTACCAAACTGATTTCTTTCCTTTTTCTTTGAGATGGAGTTTCGCTCTTGTTGCCCAGGCTAGAGTGCAATAGTGCTATCTTGGCTCACTGCAACCGCCACCTCCTGGGTTCAAGCGATTCTCCTGCCTCAGTCTCCTGAGTAGCTGGGATTACAGGCACTGGCCACCATGCCTGGATAATTTTTTCTATTTTTAGTAGAGACGGGGTTTCACCATGTTGGCCAGGCTGGTCTCAAACTCCTGACCTCAGGTGATCCACCTGCCTCCGCCTCCCAAAGTGCTGGGATTACAGCATGAGCCACTGCGCCTGGCCACACATCTACTTTTGATCAGAAATATTATTACCCAATTCAGAAACCAATCTTATGCACCATGATATTTCATTGTCACATTTCATAAGACCAGCTCACCCCTACCCCGATACTAGAATTTATGCTTATACTTCCAATATGTTTTAAAATAATTGTTACCAACTGAGTCTGTATAGTTATTATTATATATAAAGTATATAAATATAATTCTCCACATCATGATTTATCAAGTTAACTTGCAAGCCCTGGCCGGGCGCGGTGGCTCACGCTTGTAATCCCAGCACTTTGGGAGGCCAAGGCAGGCGGATCACGAGGTCAGGAGATCGAGACCACGGTGAAACCCCGTCTCTACTAAAAATACAAAAAATTAGCCGGGCGTGGTGGCGGGCGCCTGTAGTCCCAGCTACTCAGAGAGGCTGAGGCAGGAGAATGGCGTGAACCCGGCAGGCGGAGCTTGCAGTGAGCCGAGATTGCGCCACTGCACTCCAGCCTGGGCGACAGAGCGAGACTCCGTCTCAAGAAAAAAAAAAAAAAAAATTTGCAAGCCCTGAAAGAGAAGAATAAAACTGTCTATCCACAGAGGTGGGATTCTTGATTCTAACTATACTATCACCTATTGATTGTTAATTAGCATTAATATTATTTCCATTAATGGAGAAATGCTATTTGTTAGGCATTTCACATATATAAGCTTACTTACCACAACAACACTACGAGGTACATATTTTTATCCTCATCTTTTTCCCAGGGAAGAGCAGGATTGGAGAGTTTATGAAACTTGGCTGTGACCACACAACTAAATTTGAACCCAGTATCCTTTTATTTGATCCAAAATAGGCTTTTCTTCATTTTTTTTCTAATTTTATACCACAATGTGGAATGTATTTTTGCCTGAAGTAAACAGTGGAAAATATTCTAGACTGGGATTTGGGAGACTAGGTTTTGTTCCTGGCTGTCTTACTAATCAACAGTCTTTTTTTAAGCATGTCTTTCTCTGGACTATGTTCCCTAACATTTAAAATAAAAATCACTTGAGGTCAGCAGTTCAAGACCAGCCTGGCCAACATGGTGAAACCTTGTCTCTACTAAAAATACAAAAATTAGCCGGGCGTGGTGGTGTTCACCTGTAGTCCCAACTACTCAGGAGGCTGAGGTGGAAGAATCGCTTGAACCCAGGAAGTGGAGTTTGCAGTGAGCCGAGATAGCACCACTTAACTCCAGCCTGGGTGACAGAGGGAGACTCTGTCTCAAAAAATATATATAAATAGGCCAGGCACGGTGGCTCCTACCTGTAATCCCAGCACTTAGGGAGGCCAGGATGGGTGGATCACATGAAGTCAGGAGTTTGAGACCAGCTTGACCAAAATAATGAAACCCCGTTTCTACTAAAAATACAAAAAACTAGCTGGGCATGGTGGCAGGCGCCTGTAATCCCAGCTAGTCAGGAGACTGAGACAGGAGAATCACTTGAACCCAGGAGGTGGAGGTTGCTGTGAGCTGAGATTGTGCCATTGCACTCCAGCCTGGGCAACAGAGTGAGACTCTGTCTCAAAATAAATATCTATTTATCTATTTATCTATCTATCTATCTATCTACACACACACACACACACACACACACACACACACACACACACACACACGTGAACCAAGGTGCAGAGATTAACTTTCCCAAAGTCACAAAACTAGTAAAGGGGGTTTAGCTGTGATTTAAACCCAGGCTGTCTGGCTCCAGAATCCGCCATGTTATTAAGCTACATTTATTGAAAGCCGCTGTTCAAAACAAGCTTATGGTATCATTAGGGATATTATTCTCTTCAATTCCACCATCTTTCCTACTTTTCCGGTGAAGAAACTGAGGCTTAGAAAATGTATCTCGTTCGGGCGGGGTGGTAAATACCTGTAATCCCAGGACTTTGGGAGGGCAAGGCAGGAGGATTATTTGAGCCCAGGAATTCGAAATCAGCCTGGGCAACACAGGGAGACACTGTCTCTCTAAAACAAATATTTAGGCCGGGCACAGTGGCTCACGCCTGTAATTCCAGCACTTTGGGAGGCCAAGGTGTGTAGACTGCCTGACGTCAGGAGTTTGAGACCAGCCTAGCCAACATGGTGAAACCCCGTCTCTACTAAAAATACAAAAAATTAGCCGGGCGTGGTGGCGGGCGCCTGTAGTCCCAGCTACTCCGGAGGCTGAGGCAGGAGAATGGCGTGAACCCGGGAGGCGGAGCTTGCAGTGAGCCGAGATCGCGCCACTGCACTCCAGCCTGGGTGACAGAGAGAGACTCCGTCTCAATAAAATAAAATAAAATAAAATAATTAAAAAAAAAAAAGAAAACTCCACAAGCTTTTCCACCATCCCTAGCCAAATATGCCACGGTCATCTTTTCCAGCAAGACCTTCAGTCCCAGGAACCAGGCCAGTTCTGTTACTCACACAGCCGGAGGCACTGCTTTACGGTCTAGAGCAATGTGGACCAACAGGTGAAGAACGACCGGGATGGAGTTGCCTGAATGTTACCCACCTATGGCTGTTTCTCTTGTGAAACAACCTGGGCAACTTAATTCATCTCAGTTCTCATGTTCTCTTCACTGAGATCAAAGTTTCTGATGAGGCTCAGGGTTCCTCCCAGAAAAGCCAGCTGAGTGCCTGCTTCTACCTGGCTTTGTCTAAAGATGCCTTGCTTGAGTGCCAGCCCTGGGTAAACCCCTCAGTGTTTTCCTGCCAAAGGAGAACACTGAGAAGCCCCTGGCCCCAAATGCTCTGATAGGATGGAGGAGAAACGTTTTTTATTTTGAGGCCACTGTCCCAGCCTTCCAACAACAAAACTAAATTGAAAATGATAGATACAGAGCCATTGATTCCCACCACCACACATTTAATTGTGAAAATGTCCCAACATACAGAAAAGTTGAAAAAAATGTGCAGTGAATACCCATCCATCCACCACTTCAATTCTACAATGAACATTTTGCTAGACTTGCTTTCTTTATAACATTACCTTCCATCTACCTAAGCCACTGATTTTTTTTTTTTTTTTTTGAGATGGAGTCTCACTCTGTCACCCAGGCTGGAGTGCAGTGGGGCGATCTCAGCTCACTGCAACCTCTGCCTCCTGAGTTCAAGCAGTTCTGTCTCGGCCTCCTGAGTAGCTGGGATTACAGGCACACGCTACCACACACGGCTAATTTTTGTATTATTAGTAGAGACGGGGTTTCACCATGTTGGTCAGGCTGGTCTCAAACTCCTGACCTCATGATCCATGTGCCTCAGCCTCCCAAAGTGCTGGGATTACAGGTGTGAGCCACCACAGCGCCCAGCTTTTTTTTTTTTTTTTTTTGAGGCAAGGTCTCACTCTGTTACCCAGGTTGGAGTGCAGTGGCAGGATCTCGCTGAACCACTAATTTTTGACCTTTTTGAAAGTTTGCCTTGAATATTCATTGCTTTTAAAACTTCAGAAAAGGAAACTTAACATCATGTTGAATAAACACAGAATGGCCGAGTGTGGTGGCTCACACCTGTAATCCCAGCAATTTGGGAGGCCGTGGCAGGTGGATCACCTGAGGTTAGGAGTTGAAGACCAGCCTGGCCAACATGGTGAAACCCTGTCTCTACTAAAAATACAAAAATTAGCTGGGCATGGTGGCACATGCCTGTAATCCCAGCTACTAGGGAAGCTGAGGCAGGAGAATCGCTGGAACCTGGGAAGCAGACATTGCAGTGAGCTGAGATCGTGCCACTGCACTCCAGCCTGGGCAACAGAGCGAGATTGTGTCTCAAAAAAAATAATAAATAAACACAGAATGAATAATTTTGTTGTATTCCAAATTAGGCTAGAGAGATGTTAGAAGTAGACAGAAAGGGAAAATGTGGCTTTCAGAAGGAAAAGAGAGGGTAAGAGAGGTGAGAAGAGGTAGAGAGGGCCCAAGAAAGGAAGGAAGGGTATGAAGACACAGGAAAGGAGTTTGCAAATGAGTGTGGGTGAAGCCACTAGCACAGCTGCTCATCAAGAGCTGGAGTGTCGGTTTTGTACCCAGGCAGCAGCTGTCACAAGGTTATGGACGCTGCTGTGGCCCCAGCCAGCTCCCAGCACTGATTACACCTCCTGCTGAGCTCTCCAGCTGCAGTCAGGAGAGCCCCAGGCAGCTGCACCTGGTCTCCTTGTGGAACACGTTGTCACTTGAAGGGTTCCTAGCCAGGGGTTCCAGCTCTAAAATTGAGGAGATCTGGAACTGAAACCAGATGCCAACCTTGATCTCCACTTCTGTTACTTAACCTCTCTAAGCTTCTGTATTCTCACCCATAAAATGGGCATAGTAAGAACATGGTCTCCCCATGTTGCCCAGGCTGGTCTCAAACTCCTGGGCTCAAGTGGTCTGCCTGTCTCCACTTCCCAAAGTGCTGGGATTACAGGTATGAGCCACTGCGCCCAGCCTACCTATAGTCTAATTTTTGTATCACGGAGTACTACATCTCCTCTCAGCTTTTCGTTTCCAGGATAAACTAATCCCCCTGCTTTTGTTTTGTTTTGTTTTTTGTTTTTTTAAGGCCAAGTCTTTCAGTGTGTTGTTATGACCAGTTGTAATTTCCATTCCTATGTGTTCAGGATCGATGTAAAGAAGTTAAAAGCTTTTTCCTGGCCGGACGCGGTGGCTCACACCTGTAATCCCAGCACTTTGGGAGGCCAAGGCAGGTGGATCACAAGGTCAGGAGATCGAGACCATCCTGGCTAACACGGTGAAACCCCATCTCTACTAAAAAAATAGAAAAAATCAGCCGGACGTGGTGGCAGGTGCCTGTAGTCCCAGCTACTCGGGAGGCTGAGGCAGGAGAATGGTGTGAACCTGGGAGGTGGAGCTTGCAGTGAGCCAAGATCATGCAACTGCACTCCAGCCTGGGCGACAGAGCGAGACTCTGTCTCAAAAAAAAAAAAAAAAAAAATACAAAAAAACCCAGCTTTTTCCTACTCTTCATTATCTCTTTCCCAGAGGTGAATTTTAACTTAATGTTACAGCAACAATTCTGCAAGTAATGTCCACATGCTGATTTCTCTTCACACATTGATGCCAATTGATGGGACCATAGCAAGCCATTGTCCTCTTTGTAACTGCTGACCTTTTCCATAGGCTGCATGGAAAGCAGGGAGAATTACTGTGCTCAGGTAGACAGGAGCTCTAGCCTGGCTCTTCCTGTCGTACCTGTGTGGTGGTGTGCCTCTTTCGCCTGTAAAGTGGAGATAAAAATGCTACTTCGGGGTTTTACTTATTTATTGATTGATTGATTGATTGATTGATTTGAGATGGAGTCTCGCTGTGTCACCCAGGCTGGAGTGCAGTGGGGTGATCTCTGGAGTGCAGTGGGGTGATCTTGGCTCACTGCTACCTCCGCCTCCCAGGTTCAAGTGATTCTCTGCCTCAGCCTCCCAAGTAGTTGCGATTACAGGCACACACAATCATGCCCAGCTAATTTTTGTATTTTTAGTAGAGATGGGGTTTTACCGTATTGGTCAGGCTGGTCTCAAACTCCTGACCTCAGGTGATCCATCTGCCTTGGCTTCCCAAAGTGCTGAGATTACAGGTGTGAGCCAGTGGACCCGGCCTACTTTGGGGTTTTAGAGTGGAGGAAATGAGATGATATCTATAGATGTTAGCTCCTGCCTCTACATTTTCTTTTTCTCTTTTTGGTAAACTCTATGACAGGGTCCCCAACTCCCAGGCCACGGACGGGTGCTGGTCTGTGGCCTGTTAGGAACCAGGCCGCACAGCAGGAGTTGAGCAGCACTGAGTGAGCATTACTGCCTAAGGTCTGCCTCCTGTCAGATTAGCGCGGCATTAGATTCTCATAGGAGCATGAACTCTATTGTGAACTGCATGTGAGCAGGATCTAGGCTGCCTGCTTTTTTTTTTTTTTTTTTTTTTGAGAAGGAGTCTCGCTCTTTCATCCAGGCTGGAGTGTAGCGGCGCGATCTCGGCTCACTGCAGGCTCCGCCCCCTGGGGTTCCCGCCACTCTCCTGCCTCAGCCTCCTGCGTAGCTGGGACTACAGGCGCCCGCCACCTCGTCCGGCTAATTTTTTGTATTTTTAGTGCTGCCTGCTTTTTATGAGAAGAATCTAATGCCTGATGATCTGACCTGAAGTGGAACAATTTCATGCTGACGATATTGCCTCTTACCTGGGCAGCAGAGTGAGACCCCAATTCAAAAAAAAGAAAGAAAAAAGAAAAAAATTTACACTATAGGGAGTTGCTGATATTTTTAATCAAATGATATTTCAAAGCAAATGAATCCCCTGTCCTCATGGAAAAATTGTCTTCCATGAAACTGGTCCCTGGTGCCAAAAAGACTGGGGACTGAAATGAGAATTTTATCTTTCTTCTTTTTTCCTTTTCCTTCCTACCTTTTTTTCCTCCCCCTTCTCCTCTTTGTCCTTCTTACCAAGGCCCTTTGAGGCCACAGGAACACAGCACACTCTATGCTTTCCCTCAACGACAAGCCACATCCCGCCCCCGCCCCCCATCTCATCAGCTGTCTTTCCCAGTCTCCTGTCTTAGGCGGGCAATTGGCAATGGGTGGTGTGTCAGCTTGTCAGCTGGTACACTGGGATCTATATACATACCTATGCGCCTGTTACCAGCACCTCAACTTTGATTCTGTAGTTTAATAATATTTTCAATTTCTCATCGGCTAGCCTCACTTTTTTTTTTTTTTTTTTTTTTTGAGATGGAGTCTCGCTCTGTTGTCCAGGCTGGAGTGCAGTGTCGCGATCTCGGCTCACTGCAAGCTCCACCTCCCGGGTTCACGCCATTCTCCTGCCTCAGCCTCCAGAGTAGCTGGGACTACAGGTGCCTGCCACCACGCCCGGCTAATTTTTGTTGTTTTTTTTTTTTTTAGTAGAGACAGGGTTTCACCGTGTTAGCCAGGATGGTCTTGATCTCCTGACCTCGTGATCCGCCTGCTTCGGGCTCCCAAGTGCTGGGATTACACGCGTGAGCCACCGCGCCCGGCTCTTTTTTTTTTTTTTTTTTTTTTTTCAGAATGGAGTCTTGCTCTGTCGCCCAGGCTGGAGTGCAGTGGTGCAATCTTGGCTCACTGTGAACTCCGCCTCCCAGGTTCAAGTGATTCTCCTGCCTCAGGCTCCCAAGTAGCTGGAATTACACACATGCACCACCACGCCGGACTAATTTTTGTATTTTTAATAGAGAGGGTTTCACCGGCCGGGAGCGGTGGCTCACGCTTGTAATCCCAGCACTTTGGGAGGCCGAAGTGGGCGGATCACGAGGTCAGGAGATCGAGACCACGGTGAAACCCCGTCTCTACTAAAAATACAAAAAAATTAGCCGGGCGTGGTGGCGGGCGCCTGTAGTCCCAGCTACTGGGAGAGGCTGAGGCAGGAGAATGGCGTGAGCCCAGGAGGCGGAGTTGCAGTGAGCCGAGATTGCGCCACTGCACTCCAGCCTGGGCGACAGAGAGAGACTCCGTCTCAAAAAAAAAAAAAAAGAGAGATAGGGTTTCACCATGTTGGCCAGGCTGGTGTCAAACTCCTGAATGAAAGTGATCCACCTGCCTCAGCCTCCCAAAGTGCTGGTATTAGAGGAGTGAGCCACCGTGCCCAGACTAGCCTCACTTCTTTCCAGCAAGTCTGTGGGATTCTTTTCATTAAGGAATTTCACAGCAAAGTCCCCTTCACCTGATTGGGACATCTTTGATTGCTCACTATGTTTTCACAGAACCTGGTCCTTCTCATTCCTTCATTCATAGACCTTATTTATACTTCTGCCTCCAATTCTTTGTTTTCATAATGCACCAGCCTTTCTCCAGTAGTACCTGGTACTTCACTGAACATCAAACTAATTCCTGTGAATTTCAAAAACAAAAACAGACCCTTTCTTCAAATTTCCTTCATTCTTTCCTCAACCTCTCCCCTCACTCCTGCTTTGTACTTTGTATCTAACAGTGGCTGTACGTTTTGGAACAGTTCTGAACTGTTTTTATGCTATGCAGTGCAGAGAATGCACTTTCTTATAGTCTGAAGTTGCTGGCAGAGCAAAAGGAAACAAGAAACTAAGCTGCATTTCAGGAACTTCATTTAGTGAGCTACACTTCCTCTTGGTAGTTTGCCAGCTAGTTTCTTTAGTGGGAAATGATATTTTGAAAGTAAATGACTACCAGTCAGAGGGAGGGGTTGGTAAAGGGAACCAGCATACTAAACCAGATGCCTGTTTCAACTGATGTTGTCATTCATTATTAAACCATAGAAAAGAGATACATTCACTGGTAAATGCAACTTATTACTATTACAACTTTTTTGCCTGTTTTTCATATAGAGGAGAATTTAAAAAAACTGTGCTTGATGATAAACTAATTGCTGTAGATTACAAAAGCCTCATAAAGTACATTAAAACAAATCTAATCATTTACAAGTGCACAAAATAGATCACATATTAAAACTTTTGTTTTTTGTAAGAATTAAAACCTTGAGGCTATCTGTATGTTTCCTTACTTTATATTGAGAGATCTTTTTTTTTTTTTTTTAAACAGAGTCTCGCTCTGTCGCCATGCTGGAGTGCAGTGGCGTGATCTTAGCTCACTGCAACCTCTGCCTCCTGGGTTTGAGCGATTCTCCTGCCTTAGCCTCCCGAGTAGCTGGGACTACAGGGGTGCACCACCACACCCAGCTAATTTTTGTATTTTTAGTAGAGATGGGGTTTCACCATGTTGGCCAGGATGATCTCGATCTCTTGACCTCGTGATCAGCCCGCCTCGGCCTCCCAAAGCGCTGGGATTACAGATGTGAGCCACTGTGCCCAGTAATTTTTTTCCTTTTAATGTGCTCCCTAATGTTTTCCAGGCTGGAGTGCAGTGGCTATTCACAGGTGGGATCATAGCTCATTTCTGCCAAGAACTCCTGACCTCAAGAGATCCTCCTGCCTCACCCTCCAGAGTAGCTGGGACTACAGGCATGTACCACTGCATGCGCCTATTAAGTGGTCTTTAAATCAGGTTTTTTTGTTTTTTGTTTTTTTTGAGTTGGAGTCTTGCTCTGTCATTCAGGTTGGAGTGCAGTGGCATGATCTTGGCTCACTGCAGCCTCTGTCTCCTGGGTTCAAGCCATTGTCCTGCCTCAGCCTCTTGAGTACCTGAGATTACAGGCGCCTGCCACCACGTCCAGCTAATTTTTGTATTTTTAGTAGAGACGGGGTTTCACCATATTGGCCAGGCTGGTCTCGAACTCCTGACCTCAAGTGATTCACCCACTTTGGCCTCCCAAAATGCTGGGATTGCAGGCATGAGCCAGAGCGCACAGCCTAAGGTATCTTTAAATCAATTTAACTATTAAGGTTATGGGTGGATATACATGCATTAAAAGGGCATTTTGCATTTCTCTGAACTTTTTTTCAAATGTATGCCATCCATTTATATAACCTGTTTTTGAGAATTGTCTGGTAGAAATCTTTGCAGTTTTCTATTGGGGTTTTTCTTACCGAACATTATGATCTCTTTAGATGTAAAAACTATTAATTCTGTTTCATAGTAGCAATAAATAGTTCCCCTGGTCTATTGCTTGTCCTTTGAGTTTTGATTTAATTAGCTCATTTTTGGCCCAGAAGATTTATTTTCTTTTTCTTTTAAAACGTAGCTCCAAACAGCCATTGAAAGATTTACATTTTTATCTGTTCAGTTCTATCCACTGAGTCATCCATAATTCATTTCATTGCCTTTGAGGCTAGAATAACCTACTTATTGCATCTTTTCAAGAACTGTGTAGAGATGGAAGGAAAGTCCACCTTATGTTTATAGCCTGTCAACAGGGGAATTTTCTAAGCATTTATTTGTAGAAGTAGGTTGAGAATTTATTCTATCCTTGGATCTGTCCTATGTCGACTTAAGAAGCATCTTAGACATCCTTCTTAGGATTTTGCCTTATTGATACAACTTCCAAGCAGATGCACATCATTTGGAGTTATCAAGTGCCATTATCTTTCTCTTTCTCTACTACTCAGAGTAAAAAATTGCTAAAGATTCTGTTTTTCTAGCTCCTCAATTAGTTCATTGCTAATCCTTTATTCAAACAACTGATCCTGTTCTTTTGACCACCATTAAGAATGAATCTGGCTGGGTCAGGTGGCTCATGCCTGCAATCCTAGCAGTTTGGGAGGCCCAGCTAGGAGGATGACTTGAGCCCAGAAACTCCAGACCTTTTCTCTATGGAAAAAAAAGAGCGAATCTGACTGTTAGGGTTCTTTAGTGAAACAGAACCAATAAAATACACCCCCTGCCAACACACATATATATGTTTCATATTTATTTAAAGCATTGCTCATGTCAATCAATCTACCTAGAGAAGGGGGGTTATCTTAAAAAATTGGTTCACATGATTGTGGGAGCTGGCAAGTTCAAAATGCACAGGGTGGGCCTGCAGGTTGGAAACTGAGGCACAATTTCTGTGTTAGTCCTGAAGCAGAATTCTTCCTCTTCCAGGAAACCTCAGTTTTTGCTCTTAAGGCCTTCAACTGATTTGATGAGATATTATTGACTTAAAGTGAACTGACTGTGAATGTTAATTACATCTACAAAATACCTTCACAGTAACATCTAGACTAGTGTTTGATAAACTACTGGGCACCATAGCCTAGCCAAGTTGAGATATGAAACTAACCTTCAGCTAACCATCCCACTGGATTTTCTTTCTCATATTACACATCCAAGAAGGCACCTAGTCTTCTTTTTTTTTTTTTTTTTTTTTTTGAGACGGAGTCTTGCTCTGTCGCCCAGGCTGGAGTGAAGTGGCGCAGTCTTGGCTCACTGCAAGCCCCGCCTCCCAGGTTCACGCCATTCTCCTGCCTCAGCCTCTCCGAGTAGCTGGGACTACAGGCGCCCCCCACCACGCCTGGCTAATTTTTTGTATTTTTAGTAGAGACGGGGTTTCACTGTGGTCTCGATCTCCTGACCTCGTGATCCGCCCGCCTCGGCCTCCCAAAGTGCTGGGATTACAAGCGTGAGCCACCGTGCCCGGCCGTCTTCCTTTCTTTTAAAGGCCCCTCTCAGCCCATGCTCCCATGGCCCTGAAAGCTTCCCTCTGAGTATGCAGTCTACTGGGTTTTGTTAAATATATTGTAAGATGTTGACAGCATTCATTTGTGAGCACAGTCACTGCTGGAACGTTTCTGTGGCTAGTTCACTGGCTACACGAATGCACTGCTCCAAAAGTTGGATTTCAGTTAATTTCATTCTAGGAATTAGAAATGCATTTTGTAGAGCTTTCACATTATGTTTACGGGAGCATTTCAGATCTAATAGGATCTAAGATAGGAGGAACTGCTGAATGTGTATTTAAAAGCACCCATTGTCTGGAGGTGTTACGGAGGCCTGAGCTAAAACATCATGTTTGCTCCTTTTTTTTTCTTTCTTTTTTTTTTTTTTGAGACGGAGTCTCGCTCTGTCGCCCAGGCTGGAGTGCAGTGGCGCGATCTCGGCTCACTGCAAGCTCTGCCTCCCGGGTTCACGCCATTCTCCTGCCTCAGCCTCTCCCAGTAGCTGGGACTACAGGCGCCCGCCACCACGCCAGGCTAATTTTTTGTATTTTTAGTAGAGACGGGGTTTCACCGTGGTCTCGATCTCCTGACCTCGTGATCCGCCCGCCTCGGCCTCCCAAAGTGCTGGGATAACAAGCGTGAGCCACTGTGCCTGGCTGTTTGCCCCTTTTTAATCTTCGGAGAACAAGGCAGGACCTTGGAAAAGGAGGGCTGGAGGCATTCATTGGCCAGGATGCCACTAAATTAGAGGAAGAATATCATCAAGCTAGATATGAGAACCTGCAATGACAACTGCCCAGGTACTGGGAGGGTGGGCAGTGGGAGCCATGTGATCAGAGCAATGGGGATGGAACCACTTGGGTAACCACTGCCATGCTGGTAATAAAGTGCAGCTTACACACAAGTGTGACAGTTGAGTGAAACAAAGCACTCTACTCCCCTGGCATTGGTGGTAACAGGAGGGGACAGTCGTGCTTCCAGGTACTTTTCTGGGCAGAAGTAAAGTTGGACGTGCTTTCCTCTCAGCCTATTCAATAAGACAGGTCAGTTCTTGGGCTCCTAGACACCCACTGTTGTGGGAATGAGAGTAGTCACAATCACCTTTCCTAAGTAATGCATCATCTGAGGTCCAGAGAGTGTAGGTCTTTCATTTGGACAACACAGTACAGTTATCTGGTAAGAAAAATGTATTCACAGATGTTTTGGGTTAAACTGTATCCCTGCCACCCTCCCCCTGAAATTCATATGTTGAAATCCTAACTCCCAGTGACCTCAGAATGTGACCTTCTTTGGAAATTGCAAATGTAGTTAGTTAAGATGAGGTCATACTGGAATAGGGTGGACACCTACTCCGACATAACTGGGGTCCTTATCAAAAGGGAAAATTCAGACATAAACACTGTTCGTAGAGATAATGCTTTGTAAACAGGAAGGCGGAGATACGGGTGACGCTTCTACAAATCAACGAACACCAAAGATAGCAAACCACCAGACGCAGCCGGGCACAGTTGCTCACGCCTGTAATCCCAGCACTTTGGGAGGCCAAGGCAGGCAGATTACCTGAGATCCGAAGTTCGAGACCAGCCTGGTGGTGGGAGCCTGTAATCCCAGCTACTCTGGAGGCTGAGGCAGGAGACTCGCTTGAACCTGGGAGGTAGAGGTTGCAGTGAGCCAAGATCGCACTGGACTGCACTCCAGCCTAGGTGACAGAGTGAGACTGTCTCAAAAAAAAAATAAAAACAAAAAAACACACCAGAAACTAGGGGGAGAGGCATGCAAACGACTCTTCCTCACAGCCTCAGAAGGAACCAACCCTGCCCACACCTTAGTCACAGACTTCTGATCTTCAGAACTGCAAGACAATACATTTCCCTTGTTAAACCACTGCCTGTGGTACATTGTTACAATCACCCTAGGAAACTAATATGACACGAAAGTGTGTCTGGAATTTGTTCCTTCCGGTGGGTTCTTGCTTACTTCAAGAATGAAGCCGCGGACCCTCGCGGTGTTACAGTACTTAATGATGTGTCCGTGGCCGGGCACAGTGGCTCACACCTGTCATCCCAGCACTTTGGGAGGTCGAGGTGGGTGGATCACAAGGTCACGAGTTCGAGACCAGCCTGGCCAATATGGCAAAACCCTGTCTCTACTAAGAATACAAAAAAATGAGCTGGGCGTGGTGGCACACGCCTGTAATCGCAGTTACTCAGGAGGCTGAGACAGGAGAATTGCTTGAATCCGGGAGGCAGAGGTTGCAATGAGCCAAGATCACGCCACTGCACCCCAGTCTGGGTGACAGAGCGAGACTCCTTCTCAAAAAAAAAAAAAAAAAGATGATGTGTCCGGAATTTGTTCCTTCAGATGTGTCCAGAATTTCTTCCTTCTGGTGGGTTCGTGGATTTGCTAACTTCAGGAATGAAGCTGCAGACCTTCGCAGTGAGTGTTATGGCTGGTAGAGGTGGCATGTCTGGAGTTGTTAGTTCCTCCAGGTGGGTTCATGGTCTGGCTGACTTCAGGAGTGAAGCTGCAGACTTTCGTGGTGAGTGTCACAGCTCATAAACATAGTGCAGACCCAGTGAGCAGCTTTAAGATTTACTGCAAAGAAGAACAAACCTCCCAGAGCCTGGACAGCAACTAGCAGGATGTGGCCGTTGGCTCTGGTGGCCAGCTTTTATTCCCTTATTTGGCCCCGCCCACATACTGCTGATTGGTCCATTTTACAGAGAGCTGATTGGTGCGTTTTTACAGAGTGCTGATTGGTGCATTTACAAACCTTCAGCTAGACACAGAGTGCTGATTGGTGTGTTTACTATCCTCTAGCTAGACAGAAAAGTTCTCCAAGTCCTCCCTCCACCCGGGAAGTCCAGCTGGCTTCACCTCCCAAAAGCGTATATTAGTTTTTTTTTAAAACTAAGTAAAAGGTTTTGGAAATTGATTCAACTGCTGATTTTTAAGTAATAACTTTTTTTTTTGCTTTGCTAATGAATAAACAAGTTTTTATGTAGTTATCATGTAAAGAAACAACAGGTTCCTTAATGAGATGGTTTGAAGATCCATTTTTTTTTTTTTTTTT
>NW_026652308.1:590688-611747 GCF_009828535.3 Hylobates moloch | reverse complement strand
TTATTATTATTATTTTGAGACGGAGTTTCGCTCTGTCCCCCAGGCTGGAGTGCAGTGGTGCCATCTCGGCTCACTGCAAGCTCTGCCTCCTGGGTTCAGGCCATTCTCCTGACTCAGCCTCCCGAGTAGCTGGGACTACAGGCGTCCGCCACCACGCCCAGCTAATTTTTTTGTATTTTTAGTAGAGACAGAGTTTCGCCGTGTTAGCCAGGTTGGTCTCGATCTCCTGACCTCATGATCCACCCACCTCAGCCTCCCAAAGTGCTGGGATTACAGGCGTGAGCCACCGTGCCCGACCTATTACTATTTTTTTTATGGACATGAGGTTTCGCCATGTTGCCCAGGCTGATCTCAAATTCCTGGGCTCAAGTGATCCGCCTGTCTTGGCCTCCCAAAGCACCGGGATTACCAGCTTGAGCCACCAAGCCTGGGCACCAAAGGTAAGTTGAATCATTCAAAGCTACTTTGGAAAGTTCCTATTCTGCTGTCTTTTAAAATACAAGGAAGGAATTTTGGTGACTAGTTTGAAAGCTAGTTTGATACCAGAAGCAGGAAGTCACTTCAGTTTGGGTATTTATGATCTTAAAATAGAATAACATTACTGACAATCTTACAGAAAGGGGACAAGGAAAAATATTTGTAGAACTTTTCAAAGCAAATGCATACCTTTAAAAATTTTTTATTAGCTAATTAGATAAACTACATACTGTTTTTAGTGAATTTTTTATAAAAAATTTCCATTTACAACAAATATTTTCTTTGTGTAATAATTGCATTTCAAGCTCCTGAGGCAGCTCAGCCAACGGAGCCCCTGCCTCCCGTGGAGCTCCCACAGCCCTCCTCTCTGGTCTATGTGCTCTGCAGGAAGAATCTCTGTGTGCCCCACTGAGGCAGTACCAGCAGGACACCTACAACTGGCCTTCCAGTTGTCTTATAGAAAGCCCCTCTTCCGCAGAGAGGAATCACTTCTATCCTGATTCTGTTTTGAATCAATCCTCTTTTCTTAACTCGGCTTCATCTCTCTCAAAGCTAAACTGCAGAAACATCACCTGGGTTTCACCAATCCACCTCTGTTCTTTGCTCTCTTTGCCTCTCCCTCCCGTAATGATCACACTGCAGCACTCCAGCCTGGGCAGCACAGCAAGACTCTGTCTCAAAAAAAAAAACAAACAGCTACGCAGTAGCACAACGTGAATGTACTTCATGCCACTGAAGTGTACACTTAAAAATGGTGAAGGTGGTAAATTTTATGTTGTGTGTATTTTACCACAATTAGTGAAAAAAGCAGATACGGTTTCATAAAAAGCAGTTGTGGCACATGTGTCTTCTAGTGTCACAGATGGGCCTTCCTCATATGTCTACGTCACCTTGGGGGGAAATGGTCTATTTGGTTTGCTTGATTTGACCCTATATGTTGATCCTAGGAAAATTATGTCCCTAGAGAGTCCAGTTACCACTTGAAGAATGATCAGGAAGGCCAGTCATCATTTGTATATGCCTGGTTCATAGAATGCACTCATGCTCACAAAACAGCACTGCAAATGTCCAATTCTCCCATTACACAGGAGAGCTAAATTCCCCCAAATTTAAGGCTTTGGAATGACCCTAGGTTCTTCCTAGTCATGAAAGTGTGGTCTCCTTCCAGAACTTAAGAGATCTACCTCCATCCTTAGCTCTGTTGCCCAGGCCGAAGTGCAGTAGCACAATCATGGCTCACTGCAGCCTCGAACTCCTGGGCTCAAGATCCTCCCACTTCAGCCTCCTGAGTAGCCGCAACTACAGACACAGGCCACCATGCCTGGCTACTTTCCTCGTTTTTTGTAGAAATGTGGTCTCCCTATGTTGTCAAGGCCGGTCTTGAACTCCTGGGCTCAAGCAATATGCCTGCCTTAACCTCCCAAAATGCTGGGATTACAGGCATGAGCCACTGCACCCAGCCTTGGGCTGTTTTTGTTGTTGTTGTTGTTTTCAGTTTTATTGAGATATAACTGACAAATATATTGTATAATCTAAAGTGTACAACATGATGATTTGATATACATACACATTGTGAAATGATTACCATGATCAAGTTAGTTTGCACATCCATTAACCCACATCGTTCCTTTTTTTTTGTCTTCACTCTCCCAGGCTTGGGACATTAGCCCTCTTGATTCTTCATCAAGGGAAAGAGGGGCTGCTCAGCCACACACCAACACTTCTATTCTTCATCAGGGGAAAGAGGGGCTGCTCAGCCACACACCAACACTTCTATTCTTCTTCCTCCTCTGGTTTCTAAAAACCTACCCCTGCTCTTGGAAACCAAGACCCAACAGGACTTTCTCATTTCCAGACCTCTCTTCTGCTTCCTTTTTGGAGGCCATGGCTTTTTGTTTTTGTTTTTTGTTGTTATTGTTGTTTTGTTTTTGAGACGGAGTCTCACTCTGTCACCAGGCTGACGGAGTCTCATTCTGTCGCCAGGCTGGAGTGCAGTGGCGCAATCTCAGCTCACTGCAACCTCCACCTCCCGGGTTCAAGCAATCCTCCTGCCTCAGCCTTTTGAGTAGCTGGGACTACTGGCATGCACCCCCACACCCAGCTAATTTTTGTATTTTTATTAGAGGCAGGGTTTCACCATGTTGGCCAGGATGCTCTTGATCTCCTGACCTCGTGATCTGCCCACCTTGGCCTCCGAAGGTAATGGGATTACAGGCATGAGCCACCTCGCCTTGCCAGCCACAGTAGTTTTTGTTTTGTTTTGTTTTGTTTTTTTTGAGAGGGAGTCTCGCTCTGCCGCCCAGGCTGGAGTGCAGTGGTGTGATCTCGGCTCACTGCAAGCTCCGCCTCCCAGGTTCACACCATTCTCCTGCCTCAGCCTCCCGAGTAGCTGGGACTACAGGCGCCCGCCACCACGCCCAGCTAATTTTGTTTTTGTATTTTTAGTAGAGACGGAGTTTCACCATGTTAGCCAGGATGGTCTCGATCTCCTGACCTCGTGATCCGCCCACCTCGGCCTCCCAAAGTGCTGGGATTACAGGTGTGAGCCACCGCGCCCGGCCCAGCCATGGTATTTTTATTCAGCCCCGGAACCAGTTGGCAAGAACGCTTCCCATGGTCAGTACCTGTAATATTTTCAACTAAAGATTTGAACAAACTGAACAGGGAGGTTGAGAAGAAAGAAGAGTTAAAGTGCTACTTAAAGGAGCTTTCTTTCCTATGCTTTATTTTATATAATATTAATAGTTAGGTATAATGTTAACTGTGCTAAAGCATTTCCTTTTCTCATTATTTATGTACATAGACTACACTGGAGGCTTTTGGTGAAGAGGGGGTTAAAATTATAGCCCTGCTGAATTTCTATATAGCAATAAAACTTAGCTGTAATTCCTACCTAACATTGCAGTTTTTCCTTCCAAACTGCAGGCCTCTTTCTTGTTTTCTCACTGAGCAACTTCCCTGCAGTCCTGCCTACCAAGGACACAGGAAAATACTAGCTCCTAGAATTCTGCCCTTCTTTTTCATAGTTTTAAACACTATCTAATATAGCTGGCCAGTGCCATCAGCTTCAGCCTTAAATGTGATTAAATCACATATAATGTTTTCTGACCTTCAAGACCTGCAGCCTCAGGCTACAGGTTAGGTACTGATTTCCCTACTTTTATACTTCTGTTAATTTTTAAATGCTATGTACTGAGCTCAGTATGAAACATAGTTTGTCTGTCAAAAGCAAAGCTAGTTGTCTATTATGTATTATGTAGTTCGTTAGTTTTTGTTTTAATAGGAGTTTATTAGCTAATTTGAGGGTCATGGCAGGGTACCTATTTTCTTCCTTCTCTATGTCTTGGGCTTTTTTCTTTTATTGGTGAGTAAAAAGAAAAGGGGAAAAAAGGTCATGTGTGGTGGCTCACGCCTGTAGTCCCAGCTCCCCGGGAGGCAAAGGTTGCAGTGAGCCGAGATCGTGCCACTGCACTCCCGCCTGGGCACCAGAACAAGACCCCGTCTCCAAAAAAAGAAAAGGAAAAAGAGTAACAAATCTGTGAGTCACGTTATCGGTTAAGGTAGCAGATGAGGCACTTAGTGGGAGAGATGGGACAAAAAAAATTTTTTTTTTGAGACGGAGTTTTGCTCTTGTTGCCCAGGCTAGAGTGCAATGGCACAATGTCAGCCCACTGCAACCTCTCCCCTGCTGGTTCAAGTGATTTTCCTGCCTCAGCCTCCTGAGTAGCTGGGGTAACAGGCACCTGCCACCACGCCTGGCTAATTTTTGTATTTTTAGTAGAGATGGGGTTTCACCATGTTGGCCAGGCTGGTCTCAAACTCCATACCTCAGGTGATCCACCCGCCTCGGCCTCCCAAAGTGCTGGGATTACAGGCGTGAGCCACCGTGCTCGGCCTGGGACAATAAATTTAGTGAGAATTTCTCGCAGGAGATTAGGAGCACGCTGGGCAAGTGTTGGATTTTGGTGGAGGAGGAGCAGGAAACTTGGGAGCCTGGGACTAGAAAGCGGTATCAGGTAACAGCTGTTCCTTCTGCCTGTCCAGAGGTGTGGCCAGGTTCTGAGATGAGGGAAGGAGCCAGGATGAAGCCTATGCTTACAAACCCTGGAGAAGCAATTGTTTCTCTACCTGTCTTAGACTAGCTTCACATCGATGCTGCTTCTTTATATCTCAATTTGCATAGCTGCTGTGTCAACACATTAACTTTTTTTTCTTTTTTGAGACAGAGTTTTGCTCTTTTTGCCCAGGCTGGAATGCAATGGAGCGATCTCAGCTCACTGCAGCCTCCACCTCCCAGGTCCAAGCGATTCTCCTGCCTCGGCCTCTAAAGTAGCTGGGACTACAGGCACATGCCACCACACCCAGCTAATTTCTTTTTTTCTTTTTCTTTTTTTTTTTTTTTGAGACGGAGTCTCACTATGTCGCTAGGCTGGCGTGCAGTGGCACAATCTCAGTTCACTGCAATGTCCACCTCCCAGGTTAAATGGATTCTCCTGCCTCAGCCTCCCGAGTAGCTGGGATTACAGGCAGGCGCCACTACACTCAGCTAATGTTTGTATTTTTAGTAGTGATGGGGTTTCCTCCTGACCTCCACGCTGGGAGTCTGGCGCTCTTGACCTCGTGGTCTGCCTGCCTCAGCCTCCCAAAGTGCTGGGATTACAGGCGTGAGTCACTGCGCCTGGCCAACACATTAACTTTAAAAAGTTGACTTTTTGAAAGTATGGTATAGGGAGACTGATTGCAGCCCTGCTACTCCCTACAGATCATCTGCCTCTTCTCACCCAGGTCCTCACAGCTTCTCCAAGAAACTCCACTAGAGAATGTCCTAGCGAACCCATCCTGATCGTTCTACTTCTGAACCCCACGGTGACCTTATTAGTGAGCCTCCAATTTCGATACTGAATCACATTCTGCTTTGTATTAGCCATAATCATTTAGTAAATGCCAATCTTGCTACCTTATCTAGACGGCAGATTCTCTAGGGCAAGGTTCTTGTCATCTACTTGTGCTGTATTCTCAGTGCTTCTGCACAGTTGGGGCTGCCTCTGTGGCCTGGAAAGGAAAGCAGCAGGGCTGAGGGGTCAAAGAACACCAAGGCAAAAGGATAGAGTACCTGCCCTCAAAGCGCTCAGAGTCTAGTTGGGCAGATAAGCATGATAGTGTATCATTGGTTGTAAGCAACAGAAACCTGCTGTGGTTGGAAAACAAAAAAGGGATTTATTGAAAGAATATGACCAGGCTCACGCCTGTAATCCCAGCACTTTGGGAGGCTGAGGTGGGTGGATCACGAAGTCAGGAGATTGAAACCATCCTGGCTAACACGGTGAAACCCCGTCTCTACTAAAAAAATACAAAAAAATTAGCTGGGCGTGGTGGCGGGTGCCTGTAGTCCCAGTTACTCGGGAGGCTGAGGCAGGAGAATGGCGTGAACTCGGGAGGCCAAGCTTGCAAGTGAGCCAAGATCGCGCCACTGCACTCCAGCCTGGGTGACAGGGCGAGACTCTGCCAAAAACAAACAAACAAAAAAAACAAAAAACCAGCCTGACCAACATGGAGAAACCCCATCTCTACTAAAAATACAAAATTAGCAGGACATGGTGGTGCATGCTTGTAATCCCAGCTATTCTGGAGGCTGAGGCAGGAGAATTGCTTGAACCTGGGAGGCAGAGGTTGCGGTGAGCCGAGATCGCACCATTGCACACCAGCCTGGGTGACAAGATGGAAACTCCATCTCAAAAAAGAAAAAAAAAAAAAAAGCCCAGGCGCGGTGGCTCACATGATCTCAGCACTTTGGGAGGCTGAGGCAGGTGAATCACGAGGTCAGGAGATTGAGACCATCCTGGCTAACACGGTGAAACCCCATCTTTACTAAAACTACAAAAAATTAGCCAGGCGTGGTGGCGGGTGCCTGTAGTCCCAGCTACTCAGGAGACTGAGGTAGGAGAATGGCTTGAACCTGGGAAGTGGAGCTTTCAGTGTGCGGAGATCTCACCACTGCACTCCAGCCTGGGCGACAGGGCAAGACTCTGTCTCGAAAAAAAAAAAAAAAAAAGAAAAAAGAAAAAAAGAAAGAAAGAAGGAAAGAAAGAATATATAGTAATGCACCTGATCCAAGGGAAGCCTGAAGGTCCAGACTCTAAAAAGACAAGAATGTGGAGGTGCTGGGAATCTGGAGCTCCATTACCTTGGAACATTGCTTCCGGGATGAATTAATTACAGCTCTTTTCAACCTTTTAGATATCTGCTCAGCATTTAACTGGGGTGGGGTAGGGGATTAAAGAGATGTTGTTCGAAGGATACAAAATTTCAGTTAGACAGAGGGACTAATTCTCAAAGATTTATTGTACAACATGGTGACTATAATTAATACCAACGTATTATATACTTGAAAATTGCTAAAAGAGTAAATTTTAAATGTTCTCGCCACATAAATATAAATATGTGAAGTAATGAGTATGGTAATTAGCTTGATTTAGCAATCCCACAATGTATACATATATCAAAACATCATATACACCATAAATATACAGAATTTTTTTTTTTTTTTTTGAAACAGAGCCTCGCTCTGTCACCCAGGCTGGAGTGCAATGGCATAATCTCGGCTCACTGCAACCTCCACCTCCCAGGTTCAAGTGATTCTTCTGCCTCAGACTCCCAAGTAGCTGGGACTACAGGCACGCCACCACCACACCTCGACTAATTTTCTTAGTAGAGACAGGGTTTCACCATATTTGCCAGGCTGGTCTCGAACTCTTGACCTCGTGATCTGCCGGCCTCGGCCTCCTAAACTGCTGGGATTGCAGGCATGAGCCACTGCACACCGCCCATAAATATACAGAATTTTTTGTCAATGAAAAAAATTCAACAGAAAGAGAATTCCACTTCCACTATAGCAGAGTAAGAGCCTAACAGACTGTCCCCCCACCAGGATATGTATAGATGATGGGCAAAATGCAAAATGAACAAACCAGTGTTTCTGGAGAGTTAACAAATTAGGCAGATTTTGGAGAGGAGTTCAAACTTAAAGGAACTGATTCAAGGTGGGTTTCCCTTTTTGTGTGTGATTTTGGCCAGAAGAAAGACTGTAATTTTGTGGAATAGGGTAGTTGTAACTTCAGTGGAAAGCCTACCAGCTTTTTGGACCAAGGAACCAGGGAACAAATCCCAGGGCCACCATGGCCATCAGAAAATGAAGGGGGACTCTCAGACCAGAAAGAGTCAGAAAAGGGGAGCTCCGAAATCTATATACATTTTGCCCAAGTCTTAGGCTGACTCTTGAACCATACTTAAGTGAAACAGATTCAAAACAACTTTCATTTATGGCTAAAAGAACAGAAGTGAGACTTGAACTACTGCCCACTGTGGGCAAGTCGGAATTTGCAGTTTGAATCTCTCCAAGTTAAGTGCCAGCTAAAACAAAATGAACAGTTATCTCTGGGGAGATATAACCAGGGTCTCCACAAAATAACATCATAAATTCCAGGATACAATAACAGTCACTCAATATATGAAGAACCAGGAAAATGCAATCCATTCTCACAGAAAAAGTCATCAATAGAGAACAATTCTGAGTGACTCTACATGTTGGAATTTTCAGACAAGAACCTTATAGCAGCCAATATAACCATGTTCCATTAAGTAAAGGAAATCATATTTGGAATGAATGAACACATAAAAAATCTCATCAGAGAAGTATGAAAAAGAGCTGGAAGAAATTTTCTAATTGAAAATGTTTCTACACTACAGCCTGGGTGACACAGTGAGATTCTATCTCAAAAAAAATTAAATAAATAAATGAAAAATTCACCAAATGGGGTTAATAGTAGGATGAAGAAGACAGAGTCAGGTAACTTGAAGATATAACAATAGAGTATGCAATCTGAAAAATAAAGACCAAAAAACAAAAAAGGAAGCTATAGGACAGTATCAATAAGTCTAAATACAGGTAATTTGAGTCCCAAAAGGAAGGAAATTTTTTATTTTATTTTTATTTTTTGAGACAGAGTCTCACTTTGTCACCCAGGTTGGTATGAGGAAGGAAATGTTTTAAAGAGGGTAGAAAAAAATATTTCAACAAACAATGGCTTCTCAAATTTGATAAAAGATATACAGTTAGCTAGGCATGGTGGCTCACATCTGTAATCCCATCACTTTGGGAGGCTGAGGTGGGAGGATTGCCTGTGTTTGGGAGTTCAAGACCAGCCTAGGCAACATAGCAAGATTCCTCCAACTCTACAAAAAACTTAAGAATTAGCTGGTGTGGGCCAAGCGTGGTGGCTCAAGCCTGTAATCCCAGCACTTTGAGAGGCCAAAGTAGGCAGATCACCTTAGGTCAGGAGTTCAAGACCAGCCTGGCCAACATGGTGAAACTTCATCCCCACTAAGAATACAAAAGTTAGCTGGGTGTGGTGGTGCACATCTATTATCCCAGCTACTCTGGAGCCTGAGGCAGGAGGTTGCTTGAGGGGAGCCTGCAGTGAGTCGAGATTGTGCCACTGCCCTCCAGCCTAGGCAACACAGCGAGACTCTTGTCTCAAAAATAAAAAAATAAAAAAAAAAAAGGAAATGCAGCATGTATGTATGTGTTCAACGTGTATAGAAAAGAATAGAAAGGGCCGGGTGCGGTGGCTCACGCTTGTAATCCCAGCACTTTGGGAGGCCAAAGCGGGCAGATCACGAGGTCAGGAGATCGAGACCACGGTGAAACCTCGTCTCTACTAAAAATACAAAAAAATTAGCCGGGCGTGGTGGTGGGCGCCTGTAGTCCCAGCTACTCGGAGAGGCTGAGGCAGGAGAATGGCGTGAACCCGGGAGGCAGAGCTTGCAGTGAGCCGAGATTGCGCCACTGCACTCCAGCCTGGGCGACAGAGTGAGACTCCGTCTCAAAAAAAAAAAAAAAAGAAAAGAAAAGAATAGAAAGGCCAAAAGATACTTAATATTTATCAGTTACCTGAAATACACTAAATATGCATGAGACATAGAAGATGCTAAATATATAAAAAGCACTAAACATTCAGGATGAATGTATGGGAGCTTTATATACATAAGGTCTAATTCAGCCACCAAGAGGTGACACCTATTCCAGCCCCAGATGTCCTCTACATGAAAACACAAATAACTTCTGTGTGTTCAGCCGTATCTATAGCTACTGCCTCCTGGATTCAAGTGATTCTTCTGCCTTAGCCTCCTGAGTAGCTGGGATTACAGGCATATGCCACCATGCCTGGCTAATTTTTTTTTTTTTGAAATGGAGTTTTGTTCTTGTTGCCAGGTTGGAGTGCGATGGTGCGATCTTGGCTCACCGCAACCTCTGCCTCCCAGATTCAAGCGATTCTTCTGTCTCAGCCTCCCAAGTAGCTGGGATTACAGCCACATGCCACCACGCCTGGCTGATTTTGTATTTGTAGTAGAGACAGGGTTTCTCCATGTTGGTCAGGCTGGTCTCGAACTCCTAACCTCAGGTGATCCGCCCGCTTCAGCCTCCCAAAGTGCTGGGATTACAGGCATGAGCCACCGTCCCTGGCCAAAAAACACAAATAACATCTGTGTGTTCAGCAGTAGCTATAGCTACTACCTCCCAGGTTCAAGCGATTCTTCTGTCTCAGCCTCCCAAGTAGCTGGGATTACAGGCATGTGCCACCATGCCCAGCTAATTTTGGTGTTTTTAGTAGAGACGGGGTTTCGCCATGTTGGACTGGCTGGAATGCCACACCTTTTTAAACAACCAGCTCTTGGATGAACTAATAGAGCAAAGACTCACTCATTATTGTGGGGAGGGCACCAACCCATTTATGAGGGATCCTCCTCTATGACCAAAACATCTCCCACTAGGCCTCACCTCCAACACTGAGAACGACATTTTAACATGAGATTTGGAGGGGACAAATATCCCAACTACATCTGCAAAAAATTTCAAGGGAAAGATGAACACTTTATTTTTTTTATTTTTATTTTTATTTTTTTTGAGATGGAGTCTCGCTCTGTCGCCCAGGCTGGAGTGCAGTGGCGCAATCTCGGCTCACTGCAAGCTCCGCCTCCCGGGTTCACGCCATTCTCCTGCCTCAGCCTCTCCGAGTAGCTGGGACTACAGGCGCCCGCCACCACGCCCGGCTAATTTTTTTGTATTTTTTTAGTAGAGATGGGGTTTCACCGTGGTCTCGATCTCCTGACCTCGTGATCCGCCCGCCTCGGCCTCCCAAAGTGCTGGGATTACAAGCGTGAGCCACCGCGCCTGGCCAAGATGAACACTTTAAATGATAAAAGAGTCAATTCATCAGGAAGGTATAACAATAATGTGTATGTGCCTAGTAACACATCCTCAAGACACATGAAACAAAAATTGACAGAGAAAAGTAGATCATTCCACAATTATAGTTACAGTTGTTTTTTTTTTTGTTTGTTGTTCTTTTTTTGAGATGGAGTCTTGCTCTGTCACCCAGGCTGGAGTGCAGTGGTATGCTCTTGGCTCACTGCAACCTCCGCCTCCCGGGTTCAAGCAATTCTCCTGGTTCAGCCTCCTGAGTAGCTGGGACTACAGATGTGTACCACCATGCCCAGCTAATTTTTTGTATGTTTTTAGTAGAGGTGGGGTTTCACCATGTTGGCCAGGCTGGTCTCAAACTCCTGACCTCATGTGATCCACCCACCTCAACCTCCCAAAGTGCTGGGATTACAGGCATGAGCCACCATGCCTGGCCTATAGTTGGAGAGTTTTTTTTTTTTTTTTGAGACGGAGTCTCGCTCAGTCGCTCAGGCTGGAATGCAGTGGCACGATCTCGGCTCAGTGCAAGCTCTGCCTCCCAGGTTCACGCCATTCTCCTGCCTCAGCCTCCCAAGTAGCTGCGACTACAGACTACAGGCACCCACCACCACACCCGGCTAATTTTTTGTATTTTTAGTAGAGACAGGGTTTCACCATGTTAGCCAGGATGGTCTCGATCTCCTGATCTCGTGATCCGCCTGTCTCGGCCTCCCAAAATGCTGGTTTTACAGGCGTGAGCCACTGCGCCTGGCCAGTTGGAGAGTTTTTTAAACACACTCTCTCAGCAATTAACAAAGACATAGATGACCTGAATACCATTATCAACCTCCTTGACCTAATATTTATTTGTAGAACACTGTATCTAACAACTCTATAATATACGTTATTTTCAAGTACACATGGTACATTCACCAAGTTAACATGTGGGCCACAAAACAGTGTCAATAACTTAAGTTATTGAAATTATATAGAATGCATTCTGTGACCTATGGAATTAAATTAGATATTAGTAACAATAATATATCTTGGAAAACTACAAATGTTTGGAAATTAAATGACATATTTATAACTAATTCGTAGGTCAAAGAAGGAATCAAAAGTGAGGTTAAAAATACTTCAAACTGAATGATAATAAATACAGCATATAAAAAATATAGGGCTGTGTGTGATGGCTCATGTTTATAATCCCAGAACTTTAGGTGGCCAAGGTGGGAGTATCACTTGAGTCCAGGAGTTCAGGACCAGCCTGGGCAACATATTAAGATCCTGTCTCTACAAAAGGAAAAAAATATTAGAGAATGCATTCAAAGTAGTACTCACAGGGAATTTATAGCTTTAAGTGATTACATTACAAAAGAAGAAAGGCCTAAAGCCAGGCGTGGTGGCTCATGTCTATAATCCTAGCACTTTGGGAGGCCGAGGTGGGCAGATCACTTGAGGTCAGGAGTTTGAGACCAGTCTGGCCAACATGGCAAAACTCCATCTCTACTAAAAATACAAAAATTAGCTGGACGTGGTGGTGCTTGCCTGTAGTCTCAGCTACTTAGGAGGCTGAGGCATGAGAATCTCTTGAACCCAGGAGGCAGAGGTTGCAGTGAGCCGAGATTGTGCCACTGCACTCCATCTAGCCTGAGTGACAGAATGAGACTCCATCTCAGAAAAAAAAAAAAAATTAGAAAGACTGAATTTTAGCCGGGTGTGGTGGCTCACACCTGTAATCACAGCACTTTGGGAGTCTGAGGCAGAAGGATCACAAGGTCAGGAGTTTGAGACCAGCCTGGCCAACATAGTGAAACCCTGTCTCTACTAAAAATACAAAAAATTAGGTGGACATGGTGGCAGGTGCCTGTAATCCCAGCTACTTGGGAGGCTGAGGCAGGAGAATCTCTTGAACCCGGGAGGCAGAGATTGCAGTGAGCTGAGATCATGCCACCATACCACTGTACTCCAGCCCAGGTGACAGTGGGAGACTCTGTCTCAAAAAAAAGAAAAGGAAAAAGAAAAGAAGACAAAGAATGGCCTAAAATTAATGACCGAAGTTTCTATCTCAACAGCAATGTCAACCTAAGGAGGTACATAGAAGGAAGAAAATAATAAGGATGGAGTAGTAATCAATGAAATAGAAAACAAACAAGAGAGACAATTAACAAAGTTAAACTTGGAACCTTGAGATCAACAAAGTTGATAAAGCCCTGGCTAGACTGATCCATAAAAAAGATGAGAAAATATAAATGAAAGATGTGTCATCAGTACAGATCCTACAGACATTAAAAGCATAGTAAGATTCAACTGAAAGAAGGGAGAGAGAGGGAGGGATGACTGAGTAGCTAACTTTGATTCATGTGCTGCCATAGAGTGGGGAAATATGACTGTCACTGAACAGTCTCCAAAGACGCAGGACTTTCCCCATAGCAAATTCAAGTGAATGGATGCTTGAGTGGCCAACGCCTCAAATACCCACTACAGACATGCAATCTGGTAATGACATACACTGAAATAAAGTGAGAATATAGGTATATACAAAGTGTAAGTCTTTGACAACTGTGTTCTTTCACTCTTGAGACAGAGGGTAGGGAAATAGTTGACCTCATGCTGGAGCAGGCAGTCTTTGTTTTAAAGGCAATGTGTGCAGTGAGCTGTGATCACATCACTGCATTCAAGCGTGGGTGACACAGCAAGACCCTGTCTCCAAAAAGAAAAGTTAAAATAAAAAAAAAAGGCAACGTGGAGCAGGCACTGACTGATGCAGGTACTTTGGACCATAATCACAAAGTATGTTACCTCAATGATGAGACAGAGTCTCACTGTGTCACCCAGGCTAGAGTGCATTGGCTGGCTCACTGCAACCTCAGCCTCCTGGGTTCCAGCAATCCTCCTCCCAAGTAGCTAGGCTAACAAGCATGCACCGCCATGCCTGGCTAATTTTTGTATTTTTAGTACAGACGAGGTTTCACCATTTTGGTCAGGCTGTTCTTGGACTCCTGACCTCAAGTGATCCACCCGTCTCAGCCTCCCAAAGTGCTGGGATTACAGGTATGAGCCACTGTCCCCGGTCTCAGTGATCCTTTCATTTTGCATTGTATATGGCACCTGCTTATGAAAGCAGCAAAAACAAACCCCAAAATTCTAGGGTGAAAAAATATCAACACAGGAAAGTTGCAAAGAATTATATTACATTCCATATATGCAGTTTAAAACTTTCTCCAAATATTAGAAAAGGTTTTGGAATCCTGGTTCATAAACTTTGAAAACCTTTGGTCATTTTAAATAAACTGAAGAAGCAAAACCAGATTGCCTCCAAAAGTAAACTTTTTACCATGGCTGATCTTAACTGCTACGACAAAAAAAAATACCTAAAATAGGTAACAAGAATAACACTTTTTTTTTTTTTTTTTTTAGACGGAGTCTTGTTCTGTCACTCAGGCTGGAGTGCAATGGTGCAGTCTTGGCTCACTGCAAGCTCCGCCTCCCGGGTTCACGCCATTCTCCTGCCTCAGCCTCCCGAGTAGCTGGGACTACAGGTGCCCCCCACGATGCCCAGCTAATTTTTTTGTATTTTCAGTAGAGACGGGGTTTCACTGTGTTAGCCAGGATCGTCTCGATCTCCTGACCTCGTGATCTGCCCCCCTCGGCCTCCCAAAGTGCTGGGATTACAGGCATGAGCCACCGCGAAGAATAACACTGCTTTAATGAAACACCAGTGAAATGTCACAAATAAATTAGCTAATTGTGCAAGAAACAAGTAAATTAATGCTACGAGAAGGCTTTAGGAGGACCCTTAATTACCAGTCCACAATCTATACTTTATTTTATTAAATTTCTTTATTAGTTTTATTAATACATAAAATTATTTATTATTTTATTTTATTTATTTATTTTTTAAAGACGGAGTCTCACTCTGTCACCCTGAGTGATCTCGGCTCACTGCAACTTCTGTCTCCTGGGTTCAAGTGATTTTCCTGCCTCAGCCTCCTAAGTAGCTGGGATTATAGGCATGTGCTACCAAACCTGGCTAATTTTTGTATTTTTAGTAGAGATGGGGTTTCGCCATGTTGGCCATGCTGGTCTTGAATCCCTGACCTCAGGTGATCCACCTGCCTCGGCCTCCCAAAGTGCTGGGATTACAGGCATGAGCCACCGTGCCCAGCCCACAATCTGTACTTTAAAACTTGAAATAGTGTGAGTATGATTATACAAAAGTAATGCAGTTGTTAAGAAACAAATGGAGGAGGTGTTGGCCCACTTAATGTTATGCTTTTTTCCTGGGCAAAAGCCTACAATCTGGGAATAGTTAATTCAGGCCTAAAATGCATCAGCTGAGCTCACTGGTCATATAAACTTTGTTTGTTTGTTTGAGACAGGATCTCTCTATGTCACCCAGCCTGGTGTGCAGTGGCATGATCTCGGCTCACTGCAGCCTTCACCTCCCAGGTTCAAGTGATTTTCCTGCCTCAGCCTTCTGAGTAGCTGGGATTACAGGCACCCATCACCACACCTGCCTAATTTTTGTATTTTTAGTAGAGACTAAAAATAGGGTTTCACCATGTTGACCCTGCTGGTCTCGAACTCCTGGCCTCAAATGATCTGCCCACCTCGGCCTCCTAAAGTGCTGGGATTGCATTTGTGAGCCAGTGCACCCGGCTAGGTCATAAAAACTTTGTAAAGAATATTGTGTTAGGCCATGCTTGCCTTGCTATAAAGGAATACATGAGACTGGGTACTTTAGAAAGAAAAGAAGTTTAATTGGCTCACAGTTCTGCAGGCTGTACAATCATGGCACCAGCATCTGGTTGGCTTCTGGGGAGGCCTCAAGGAGCTTTTATTCATGGTGGAATGTGAAGCGGGAGTGGGCCCATCATATGGTCAGAGCAGGAAGAAGAGGGAGAGTTGGGGGAGAGGTACCACACACTTCTAAACAACCAGATCTCCTGAGAACTCACTCACCATTGCAAGGACAGCACCATGTCATAAGAAATCCACCCCCATGATCCAATCACCTCCCACCAAGCCCCACCTCCAAAACTGGGGATTGCAATTCAACATGAATTTAGAGGGTTCAGGATCTAAAAAATATATCAGCTATAATATAATCTCTCTCTCTCTCTTCGGGTATATATCCTATTTCTGTGTCCCAGAGAGGCGGAAGTAGTGGTCAGGGCCACTGTGCTAGCATAGACTTGCTCCAGCGTCAGTCAGTACCGTGGAGCTGCATAGATCTGGGTGTGTTGGTTGGGTTAGGGTTTCTGGTTTCTGAATGTTACCATCCTGTCTGATTCAGGAGCTCACAGATAAGCTGGATTTGCTAATCCCTGCTCAAAGAGCAAGCTGGAAGAAAAACTATTGCTAATTATTATCTTCTTTTGCATATATAGCAAAATGTTCTTTTATTTTTATTTTTTTTTTGAGACGGAGTCTTTCTCTGTTCCCCAGGCTGGAGTGCAGTGATGCGATCTCGGCTTACCGCAACCCCCACCTCCTGGGTTCACGCCATTCTCCTGCCTCAGCCTCCCGAGTAGCTGGGACTACAGGCACCCGCCAACACGCCCGGCTAACTTTTTGTATTTTTTTTTAGTAGAGACAGGGTTTCACTGTGTTAGCCAGGATGGTCTCAATCTCCTGACCTCGTGATCCGCCTGCCTCAGCCTCCCAAAGTGCTGGGATTACAGGCTTGAGCCACCGCGCCCAGCCCAAAATGTTCTTTTAAAAATGTCCTTTCCTACATTATCTCATTTGACCCTCATATTTAACTGCCCTGCAAAGAATGGGGCAGATATAATCATCCATATTGTGAGACTGGGAGAGTTGTGAAGGTGAGGCTCGGGGAGTCCAAGTGTCTGAGCTTGTAAATGGCAGAGCTGAAGCCAGAACCGAAGCTCCTGGTTACCAGAATCCCCTTTCTCAGATTCTATAGATACTAGCAGGGCTGGGATTAGGATGAAGCAAGTGAGGCACCAAAAAACTCAATAATCAAAACAAATAATATTTCCATGTAATATTTTTAAAGGTAAAAATAATGTCAATATATCTCTGATGAACAAAGTATCACATTTTAATTTTGTTTATTTATTATTATTATTTTTGAGATGGAGTCTCTCTCTGTAGCCCAGGCTGGAGTGCAATGGGGTGATCTTGGCTCACTGTAATCTCCACATCCTGCGTTCAAGTGATTCTCCTGCCTCAGCCTCCCGAGTAGCTGGGATTACAGGCGCATACCACCATGCCAGGCTAAGTTTTGTATTTTTAGTAGAGACGGGATTTTGCCATGTTGGTCAGGCTGGTCTCAAACTCCTGACCTGGTGATCTGCCTGCCTCGGCCTCCCAAAGTGCTGGGATTACGGGCGTGAGCCACTGCTCCCCGCCTTACTTGTATTTTTTGAGGCAGGGTCTCACTCTGTCACCCAGGGTGGAACACTGTGGCGCAATCAGGGCTCACTGCAGCCTTGACCTCTGGGGCGCCAGTGATCCTCCTGCCTCAGATCTCCCTGAATAGCTGGAACTACATGTGCACACCACCAGGCTGGGATAATTTTTTGTATTTTTAGTAGAGATGGGGTTTCGCCATGTTGGCCAGGCTGATCTCCAACACCTGGACCCAAGTGATCTGCCCACCTTGGCCTCCCAAAGGGCTGGGATTACAGGTGTGAGCCACAGTACCCAGCCAAACATTTAAAATTAAAGACCCATGGCTTGCTTGTTTTGCGACCCTGCAATACTTTGCAACAGGAACAGTCTTTTCCAATTAGCCTGTAGTTCCCAGGCCGTGCAGTCCATCTTATTTGCTGCCAAGTGGGTTTTTGAGGGTTGACAATGGTGTACACACAGATTGGACAATGTGGAGCTTTCTACATAATCTTTATTTTATTTTATTTTTTAAAAGAGTTGGGGTCTCGCTCTGTCACTCAGGCTGGAGTGAAGTGGCATGATCATAGCTCACTGCAGCTTTGAATTCCTGGGCTCAGGCGATCCTCCCAACTCAGCCCCCGGAGTGCTGGGACTATAGGCACGTGCCTCTACACCTGGCTAATTTTTAAATGGTTTTTTTGTAGGGATGGGTCTCATTGTATTGCCCAGGTACTATCATAGTGCACCACAGCCTTGAACTGCTGGGCTCAAGTGATCCTCCACCTCAGCTTCCCATGTAGTTGGGACTACAGGGGCACATCACCACGTGTGGCCATCTAGTCATGTGTTTTGATGGGGTCAGAACAGGCTGGGGTCAGACAGCCAGGGAATGGCCAAGTCAGGTTTGGATCTCAAAGCTGATGGTCCTTGCACTTGGCTTGTTGCTACCACTCTCTGTCTTCCTAGTGCCTACACCTAGTAAGGAGAAGGCACTTGTAAATGAATCACTGCACTGCAAACTGAAAATAGTAAGAGCCCAAGTAAAGTACCAAAGAGTTCTCAGGATTGAGATACTTCTGGTTGGCTGGTTAGGGGCTATTGCATAACATGCCAGCATTCCAGAGATTCTATCAGAGTGCCAAGGGCAAAATCTATTTTTTGATCACTGACATACAGGGTGTATCCTACTTTTTAGGAGCTCTCATAAATGGAAGACTATATTTACATAAAAGCTACCTTAAATTGTGGTGATTTACTTTGGTGAAACCATGCTGAAGCCCATTCAATATCAAGTTCTCCTAATCTACTTAATGGAATTTGATGTACAATTGGGTATTTTAATGTCCTGTTGGGTAATTTTGTTTTGTTTTGTTTTGTTTTTGAGATGGAGTCTCACTCTGTCGCCCAGGCTGGAGTGCAGTGGCGCAATCTCGGCTCGCTGCAAGCTCCACCTCCCGGGTTCACGCCATTCTCCTGCCTCAGCCTCTCCGAGTAGCTGGGACTACAGGCGCCCGCCACCACGCCCGGCTAATTTTTTTGTATTTTTAGTAGAGACGGGGTTTCACCGTGGTCTCAATCTCCTGACCTCGTGATTCTCCCGCCTCGGCCTCCCAAAGTGCTGGGATTACAAATGTGAGCCACCATGCCCAGCCCCTGTTGGGTAATTTTGATACAGCAAACATTCCCTCAGTTATTTGAGCATCTACAGCTGTGCATTAGTAAACAAAATAAATCTAAGCCAAGGTTTCTACCTCCAGTAAAGCCAGGTTGAGTCTACTTAGGGAGATACAGTCCTTGCACTCAAATAGATAATAATTTATGATAAAAACCAATTTCTTAGAAATAGCATAGGCGTTAACTGGTAGAAATCCTAAGGAGGGAAAGTAATCACTTTGGAAGAGAGAAATCCAAACAGTTGGCATGAACTGGCCCTGTGGGATGGGCACAGAGCTGGAGATGTGAGCAGTGCACATTGAGGGCTGTGGGGAGGGTTGTGCAAATGTGGGGAGCAGTCGTGTGCCAGACAGGATGACAGGACAGTAACAGTCTGGCCGAGGCCAGAGTAGGTGATGCATTAAGCTGGCAAAGCACCAACTTAAGACTTAAAAGAGGCCTTAGTGCAGCTAGTTGTAAACCGGTAAGACTTTTTAGGGAGCCCTTCAAGGATAGCGCCTGGGAACCATCTTCATGTAGAGTCAGAGGGAAACCAGAAGGCAATCAGGAAGATGAATGGAAAAGAAAGGGCTAAAGGTGTCAGAGGAAAGCTGGGACCATGCAGTGTCAGGAAGGATCAGGTACTAAGAGCTACAAGAGGTGAGAAGTTACTGTTAGGTGCAAGAGAAAGGTCAAAGAGGAGAGAAACATTTGAGATCGTCAGTTGCATTTTTAGCAGGGTGTGGCAGCGGGGTGGGGCCTCTACCTGATAGCCTGATAGTGTGGCTTCACAAAGATTGTACAGGACCATTTGTCTGATGTTGAACATGCTCTTGATCCTGAAGTCTTTGAGCCAACAGATAAAATACAACCCCATTCTAGTTTATCTCAGTAGCGTGTGCCTTATAATAAAATCTGGAATCTCTTAGGAAGGATACTTTGAAAACTAGCTACATTAACTGCTCTCAGGGAGGGGTACCGGATGGATGGAAATAGAGGTGAGAGGCTTTTCATTATATATCCTTTTGTACTTTTTGAATTTTGAAACAGGTGCTATTTAAAAAATTAAAAATTACAAAAAGTCAAAGAATAAAACACATGTATGTTAAAAAAAATGAAATAGGAACAAATGTTTAAGAGTACCATCTTCACAGGCTACTCCAGTGACAAATAAGGAAACAAGCAAACCCTTATGCATTTTTCTTTTTTTCTTGATTTATCACGAGGTATCTGCAGGCAACCTGTATGCAATTTTTCTTCTGTGAGATGGACTCTGGCTCTGTCACCCACGCTGGAGTGCAGTGGCACGATCTCAGCTCACTGCAACCTCTGCCTCTTGGGTTCAAGCAATTCTTCTGCCTCAGCCTCCTGAGTAGCTGGGACTACAGGTGCATGCCACCACGGCCAGCTAATTTTTTTTTTTTTTTTTTTTTTTGAGACAGAGTCTCTCTCTTTTGCCCAGGCTGGAGTGCAATGGTGTGATCTCAGCTCACTGCAGCCTCCACCTCCCAGGTTCAAGCAATTCTCCTGCCTCAGCCTCCCGAGTAGCTGGGATGACAGGCGTGCGCCACCACACCTGGCTAATTTTTGTATTTTTAGTAGAGACGGGGTTTTGCCATGTTGGCCAGGATGGTCTTGACCTCCTGACCTCGTGATTCGTGTGCCTTGGCCTCCCAAAGTGCTGGGATTACAGGCGTGAGCCACCGCGCCCGGCCTAATTTTTGTGTTATTAATAGAGATGGGGTTTCACCATGTTGTCCAGGCTGGTCTCAAACTCCTGACCTCAGGTGATCCACCTGCCTCAGCTTCCCAAATTGTTGGGATTATAGGTGTGAGCCACCGCACCCAGCCATGCAATTTTTAATAAAACAGTCTTACTGATGTATAATTGACAACAATTAGCTGCGCATGTTTAAAGTGTACAATTTGATAAGTTCTGACATACATATCTGAGAAACCATCACCACGATCCATACAGTGAACATAATCGTTACCCTTGAAAGTTTCCTCATGCCCTTTTGAAATCCCCTCCTGCCGGGCGCGGTGGCTCACGCCTATAATCCCAGCACTTTGGGAGGCCGAGGCGGGTGGATCACGAGGTCAGGAGATCGAGACCACGGTGAAACCCCGTCTCTACTAAAAATACAAAAAATTAGCCGGGCGCGGTGGCGGGCGCCTGTAGTCCCAGCTACTCCGGAGGCTGAGGCAGGAGAATGGCGTGAACTCGGGAGGCGGAGCTTGCAGTGAGCCGAGATCGCGCCACTGCACTCCAGCCTGGGAGACAGAGCGAGACTCCGTCTCAAAAAAAAAAAAAAAAAAAAAAAAA
>NW_026652308.1:590300-590628 GCF_009828535.3 Hylobates moloch | reverse complement strand
GAGCCTGCAGTAAGCCGAGATTGCGCCACTGCACTCCAGCCTGGGCGACAGAGCGAGACTCTGTCTCAAAAAAAAAAAAAGAAATCCCCTCCTTCCATCTCTTTCCCACTCTCAATCCCCAGGCACTGATCTGCTTTCTATTATTTTGCGTTTTCTAGAATTTCATATAAATGGAATTGTAGAGAATGCACTGTTTTGTTTGGCTTATTTCACTCAGCAAAATTAGATCTGAGATTCATCCAGATTGCATGTATTAATATCTCATTCATTTTTATTGTTTCAATAAAATAGTATTGAATTTTTTTTTTTTTTTTTTTTTTTTTTTTGG
>NW_026652308.1:479210-570300 GCF_009828535.3 Hylobates moloch | reverse complement strand
TACCAGGAACCCTCCAGCTAGCCTGGAGGGGTCCGCACTGCGGGGAGAAAAGCAACAGCTCAGCTCCAACCTCAAAGGTTCCATCACTAGCCAATCGTGACCCGGGGCTTCTCTAGAAAACCAGAAACGCCTACGGGCAGTGAATGGCACTAAGGCCAGCCTATCCGCACGAAGGAGGCGGAAGGGGTGGAGTTGAAATTAACCAATAGGATGGAAGTAGTTGTTGTTGGGAGGGAGGAAGACGCCAGCTAGCGTGCGTGAGGCCGCTCCCGGATAGGGGATGCAGGAAGCTCGTGGAGCCAATAGCCGCGGCGGGCGGGTGGCGGCGCGCGTGCGCGTTGGGCCCCAGGGCTGCGGGCGGGAGGCGGGGACGGTGGGGGAGGGGAGCGGGCTGGAGCGCGGCGGAGCTCCTGCCGCCGCCGCAGCCGCTGCCGCCGCAGCGAAGAGGCCATGTTGTGTGGTGTGTGGGGCGGGGGGAGGAGGAGGAGGGAGTAAAGCCTAGAGAGGAGACGGGAGAGAGACACCACACACACGGCACAAGATGGCCGGAGAGGCAGCAGCACCCCGAGCTGTCAGGTGTTCCGCCGCGGCCGCGAGGCCCGCCGGCCGACGGGGAGCTACGCCTGGACGGCCAGCAGGCCCGCGGGAGTGGGGCGGCCGCGGCTGAGGCGAGGCGGGCCGCGCGCTTCGGCGTCAGAGCCCGCGGCAGAGGCGCCCAGGGCGGCCGGGCCCACGACGCCGAAAGCGCCGCTGCGGTTGCCGCCTCGGAGGCTCCCCCGGGCCCCGGCGGCTGGAACCGGCGCGGGCGGGAGGCTCGGGCGGGCGGTCCGGCCCGGGACTCGGGTTTGGGCGACCAGGAGGTGCCGGTGGCCGCGCTCGGACCCGGTGAGTGGCTCCCCGACTCCTTTTATTGTCCTTTGTCCTTGGGAGGAAAAGCAAAATGTCCTTGAGCGCGCGAGCAGGAGGGGGCGGCGGGCCGGGCCTCGCCGCTCGGCTCTTCTCGCACTGCTCCTCCATGGTTGCGGGCCGGCTCTCCCCGGCGGGATGCGCCTCGGTGCCCTGGGCCCGAGTCGTAGGGTCCCAGGGTAGGGGGCACTCGGGGCCCCGCTGCAGACCCCGCGGGCGGCAGGTGGGCGGGGGGCAGCCTCGTCGCCGGGACTGGATCCGCCGGGAAAGGGGCGGCGGGCGACTGCCAGAGAGAGCCCGAAGGGGATCGGGCGTGGAGAGCCCCTTTCTGTCCTGGTGAGTTATTTTGATATTTAGGGTAAAAAAAAATCCCTTTCAGGTTCTCCAACGGAGGAGCTTTTTAACCTCTTTCCGGTGAGGTGGGAACTCATCTTCATGATCGAATTTAAAAGAACAATGGAACCCTGACTACGTTTCAACAAAAATAAAACTTGTTTTTTTCCCTCCTATTGGGTGTTGGCTTTTAACTCTTTCAAAGCCGATTTTGAAACGGCTGCAGTGATACATACGAAGGTACTTGCTGCTTATTAAACCTTTATGACGTTAAGGTTGTCTTTGAAAAATGCAAGTTGGAGGAGTGCTTCTGGTATTTCAGAATTACGAAGACAAGTTTACTGTGTCGTCAAGGCTGTTTAATGGAAATAGATTTGATAATTACGGTGATAGCTGATGACGTTTGGTTAATGTAGTTTATTTTACCGAGTAATTACGCCAAGATCATTTGATCTCCTGATATTTAAATATGATTAAATACACTGTTTGGTACTTTTTAAAAAGGTCTCAAGGAGCCGTTATCTGCAACTTCTCACAACCTGAATGTTAGAACGTACTTGGGTCAATTCCTAGTCTTTAAAAGTTCATAATTTAATTATTTTTAAGAATTTATATTATCACAAGCCATGATCGAAAAACTTTCACAAAAGAACATTCTGACACCAAATCTCTTCCTGAAGTTACTTTCTCGTAATGTAAATATGAATAAAGTAGGACTGCTCTCGGTAATGGGCGATGAAGAGGAGCCATATTTGTTGCATTTGTTGCATGTATAAAAATCTAGATATGCTTAAAATGGAACAGTATTTTAAAAGTACAGGTTTCATAAAATTTAGTAGAGTTCTCTGTATAGTCTCTAATCTTAAAAAAATGTTTGAAGGGTAATTTTTAAGTGTAGTGGTTTGAAGAACAAACCAGAAGCGCACGAACCTTTGTGTATTTTAGAATATATTTGTCTTCATTCTGCGGAGCTCTTGTGTTGTAAAGGTGCAGAACTACGTAAAAATAGTGTTGGGCAGACTTACATAGTACATCTGAAATCAGATACTGGTTTATTCGACCATATTTCTAAGGGCATTTTTCCAGTAAAATGGTTTTATTTTTTGAGTAGCCTTCCTATAGTGGAACATGTTACATCAGTTGCGCATATCTTGATTTTACAGAATCTGTCTTAAGTACCAATTTTGGTTTTTCAAATGAATGTTTCTGAAATTTTTGAACACTGAAGTGGTTTTAAGTTAATATTCTGAATCTAGTTCTTTAGAATCCTCTTTGAATTGTGAAATGCAAAATAATTGTTAGTAGTTTAATCTGAAAGATCTTTTTACATGATAAATGGGGGAGGAGAAAGACTGAGATGAAAATGTTGAAGACCCTGATTTGAAATTGAGTAAAGGTCTAGATACTATAAGTTTTAGAGTAGCTTTAAAGACAAAGCTAGTATCCCACTTGGTGAGATCAAGTAACTTGTGGTTTAAAATTTAAAGTAACCAGTGGCCATTTTAACTTCACTAATTTCTCTTGGAGGAGCTAATTTTTAATTGCTCATGATTATAAAAGATATTTCCGGATGGTAAGGGAGATGTTAAGATGATTTCTCTTGAAGAATGGTAAACTTTTTCTTTGTTTATTTCCTGTCATAAAAAGAGGGAAAGTAAAAAAAAAAAAAAAAAAAAAAGGTTCATAATCTTAAATCAGTCCGAAAATTTGAATTTTCTGTATTTCTGTTTAATTCAATGCGTTAATCTTTAGTATTGGTCAATATAGCCAAAAGATGAGGAAAACAAAGACTGATAGATACTAAGATAAGAAATAACTGCAACCATAAATGTATACAGGTTGTGTGTCGATGAGCCATCTCTTCAGTTTGCCCATAGATTTTTGTCTGTGGAATGTTTTCTTGTTTCATCACACTGAATCGTTGGCCAAGAAATGCTTGAAAATCAAAACATTAATATCATCTTTCTTCTTTTTTTTAAAGGTGACTTAAGAGATTAAAAATTAATTTGGTTGCTGATGGTTCTGAACAAATAGAGTTCTTTTATTTGAGGTAAGACTGGGTTAATTTTTATTGTTTTGACAAAAATTAGCTTATTAGGTTTTTGTTTTGTCTTTAATAATTTGCATTTCAATTAATCAATGAATGGGTTATCATTTTAAAAAGTTGGGATTATGAATATGAGTAAACTATCAAATAATTTGACAAAAGCCTTTAAGCCTTTTCACTGCAGGAAAGATTAAAAGTATATACGCATAGCCATTGTAACTTAATGTACCCTTTGAATAGTTTAAAATACTGAAGGTCCTTTAAGCCTTTGTTTAATTTTGGGAACAAGAGAAGACTGATTAGATTTTGAGGAAAACCATGAACCAAAGATAGCTTTTTTTCTGTTTAACTCTGTATATTGTGGAAACAATTTTAATCTTTTAAGTATTTAAAGAAATAAACTTGTTGGAGAATTTGAACTAGTTTGCTATTCATACTGATAGATTTTAGGGAAGAACATTTAAAAAATCAGGTTTTGAGCATAGATTTTAGTTTCTTTTTTGTAATTAAAAAGTTTAAAAACCCTTATTTTTACTTGCTATTGTTTGCTTCATAATTAAGTTTAGAATCTTGTTTGTTTTCACCAAAAGGTATGCCATTTTGAAGACTGAGACATTGGAGATTTATCCGAGAGGATAAAGGAAATCTTTGGGAAAGTCAGTATTTTATATAGCAAGTAAGTAAATGTTTTTACCCAACATCTGCAATTGAATAGTTACCAACATTTAAGTAGAAAAATACCCATTAAAGTTTGTTAATGAAACAAACTGTAGGCTGTTTATCACTGAAAGGATGAGAAAACCATCAAATTCCTTTGCCTGATATTGAAACACTTCTATTACTATCAAGACAGTCGATGCATGTTATTTATACTGGAGCAGGAAGACATTTAGTACTTCTTAATAAAATGGTGCTTTAGGATTGTGGTTAAATCTGCAGTAGAGTCATCAAGATTATGTTTTTGCAAATCTGGTATGTACAATCTTCAGCCATTGTTTTTTTTTTTTTTGATTGTACAGATCACATTTTAGGAATGGTCTGGAATTTTGCATTTGCTGATCGTAGGATTCTTAACTACATTTCAAAAACTAAATAGACACTTTCATATCTTAGTCATTTAGTAGATTTAAAATACTCATTTTAATTGTTTTCATGAGTTTTCAAACAGTTCCAAAAATGTGTTGTTTTCTAGGAAATGAGAGTTAATGCATCAAGAGTCCTCTAATTTAATTGCTTAGTAATTGCTTTTAAAGCATAAAAGGTAGAAATAATTTTCATGCGCAGTAGGTATTGGGCCCCCAGCATACCACGTATATCACACTTTAAAATCTTAAAGCTAAATACGTGAATTTAAAAGAATGTCCACTGATATTTTTAAGGAAATAACGTGTTTTTTGTAAGTTAATGTTGAATCTGAAAATTAATGTCAAGCTGTTACTAGTGATTGACTAGAGGAAATATGCGGTATAATAATGGGTATCTTGGGAAATTTTAAGAATCGCCAAATGACCAATTAAAATAAGGGCAAGTTTACCTTTTCTTCAAAATTTACGTGGAAAATAAAATACAGTCTTTCAATGCTTGGTGTTGGCTTATTCCATTGATTGAAATAGGTGGTAAGAGGAATATTTTTATTGCCTTTGCTTCAGCTTAACTTCTTTTTAATCCTTTTTTGCAGTTCGATCAAATTTCGGTGTACTACAGTGTGCAAGCGAAAACTAAATGTTTGACTTTTAACTGTAGTGTTTTAAAGATACAACATTTAAAAGAACAGTTGAAACATTCCTCACTTCAAAACTTCTTTAACACAAATGCCGAGATTACGGTTTCCTCTGTGCAACTGATGTGATATTGGCATTCCTGTCATTGGGCACTGTTAAGGAAATTGAGAAATGGGTCTCTTATGTGAAGCATAATCTATGTTTAAGTATAAACAGGCAATACATTTATAATGGCCTACGGAAGGTGTAATTTGATTCATAAAAAAGAAAACATCTGGAAAGGGCTAGAAATGTTAAATCAAAGATCCACATGTACTTAGATCTTTGTTAGTGCATATATTCAGTGTTTTGATACTGCTTGATCCAATCTTGTATAATGAACATAATAATTGATTGGCACATGAGGGCAAATGTAAATGTAGATAACTATTATATATAGATAATATTATATAAGATAAATATAGTGGATCATGTAGATACGATATTAAAGTACTATATTTTATAAGGAAGGTGGATTATTATATATTTACCACTGTTTCTGCTTAAGAACCAAAGTGATACTTACATATTTGTTTTTACCCTAGCATTTTGGGATAATTCTTGAGTCATAAAAATCTCTTGATCAACTTGGTGATTGAATTGGATTGCATTAGTTCTGATAAAAACTGTTTAAAAAATTACCTGACATTCTATAGAAATGAAAGGAGCCATGCTGTGTAATCACAAGGCTTTAATGACATGACATTTATAGATTATATGAAATAGGTAATTTCAAATGTAAATTTTAAGTTTTATTTACTGTTATTCATCTTTTTTGATTATTTAAAAATTTGTACTATGGGCAACTAATTTTACTTTTTATCCTCTGAGATTTGATTGTGGAGCGGCATAAGGGGGAGAAAGATAAGTTGAGGACATCTCTTTATCTTTTGTAATCAGAGGTGGTGATAGAGTGGAAAATAAACACGTTTCGGGGAGACCTACCTTCCAATGTAAATAAGCCCTGCGGTCTTGACATTTTATTCCTTTTGTACCTTCATCTCATAATTTGTATGAAGACTTTAGAGTTCCAAGCTCTTAAGATCCCTATTAGCTCTCAAATTGTGAGATAAAAATAATTGTTAAGGCATGCCTAATTCTCTTATACAAACTTTGTAAATTGATTTCAGAGAAGTGATTAAGGAATTATACTGTCTTTAAACAATATTTAGAATGCTTCAATAAAAGCATGTTTAAAAATTTTTCTAATGATGTAGTAAATGTACCTAATATAAAGTTAAGTGGTTTTATTTAATATTTTTCACCTGACCATGATCATGTTATAAATAAGAGGATTTATAGTTTGCATGCCTGATATAATCTATTTAATTTCCTTTACAGAATTTTTGTACATGAAAGATAAATGTCTTCATTTTACCAGCTACCTCCTTCCATATTGAATGCTTCAGTGCACTTTGATTTTCAAATTGGCTATTACTTTTTAATGTAATTAACCTTTACATTTTAAATTGAAGGATATTCTGATCCTTAGGTTATAAATATGTGACTTGATGGTTTATGTAACATTCAAGTAGCGTGTTTTCTATAACAACATGATAAAAGTTTTGATACATACCTTGTATGTTGCTTGACAGATCTGTTTTAGAAAACATTCCTCTGCCTTTTGAAACGAAGCCATGTATTTGAAATTATTTCCCAAACAATTAGATCTTAAGCGTGTACTACACAGTAATCATAGTCATTTTAATTTAGATTATAAAGCTATATTTTAACTTTGAGGTTTGTGAATTTTCTTAGACACATTAATGACTTTATAGTTAATAGTGCTCTCAGATTTTAAGTTAAAAATTGGCCAGGTGCGGTGGTTCACACCTGTAATCTTAGCACTCTGGGAGGCCGAGGCAGGTGGATCACCTGAGGTCAGGAGTTCGAGACCAGCCTGACCAACATAGTGAAACCCCCCATGTCTACTAAAAATACAAAAAAAAAAAAAAATTAGCTGGGTGTGGTGGCACACGCGTCTGTAGTCCCAGCTACTTGGGAGGCTGAGGCAGGAGAATCGCTTGAACCTGGGAGGCAGAGGTTGCAGTGAGCTGAGATCCACACCACTGCACTCCAGCTTGGGCGACAGAGCGAGACTTCATCTCAAAAAAAGAAAAAAATGGTTTTAAAAACCAAGTTTTCTAAGAAAAGCATAAATGACTAATGATAATATGACAATTGACTAAAGCTGTCCTTACTGTTTAAAAGAAAAACAACGAAAATATGTATATTATACCTGTAAGTTACTAAATCTGAAACTATGATATTATGAAATAGGGTAGGTGGGAATACGAGCAAAATCATCAACTTTCATAGTCTGCCTAAGCTGAATTTTGCTCCCTTCTCCTGTCTTTCCAAGGATGGCAAAGTGATTTTAGATTTTTTGTCAATTTTGGTTGTTAGTAATTTTTGTGAGTGATGCATGGGGAAGGAGATGCTATGGTAGATTATATTAGTGTCAGTAATTTTTGTGATGATGCAAAGTGAGATACATTTTCTGTCTTTGGTGGTGTGAGAACCCTATCTACTGGTAGATAACTTACTTATAAGCACATTATCAGAGCAGTGTGAGGGATTTCCCTTAGACATTTCTTTTACCAAGATTCCTTAAGTCAGTTCTGCCCTTCTCTTAAGGGTTTACTTGGTTTACGATTTGTCTTCACAAAACCTTCTGTTACTGATAAGGTCAGATTAAATTTGGAAGATCAGAAATATGTTGTGTTCCGTTTAAATTGCTTCATTTGTCAATTTCTTGGGGAGATAATTTAGCAACTACTCTTAGAGCAATTTTGAAGCAGATCTTTGCTATATTTCTTGATTATGGTCTGTCCGAATGACTAAAGGAATTCAGATTTGGGAAGATAAACAGGGACTTGCTCTATAATTTGAAAATTAGTCCTAAAGAAGCATTTGGGTAGCGTAGTTTTAACTTAAATCCTAAACTTCATTGCCTTCTAAAAACCTTAAATTGCTACATTTTGTTTTTGTTTTTGGAGATGAGTTTTGCCCTCTTGCCCAGGCTGCTGGAGTGCAGTGGTGTGATCTCAACTCACTGCCACCTCTGCCTCCCGGTTTCAAGTGATTATCCTGCCTCAGCCTCCTGAGTAGCTGGGATTACAGGCGTGCACCACCACACCTGGCTGAGTTTTGTATTTTTAGTAGAGCTGGGGTTTCACCATGTTGGCCAGGGTGGTCTCGAACTCCTGACTTCAGGTGATCCACCCAGCTTGGACTCCCAGAAGTATTGGAATTACAGATGTGAGCCACTGCGCCTGGCCCATTTTCATATTGAACTTTTAAATAAGTTTTCTTTTTGGGGGTGGGATGATTATTGTAATCATACTTGGAAACAGAAGTGATGAAAAAAAGTATATGTTACTTGAGATATGGGAAATGCTGTTTTCCATGTTTAGTTATGAGGTATTTTAAGTCCAACTAGTGGAAAGTATGGATATTTTATTTTTTTTTTGAGACGGAGTCTCGCTCTGTTGCTCAGGCTAGAGTGCAGTGATGCGATCTCAGCTCATTGCAACTTCTGCCTCCTGGGTTCAAGCAATTTCTGGCTAATTTTTGTGTTTTTAGTAGAGACGGGGTTTGACCATGTTGGCCAGGCTGGTCTCAAACACCTGACCTCAAGTGATCTGCCTGTCTCCACCTCCCAAAGTGCTGGGATTACAGGTGTAAGCCACCGGGCTGGCCGGATACATTTTTATTATCAAGTATATATTTTAGGAATGATTAGTGTTGGTTTAGTTGAATAGATTGGTACAATTAGTGGTAGTTGAAATGATGTCTATGGTTTCCTAACATTTTGTCTTAGTGTTGATTAAAGACATAATAATGTGAAACAATATGGTAATACTAAGGAATGAGAAAGTGGCCTTACAGGTGGGCAACGTAAACTTTCCTGTAGAAGGATTGAAAGTAAATAGGTATAAGACTAGAAAGTGAAACAATTCTGTACTGTAAGAGTGATGTTGGCTGTGTTAAATAACTAGTTCCCAAACATCAGATCCACCTGGGGAGCCCAGATATTTACTTACGTTTTTGGAGTTCTTAGGGGCTGAAACTTATGCTTGTGATTTTGTAGTAACCTATTCTACAGAGGAGACTCCTGTACAGCCAAATTTGTGATACTCAAGAGCTTGTATGATTTCTGCTTGGACTATATTGTTAATACATACATACATCTTTTGGTCTATTGGCAAATGACCCTTGCAAGATGTTGACATTTTGGGTATAAATCATGGTGCTTAATAATCTGTTTTTGTTTTTTATGTATAAAACTAAATTCTTTTTGTCCTCTGCAGAAATATGAACCTCAAACTGAATCCTCTAAAGGCCCCATACAATGAAGTAGACATTGGTGGAAGCATTTAGTAAGTATTATTCAATTTACATGTTTAATCTGTTTAGAAATTTTAAATACTACTTTGGAAATTTTGAAAATTCGAGTCAGAATTGTAAATAGAAGGATTTAGTGAAACTCAACACAGTACAAAAAAATCAACATGGAAATTTGGCTTATTAATTTACTCCACAATCTATTATTTTCTGCTTTCTTCACTTAGGCAAGTTAAAATGCAAACAAACCCACATTTGAACATACCTCTAACACTATTATAAACGTAGATGTTGATAAATGGTTCCTCTTTGTTTTTGTAAATAAAGTTTTATTGCAACACAGCTATGCGCTTTCATTTAGTTATTGTTTGCAGCTGCTTTCTCAGTATAGCAGCAGCAAGCAGAGGAGTTGTATTGAATGGCCACAAAGCCTAAAATATTTCTCGTCTCATCTATAGGGAAAGTTTATCCTAGGTCCTACAGCTATTCCTTTTGTCAGTGTTGCCTTAACCTGTATAGAACTCAGAAGCCCTTCAGTTCTCTTTTGGTAAGAGAACATAATTTTTAATGATTTCCAATATTATAATTTTAATTAATTAATTTTGAAGTTAAACTTGAAAGCTCAACAAAAAGTTCTTTAGCCTGATTGTCCCTGAAGTTATGCTTTGATGTTAGAAGACATGGTTAGCACCTCTGGAATAGTTTTTCTAACAGTCTGAAAAATACTTGGAAAGAGTTGATGGGAAGGTTGTATAAATGAATTTGGTGATTTCTCAACATGATTTATTTATTTTTATTTTATTTTTCGAGACAGAGTTCCACTGTCAACAATGCTGGAGTGCAGTGGCGTGATCTCGACTCATCGCAGCCTCTGCCTCTGGGGCTCAAGCGATTCTCCTGCTTCAGCCTCCAGTGTAGCTGGGATTACAGTCATGGCACCACCATTCCCAGCTAATTTTTGTATTTTTAGTAGAGATGGGGTTTCACCATGTTGGCCAGGCTGGTCTCGGACTCCTGACCTCAGGTGATCCGCACGCCTCGGCCTCCCAAAGTGCTAGGATTACAGGTGTGAGCCACCGCACCTGGCCAACATGATTTATTATTGACAACCTTTTTGGTAATTATATTAGCTACTTCATAAAAATAATTTTTTTTGAATCACATTTGGGAATCTAGATTTTAGATGATAATTTTTGCCTATGGCTACTTTAGCTTACATTGTGTAAATGGCTGCTAGGGCCTGCGAAATAGATTTTATTTTTGGAGGGGGATTTGTTTTTCGATATAGGATGATGAAAGAGATGAAAACTTTTCTAATACAGTACAATAATTGGCTGTGGTCATTTTGAAGAGATCAGTTGCCTGGCATATAGTAGATGCTCAATAAATACTTGGTGTATCAGTATGGCTTCTGTTAAACATTGTTTATCAGCTAGTGTTTTGGATTTAATTTAAAAACAGTGACATCCACTATTAAAACAAGTTTTAATGAATTAAATATTAAATTTTAGGTATGCCTGAAAGCCAAAGTTTTGACTAAAAAAAGTGACAAGACTTCATTTTTTCTCTGCAATTCTCAATTTCTTAGTTTGCATATATAGTCAACTTTTAAACCAATGAGGACAGTACGGAATATTTGATTTGATTGTAAACCTTAAATAAGATGACTCCTTTTCTTAGTTGTCACAATTGACATTAATTTTATAGTTAGTTTTTATGCCCATAAGACCCAGACTTGTTAATATATATTCTACTGAAGATTCAAGGTATCTTGGTAATAAGACAACATACGTGAATTTACTTCTCAGGGCTTTTTTTTTTTTTTTTCCTGAGACGGAGTTTCACTCTTGTTGCACGGGATGGAGTGTGGTGGTGCGATCGCAGCTCACTGCAAACCCCCGCCTCCCGGGTTCAATTGATTCTCCTGCCTCAGCCTCCTGAGTAGCTGGGATTACAGGCATGTGCCACCACGCCCCGCTCATTTTTGTATTTTTAGTAGAGATGGGGTTTCACCATGTTGACCAGGTTGGTCTCGAACTCCTGACCTCAGGTGATCTGCTGGCCTTGGCCTCCCTAAGTGATGGGATTACAGGTGTGAGCCATCGCACCCAGCCTCTCAGGGCTTTCTTACATAAATATTTCCACATTTAACGACAGTAGACGAAGAAGATTGAAATCATCGTAAGCACCAAGAATGTTAATTACATGATGAGAAGGATGAATTTTTGCTCTAGGTAATTTTACACCTGTTTGTCCCATCATTGACTTTGAAATAAGTTTTTTAAGTTTTAAAATAATTTGTTACATTAATAATAGTAGCTTTATGATAGCCATCCATTAAGACAATTAGGAATCACTAATTTCTTTCACCTTATGCTACTCTCTGCCCCTGCCCCCCTGCCCCATTTTTCTTTGCTATTAAAAATGGGAAAATTTGCTGAGAAGTAGAGGAAAGGAGATGGTTTTAGGAGAGCCCGTGTAAACCCAATCCAGATGGTGAATCACTTACCTGTGTATCCACCAACAATGTATTTTATCACGTCCCAGTGTTTTTGGAACAAATTTACTAAAGTAGAATTTAAGAAGAATACCAGGCCAGGTACGGTGGCTCAGGCCTGTAATCCCAGAATTTTGGGGAGGCTGAGGGCAGGCACATCATAAGGTCAGGAGTTCGAGACCAGCCTGGCCCACATAGTGAAACCCCGTCTCTACTAAAATTACAAAAATTAGCCAGGCATGGTGGTGTGCGCCTGTAGTCTCAGCTACTCAGGAGGCTGAGGCAGGAGAATCGCTTGAACCCGGGAGATGCAGGTTGTGGTGAGCCGAGATCGCGCCACTGCACTCCAGCTTGGGGAACAGAGACTCCACCTCAAAAAAAAAACAAAACAACAAAAAACAAAAAACCTTAGTTGGGTGCAGAGGCAGGTACTTATGTTCTCAGCTACTGGGAAAGCTGAGGTGGGAGGATCTCTTCCACCCAGGAGTTTGAAACCAGCCTGGGCAACGTAATGAGACCTCCATCTTAAAAAATAATCAAAAATACAATGAAGAGTACCTCCATGTTCAACTTTATGTTCTTCTGGATGTATGATATGTGGGAATTTTAAGGGATAGTAGTTACTTGTTGAAGCTTTGTTGCCATTTAAGTTTTTACCTTTGCTATGGGAATGGTACTGTTAGAACATGCACATTATTTTAAAAAGGAAGTATAAACTAGTGAATATCAAAGGGGAAAAATTTTGTTAACCATTTATATTATGAGCTTGAAGGTTATATGTGAAATATAGAAAAGATCTAGGTTGTCTGCTCATGGAATTCTAGATTAAAACATCTCTTCCATGTCTGCAGTAATTCACAAGTTACTGGAAAGGAACATGTAGAGGGCTTTGGTATCTAAACCCTACCCAGTTTTCTGTAGGATCTTGATTTTATTTTAATGCAAGACTGCTGACCCCATGATCCTCTATGTTCTTCAGAGATACTCTTACTGATGATATATAAATGAACTTTGATTCAGTAAGGTCAATTTGTAGGTCTCAAAGTACTTCGGTTATTGTGGTATATCAGAATGATAGTTAACATTTACTGAGATCTTTCTGTATGTCAGGTAATATAAACCCTATGAAAGTATTCTTTCTACAGCCACAAGAGGTAGGTACTATTTTTATTTTGCAGATGAAGAACTGTGGATTTTGTTTCTAAGAAAATTTCCAGGCTCACAGAACTAAGCCTGATTTCTTTTTATTTTTTAGCAAATACAGTTTTTATAAGAATTTGAATTCTATGAAAATACACGGATTACTCCTAAATCTCTGATGCCCCAGTGAACACTTTTTCCTTATTAACAAAATTCTCACTTTTGGCTTTGGATTGGCTTTGCAGGAGTGCAGATTGATCATAGCTTTTTTCATGTCCTAAGAGTTGTCAAGAGTTTTCTCTTGTAGCATTTTTTTCTTTACTTTTTTTTTTTACTATCTTTAAATATATGACTGTGAGAGTATGATAAATATGCTATTTTCTGATCTCTGCTGTTGTCACATAAACCAATATATTCTGAGTAATTTTGAAATGATATTAATAATGTCATTAGATTTTCTTTTGATTTTTTTTTTAAAAAAATAATGGTTTTAGAAGGAAATCTGGATAAATTTTATCTCTGTCCTGTCAGAAAAATATAAAACTTGAGTTTTTTAATTCAGGTACCAAGATGAATAAATTGCATCTATAGATACTGAAATATGACTGTAATTTGATAATGCATTTTCATTCTCAGTGTCATTGTTCATCATAACAGTATTTACATCACCAACTTCATTTAGAGCTTGAATCTTGCAACAATAGAGATTGAAAATAAATTAGTTTATAATTAATTCTTTGACAGAGAATGATGTTTTTACTTTTATACTCCTCTATAGAAGTACATGTCCCTTAATTTTAAGGAATGAACAAGTCAGATGGAAGATTTTTACTGAGATCAGGAATGAATTGAGTAATTTAGTTTTCTTTTTAAAGCTGGGGAGAAATGAGCAAAACCAATTAAGGAGAACTACTTTGCTTTTGATATTTATTACTGATGCTGTGACACTCCCTTTAATCAATGTTTTTTAATATGGGTGGCAGTATCTCGGTTAACCAAATAAGTAAGTAGATTTTTGTATTGTGTATAGTAAACAGTATATCCTAATTGTTGCCAAGGAGACAAGGAAATTACCTAATGGGCTAAAATGCCCTTATATTTATTTACCTCAAATTCAGTCACCCTTGACTGTATCTCCACAAATTCAGATGGAGAGCTGGAAAATTCATAAAGAAGGCCAGGGTTTAAATTTTGTTTTTCAAATTATGTTTGGTCATGATGAATCTGAATCATTTATTTAATGGTAAAATCATCTGACTTCTCACTTCTCCCTTCAGTTCAAATTATTTAAGTAATGGATTTATTTTTCTATGAGAGACATTTGGTATTTTGGTAATGAGAGTGTATTATTTTAGTTGCATATAATTTGAAAACAGCATTTTATGGCAAATCTATCAAGCCAGGCAGATACTTTGCATTTTTGATCTTTTTTTTTTTTTTTTTTTGTGGCTACATCTTTTCTGTATTCTCAGATATATAGTTAAAGATGGTGTCACCTATAGTGGCCATTTTCGTTATCTAAACAAAACCAACATCTGTTAGATTGAAAAACTATGCTGTGATCGACTGCTTTATGTGTGTATGTGTTTTTTTTTTGTTTTTTTTTTTTTTTAATCCCTTAAGATTCTTTTCTATAATTAGTTTTCTTTGAAGAAGCTTGGAAAGTTTTCTGCATTGAGATTTAGAATCCACAGTGTTTCTGTAATTTAGCTTTCCAGGAATTTTGAATTTTAATTTTTGTTTTTACTTTTTATGTACACAGTATAATGATAGTGTTAAATATTAAAAATCAGACTCTTCACTGGGACTTTTTTATAGATACAAATGTATCTGTGGTAGTACAAGGACTTTGTTACTTTGGTGTGGTCTTATCAAGGAGTTGTGTGTGTGTTTTGCATACAACTTTACAATTTCATAGTTGAAAGCTGTTACAAAATTAAAGTTTTGTGTATGGTAGGGTATCTTCAAGGTGGGTGGATGTTTTCTGTTTAAAAGATTAAGATTCCAACAGCATTTTTTTCTTTTAATTTTTTTATCAAGCACCCAGTCAGCTTGAAGAGTTTCAAATGGACCCTACCACTGAGAAATCAAGATGGCAGCCTACTATGGGGAATTGAGGAAAATGGATTAATACAAGAGTCCTGTGATAATATACAACCAAGACAGGGTTCTTTTAACATGGAATCCATGCAGTGAATGAAGACATAGGTTTCTTACCCAACACAAATGGACAGTGGATTTGACTTTCTAAAGACTTTTTTTTGTGGACATTTTGACATTTGGAGAAGAAAGATGGCACACTAACCCAGATAATAGTTTTTATGCCTGGAATTTTTTGCAGTTTGATTTGTATGAGTATGACCTCTTGAAATGTTAACTTTTAATAAAATTTATAACACTTAAAAATTTCTCAGTTTGGGTTTTTTTTTTTAAGTGGAAGTTTCATTCAATGTTTAGTTTTATTTTAGTAATACTTTGGCCTTTGTAGTTGCCGAGTGGTAAAGTGTACTGAATATGAATAAAGCTGGTAAATTGGAAATGGTGTAATCGAAAACATTTTACTTGGTTTATGAAGATTTATCATTTTTCACAAAGTTGTGCTCTTAGATGGTCATTTGGTTTAAATACTGTTTGTGCTTTCATGAAACACCTTTCAAAACAACTCAGTGGGTAATAATAGAATCTGATTTTAATCTGCCACAAGATTTTAATGAACTTGAAACAAACTGCTTGTTGCTCCAAAATTCAGGATGAGTGATACACATATACTTCTGAATTATTTTGTGTTGACTGAAATGGTTTAAGCTTTTTAATACTATAAATACATCTTGCTGTAGAATATTCATCTGAATATTTAAATTGATGTCTCCTATTGTCTTACTATTAGAGGAAGAAGTGTTGAATTTATGGGTTAGGGTCCTTGGAGTATTCACAATTTTTTAAATTCAAAATTATGTGTGTAATCCATTTTATATAACTTTGAAGTAGGATTAATATCTTGTATTGTCTTTATTTTGTACAATTGGGAATTTAAAATAAATGAATTGCACCCTGCCATAGATTACTTATGTTTGATTTTTAAATGCCAGGTTTTCATTTATTACTAATCAACTGATACCAGTTTTGGTAACTATTACAAAGGTGGTAGGCATTACTTTGGTAGACAAAATGAGTTCTTGATTCTGTTTTCCCATTTTACATGAGAAGAATAAATAGTTCAGGTTAAATTGTTTTGTGTTAATCATACTGTTTGTGATTCATGTCAAATACTGCAGCATACACATCCATGGTTAATACATGTGCACCATTTGTTATTGACTGATGTGAGGTGGTTGTTCTTTGTCAAATTCAAAAATGGAATTTTGGATTTTGATCTTGGTACAAAATTTATCTTTGTTTGTAGGGTATGGAATTGAAACAGTTTGGATTATGGATTTTACCTAGATTGGACGTTGTTTTGTTTGGTGTAAATCTAAAGTGGATTTCTTCAGTGAGGGAGGGACATGGTTCTGGCAGATTATGTTGAATAAGGAAAGTTGATTGGATTTTTTTGGGTGTGTGAATATGCTTGTCTGAATGGAGTGCTTGGTAGGATATTGTTTTTGGAATTAGTAATTTGTTTCTGTGGATCTCATGGTTTTGATATTTAGGAGAATTTGCTTTGTGATACTACTTTGATAATTTGCAATCACGTATGTCCTATTGTTAATAACATTGTTGAAATGGGTGTATACTTATTTGATTTGAAATATAAGGGAAGTGTTGGGATATGTGTTTTCTGTTGGATTTGGACGTGGAGTTTCTTGGGTTACTGATTGAAAGGTGATCGTGGTTGGACCATACTCTTGAATTTTTGCCTGAATCAGCGTGGGAAGTAAATATATTGTGATTATGAGAAGTTTCTTTGGAGGGAGGAGTGTAATATTTTCAAGGTTATATAATGGGTTAAAGAATTTTGTGAAAGAACAAAGAAAAATGGATATTCTTGAATAAAAATTGGTTGCATTAACTTTTGCTCCAATGCAACTTGAACACTAGGGAGGCGCTCTTGAGTTGTAAAAATTACCCCTTTCTTCCAGTTGAGATGGAAAATTCCCCCTTAAATTTTGTCTTTAGATTATTTTTAGGCATCATAAAGAAGGAAAAACTTGAATTTAGTTTATGAAATTAAGGTTTTACTTTTATTTAGCAATCATTTCACCCATTGGGGGATTAATTTTTAAAAAGATTAGTACTTAGCTGAGCTTTAGATTCTCTAAGAATTATCCCTTTTTCAAAATGGCTTTATAAAACACCACTTCCTGTCCAGGGAGGAAGTTATTTTAGCTCAAGGACTGAAATATTTAGCAGATCTTTAGACAAAAGGAACAAATTACATTTCTCTCTGGCTTAAAAAGGGTGCTTGAGCCAGAGGGGGTTAAGAAGCCCTCCCCCCTCCCCCTGTTGGGGTGGTCTGGAGGGGCAGGGAGGTGTGGGGGTGGGGGTCCTTAGGCTCCCTGGGATGGAGGATCTCTCTCTCTCTCTTTTTTTTTTTTTTTTTTTTTTGGTGGAGATGAAGGGGTGGGTCTATGGTACATCACCTGAGTTGTGGGGTAAATGTAGAGAGTGTCAATCAAAGGCAGAGCTCTCAGAGCTGGGAAGGAGGCTCTAGATGGCGGCTGTGCCTTAGAGAGAGCGCGCTCTGCTCCCTGCCTTTGCCTCACTTTACGCAACTTTCCCTAACTTTCGGGCAGCCTCAGGGGGCCCCCGTAGCCCCCTGTCTTTCCTAGGGACTTACTGGGGTCGATTCGAACCTTTTTTTGGGAGAAAAGCAGCTTTTAGGAGCTTTCTTTTCGTGCCTTGTTGGAAAGAAGCAGCCGTACTGAGAGCCCAGGTCGTTGTTTTTTCCAGCTTAGAAGCCATGGCGCACCTCCATTTTTGTGCGCTCTCCTAATGAGGTTTTTTTTCTTTCGGACCTGTTTTAGTATTAATTATTGCTTTATTTTTTTGACCAGTTAACATATTTGAGGGTTATTTTATTTATTTTTCGTTTTTTAACGGAGGATTTTGCCTTTATTTTTAATTATTTGGGATCTGATATTTTTCTACTAGTAGATAGGACTCTTGCTTTGGACATACTACATGGATCAGGTAAGTTCACGATCATTGGTGATAATTTTAAAGATTTATTTGTTAAAGTTTGCTTTGTTTTCTGTAAATACGAGAAATTCTTGGATGACGCAATAAGATACAGAGATTGTTATTTGTATCTAGTGTGCTACTTTGAGAAAGTTTCCTTATTGATAGTGATGCTTCCACTGTTCGGTTTATCCTGTTGTTTTTTCTTTTAAGGAAAAAATAGAAATATTTAGTTTTTTGGTGCTTACCGTTGTTGTGTTATAACAATATCGTTAACATCGTCAGGACTTTGTTCCTGATAATAAAAAGCATCGATAGAAGCCGGGACCTTACCTTTCTTTCAACTTTTGACAGTAAATACCTGGGCACAGGACTTCAAAGCAAACACAGATTCCCCCTCCCCCTTAATATTTAAGAATTAAAAGATGATGAGAAATAAGGACAAAAGCCAAGAGGAGGACAGTTCGCTACACAGCAATGCATCGAGGTATGAGCTATCAACTTTCTTCCTTTTTGTCTTTTTTTTTGGGGGAGAAACCTCAGCTTACAATTGTTTACCTTGACAGACATGGATTGCTGTCTGTTTTATTGTGTTTTTCTAATTTGGATTCGTTTTTTAAAGCATGACCTTGAGATTGCTAATATGCCACACCCTAATTTTTTGGTAGCAATTTATGAAAGTTGAGTTGTGACTTAAGGCCTCTTACAGCAGTCAAAAGGTAAGGTACCTTTATTCAAAGGGGCCTTTCCTGTAATGTACAGTTTTTCTGTCAGTAAATTTCAGTTTTTAGGTTTTTGTACTGCAGAAAAATGACCTTGTCGGTTTAGCCATTGCTGCATTGCACCATTTTACATACAAGGCAAATTTTTTCTTTGAAGAATCCAGGATATCTAAACTTGTAACTGAGGGCCATAGAGAAGCCTTGTAGTAGTAAATTATAGTAAATAGACATATCAGAAAGTTATATGAATGAAAAAATGTACATTTAAAAACAAAATCACTTAAAGGACCCTTTGACTGATGCCTCTCAGTTTATATTTTTATGTGACTTTATATTTCTTTTGATACACTTGACATTTTAGGAAATTTTGATGTGATTTATCAAAACCTTTACTTGATGGTTAGAGTTCCTGCATTTATGAAATCAAATCTGTAATAACAGAAATCCTGGAATACTCTTAATATACTTCTATTTTGTGTTTGTTACTATGATCATATTTACAGTTGTATATTTTACATTTAAATTATTTTAAGGTTTGCATTTGTATGCTTAAGACATTGATTTCTTGTTGGTAGATGTATTTTATCCTCACAATTTAGATGTAGCTGCTTTAAATTTATTGATGTATTTCGACAGAGTCGTCTGGAATGCTTTATCTTCTGAAGCTTACAAATGTACTGTTTTTGCATATCATGATGTGTTTCACATTCCTTGGAGTACCTTGTTAGTGATGAAGTAATAAAGCCTCTAAGATGTTTTTGTTGTATGACCTCTGTATATTAATTTTAAAAAGTACATATGAATGCATTTTTTGGTGTTCTTTATGCATTTTCATATTATAAATTTTAAATCATGCAGTTTAACAAGGATGTGATTCATGTGGTTTTCCTTCCCAATTTTATTTTTACTTTTCTAATTTTTATAAATAATACACTTTTCTATTAGGCTAGTGAATTTGAAAGTTTTGAACACGATGTATTACTAATATGCTGAATTCTATTTATTTTATGTGACTAAAAGCATATTGAGCCTTGCTTTAGAAAATAAGTTACCAAATTTTTTTGCATTGAGTTGTCACCCAGTTTGTAGTGCTGTCTTAATTGAATTGCCCATGTAAATTACTAGATTAAATTGAGGACAGAAAAGTTTTTTACTCATCCTAAACTGTTTTTTTCTGGAAAGTAATGACAATTTGAAGAAATGAGAACCTCCAGATATATTTGGCAAATTATATTAAAGATTCAGCACTAAAATTGTTGCTCCCTTGAGTGTATCATTTGCATAGGTCTCACATGGGTTTTGGCTTTCTTATGCAAGGTTTGTGGTTAACATCATTGATGAGACTATGCTTTCTAATTTTAAAAAATTGAGCAGTGTTGGTATTCTTTCAGTATTTTTACTCTCACCTGGAAAACTACCTGGAAGTTGTCAGGCATTTGCCTACTGGTAGTGGAGGTTACAGCTGTACATGAAGCATGTACTGACTGTACTTTTAAATTCATTTGTCAAGTATACTTTGAATCATATACCTGATGGATGTCCAAAAATATTTAAGACTCTTTGAAAAGAAGATACTTTTAAATTAGTTATCCTAAATTTCATACCTTAATACATGTACATAATTATGACATCACTTCCTTTTAAAATTGTGCAGCTGTAGAATGTTACTGGTGTTTTAATGTGGTGGATAATATTCTAGTGAGCTGAACTGTCCCTGTAATTAGTACTTGGTTCCTTCTGCCATCAGAGTTTTTATTGCCCAAAGTATAGTGTTTAGGGAATACTACGAAAATCACCTTTGCAGCCTGAGCCACAGAAGAGGAAATGAGTTTGCAGGTCAAGTAAACTTTGGTCTGAGAATTACTTTAGGATCTGGAAGGAATGAGTGCAAGTTTAAGTAAATCTGGTGATATCCTGTTTTTGGAAATAGTGCAGTAGTTAATAGTGGTTATATAAGTTTGTATTTTAATTTGAAGTTAATGCTAAAGTCTTACACTTTATCAGGATTTTTGAAAATTAAACGCGATTTTAAAAACATTTGATATTTGTAAAATTTCTAAGTATTTAAAACAAAGTTTTAATGATGGACATACGAGAAGTATACCATACTTTTTATCTGAATAATTTGCAGCTTGGGGATAACTTAAGTAACATCAAAGAATGAAAACGGGACTCTGTGCACACAGTGAGTTCAGTGTGTTCTCTGGGGCACCACGTTAGCAATTTATCTTAAGAATTGAACGAGTTTATTAAATTTATCTCCAAATCGTCTGCCTTTGAGGCAGATTTATTTTTATAACCTGAGGTGCAGGTAAATCCTACAATTTTCAGGGGCACTTTACCAGTTATTCTAAAAGGCTGGGGATGATTAGAAATGGCATAATGCAGTTACTTGTGTACTAGAACAGGCAGTTTAACTGGCAGCCATTTTATGACGCTGATAATACATTAAAAAACGGGATTTTGGAGAAGACTGAATCTAAACTAATTGAAATCTGAAATACCAAAGCCTATTTCCTTCCCCCTCTCTGCTCTTCTGGGGAGCTCTGGTGCCGAAATAAAAGGCAGCTCGATAGTTAGGGCACGCAGCAGCTCTTTGAGCCCCTGGCATCTTGGTGCAGGTCCAGCTCAGTCACAAAATGGCTGTTCCTTTGTGCCGCAGCGCTGACAGACATACTGCATTGCACTGTGTACTCGCCAAACAGCAGGAAGTTGCCGTGCCGAGTTCAAAGGCCGGCCGGAGCCGGCGCGGGGTGCTGATTGGCTGTGCGCGCGCCTGGTAACAGCAGGGTCAACGGCGGCGCCTTCGGTAGCCCCCGCCCCGTGACGTCAGACGGCTCCGCGCGGGGGCGGGGAGAGAACGCAGTGACGTCTGGCCGCGTGCGCGTGTCGGGCGCTTTCTCCTCCCCCTACCCAGGGAGCCGCACGCCGAGGGGAAAAGGAAGGGAACTGTAGTTGGGACTTTCCGGTGGGCGGCTGCTTTCCTGGACGCGTTTGCTCCTGGCAGTCTTGGTCCGCCCTTGCCTGTAGCGGTCCGCACCCTGTAGTGTGTATTCTTTTGCTCATTTCCGGGAATGGTTTATCTTCTTTGAGAAGCGGCTGCTTTTGGAGAAAAAGTACAGTCACTATTTATAAATCTTAAAGGCACTATTTGGAAATTTTAAAATAGAAAATTTGCCCAGTTTTTGCATTTTCCCTTTTCATACCTTAGCGTCCCTTCTCCTCGCCCCCGTGCAGTGTGAAGAATGAGTGGGTTTTTGTTACCATTGACCAAAACGTTTTGAGTGTCAGAGGCGGATAGTTCTACTTTAGTGAAAACCTTGACGGGTCTTAACAGCTGTTTAATACATGGCTCATAAACAAAGGCAGGATTATTTGAACTTGTCCCCGTGCGTTTTTATTTGGTACCGTACATTTTCTCAGTTGGCATTTGATGGAGAAAAACTCAGGTCAGTATGTGCTAAGTACTATATATTTAAGATTCACAGTAGGATAGTTTAATAGAAAATAGAAAATTTCACGTTTAATAACATTAAAAAGTGGCAGAATACAGTGTTAGGCAACCATTACTATCTAAGTAAATGTTAGAAAACTACTCTTTTCCGTGTTAATAGCACTTGCTAATGCGAAGTGACTGACAACTTGGCTGATAGTGGGGTCACTTGGCCAAATCTTCAGAATTATCTTTCCTAGGCCTCCACTTCGGGAATTCTGAGTCCCAGTAAACGGTTGGGTTTATGCTCACTGGTTTGCCTTGTTTGGAAACCTTTACAAGGATTTCTGGTTAAAACTTCATCTTTCAGCAACGATGCCTTAATTAAATTACACATACTGAATTTAAGCAAGCAAGAAATTCAGTGGATTTATCTACTGTGGAGAAAGTTTTTTTCCTGCCATACTAGAGTTTTTTAGCAGTTGAAAGGAGTAGGCTGTCCTGTAGTTAGCCTTAGTTCAAAGTTATTTTAGTAAAGTGTGTTACTTCAAAGGAGATGTTGACCTCTTCAGTGCAGGTGACATTTGCTTGGGCGTATGTCAAGTTTCTGAATACAGTCTGTGAAAGTTAAAATTCACTATGATAGTGAGTTTTGTAGGTTCTCATAATATAGGTAGGTTCTTGGGGAAGAATTATTTGGATAGTTTAGGAAAACTAGCTGAAATTGCTTTTTCTGTTACAGAGAAGTGTTCATCAAAGAATTTGTACCTGATTTTAAAATTATATGCTCAAATGTATATTGCGTATAAAATACTAAACATCTTCAGAGAATTAAGTACTTGTAGAACTTGATGAACATTTAACTGTAGCTTCCAACTTTAAAGTATACCTGCCACAAGAACAAAGGTAGTAACCTCACCTCCCTTTTTGTGTAGAGACTGAATTCTAATTAGTTGTGTTAATATTTTAATATTTGCTGAATACCTTTCAATTCCTAAAACTGGGGTCAAAGTAGTCAACATTGCACTTAGTTATTTTTTAAGAGGATATGAACTATTCTGTTATTTAAGATACTTTAGCCTAAATACCATTATGAGTTAAAATGCATACCATGATACAACAATTTAGCTATTAACTGTTGACACTCTTGGAGCCAATTAAGTTTTTTAAAGAACCAGTGTTCTTAGGTATGTTGAGCCTTCTATTTTTTTTCCCTGTGATGTGGAGAATAGCATCAAGTAGCAAGAAAAGAGTGTTGATCGATTTCTCTCTCTCTCTCTGTATCCTTGCTCTTTAAAATATGCATTTTCCAACTAGTATTTGGCCCTTAGGGAGTTAGTATCTTTGTAAAGATTTAAGTCAGCAGAGGAAGGTGGGCAAATGATATTTTCGATAAGGACTATTGGTTGTGACAACTGTAGCAAGTTATTGCTTGAGGAGTGAATCTGGAAGTTTATTTGAATTTTAATTAAAACTCACAGATTTTATCATTAGTTTACTCTCCCTTACCCCCAAATACAACAACTGACAGTTACGAGAGACCTCCTGAGACCACTTGGTATTTCCAAACTCTGATACACTAAGTTTGTTTCTGGCATAAAAATTGAGTGACTGCTCTGTGTCAGCCGTTAAATTTTTTCTTGCTATGAGCCATCTTTTTTTTTTTTTTTTTTTCCAAGATCCTTTAGTTTTTAGCTTCTTCCTGGTAACCTTAGAACTTTGCTTCCTTGAAGAACTTGGCTTTCTTGAATTGGTGTCACTTGAACAAAGAAACTAAAAAAAAAAAAAATTCCTCTAAGAGTATTTTGTATACAGGTGAAAGTAACTTTGTGGCTTGGTTACACTGGCTGTGTCACAGCTGAGTAACTCCCTCCTGCACTTCAGCTTGACTAAACATTGAGTTCACATGTATACCTTTGCAAAGTTGCCAATCACAACTTGTTTTGGAACTTTAGGGTTATCAGTGTAAAGCCTGAGTAACAAAACTTGACTCTGTCATCCAATGTCCAGGCTGGACTGTATTTTTATTTTGTAATCAGTAATTCAGCACAATGCTGGAACACATTACTCACATTTGTCTTATGACCCTTTTTTGTAATCAATGGAATCTTTAATTGATAAAGCAAGTCTAGGGGGAGAGAGATCTTTCTAAAAAAAGGGTCCTATATACTGAATATATTTCAGCCCTGGTTATGAAGTGAGGGACAAGGCTTTTCTTTTTGAAATAAATGATGGAGGACATAGATATGTGGTAGCCATTCATGCTACATGATTTAGCATTTTATTGTTAATATGTTTGGTTATGGGTCTCTTTTTTGTTATTTCAACATGTTCTGGACTGGATATCATACTGAAAAGTATTTCAGTTCTCATTATTGAGTCCCCGTAGTTTGGGGAAAATGTGATCACTGATGTTGAAGGAGAGAATGCTTCAGAAGCATCTGGCTAAGGCAGCATTGTAGAGATAGTCTTGATTTTATACTTTGAATTTAATTCTGATGAGTCATTTTGTCACTTGTGTATGCCTGTTACCTCTGTGCCTGGCAAGAGCTAGGTACGAGTTCAACTTTTACTTTAGTCCTGAAAATTTTTATTCCCAGTTTAGGCCAGTGAAGAAGCACTTATGATTGGACTTGTAATTGTCTCATTTTAAAAATGTAGATAATGGTCATCTTCATTGGGTCATGAAGATGAAATAGCGCCCATAAAATGTTTAGCAAAGAGCCCATCACATTAAAAGTGCTCAATAAATGTAAGCTTTTAGTAAGGTTATTTTATTCTTACTGTTTGTTTCATCTTACTTTCTTGTACCCCTCCTTCCTGCATGTCCTAAGTTCCTCTTCAAGAGCTAGGTTGGCCCTGAGGAACTCGCTGGTTGTCTTGGCCTACCAGGAGAGTTCGTTTAGGCCAGTTACAGGAGAGATTTGTGAGAATGATTTTAGGAGGCAAGTCCCCATTTAGTCAGCTTGGGTGCGTTTTACAGTTCATCCTCTCTTAGAATTTTTTTTTTGTTTTTTTTTGAGAAGAGCCAGCCTTTTGAGAGAGCATATGACTTTTGCTGGACTACAACAGCTTCTTGTGTGAATCACAGCCCTGCTTTTTGCCAGTTAGTCTGAGTAGATAACTACCCACCCCCACCCCCACAAGCTGATAATTATTGCCCTGGTTTATCCTCTGTCTCATTTCCCCTCTCAAGCTGTTATAGAATGAATACTGAATACTATGGTGCAGTGCTCCATGGATATAAATGTCACAGCAGTAATATTTACAACCAATGTCTAATTGGCTGTAGCTTGCTTTCAGTGTTCAGTCTAAACCATAGGACTATATATTTGTCTTAGCATAATGCCGAACATGCAAGTCTGCTTAAACTAGTCTTAAGATTTGTGTGTTTTGGGTTTCCCCTACTTCCTCTATTTCCTGTCCTTTTTGGGTTATAGGTCAGTTGGGTTCTACTTTTTATTCCCATTTCAGACTATGGAGAGCTGCTAAAAATACCAGTGTCCAGCCCTGCCCCTAGGATCTAGTTAATTTTTAAAAGCTGTCCGTGTTTCAAATTTGCATGTGTTTCTGTATGTTCGCAGCATCTCCATGTGTGTTCAAATGTGTGTTCTGATGGAGCACTTCGTGTACTTGCATTCTTTTCTAATAACCCTTGGTCTTTCCATTGCCTGTCCCATTTTTAAATTCCTTTTTTGGTCTTAATAGCTGCTTGAGTTAGGACCTCTGGAAGCAAAAGTGGGGTAGGATGCTGACGGGGAATTGTAGGCTTGATGGAAGAGGATATTTCTATATTAAATGTCACGGCAGATCCAGTTCTAGGCATACCTTTAAAATGTATACACAGGCTGGGTGTGGTAGCTCACTCCTGTAATCTCAGCAGTTTGGGAGGCCCAGGCAGGCGGATCACTTGAGGTAGGGAGTTCGAGAACAGCCTGGCCAACATGGTGAAACCCTGTCTCTACTAAAAATACAAAAATTAGCTGGACATGATGGTGGGTGTCTGTAGTCCCAGCTACTCGGGAGGCTGAGGCTGGAGAATCGCCTGAAGCTGGGAGGCGGAGGTTGCAGTGAGATGAAATCACACACTACTGCACTCCAGCCCGGGGGACAGGGTGACCAAAAAAAAAAAAAGAAAAAAGATAAAAAATGTATATGCAGGTGGGCTTTCTCATCTCAAGATTCTGAATTCCTTCTAAGTGTCTTCTAGTTGCTTTAAGCTCTTGTGGTCATCTCTTCCTTAGTGTACTCTCCTTACATCCTTTGGAAGTTTAGATCCTAGAATTATTTACTTGGAATGCAGTTACATTCCATTCTAAACTTCCTTTCTCTTGGGTTTATAAAAACATTGGTGGGTTGTGAATTGTGACCAACATTAAAAAAATACAAAAGAATATGATAATAAACTCCAGGGTGTATCCCATTTGTATGGGTTGTTTCTAAGTCTAGCAGTGCCTGCTAGCTGGTAATCTTTCACTTTGGATTTGTTGTTGTTGTTGGGATGGAGTCTCACTCTGTTGTGCCGGGATTACAGGTGTGAACCACCATGCCCAGCCTCGTGGTGGCATTATAGATGCCTGAGGCTGGATAATTTATTATTGTGGGGAGCTGTCTCATATACAGTGCAGTGGTGCAATCCCAGTCTCAGGTGGGATTTTCCCACCTCCGCCTCCCAAGGAGCTGGGACCACAGGTGTGTACCACCCCACCTGTCTAATTTTTGTAGACATTGGTTTGGACCATGTTGCCCAGGCTGGTCTCTAATTCTTGGGCTCACCTAGACCTCCCAAAATGCTGGGATTACAGATGTGAGCCACCGTACCTGGCCTTCGCTTTGGATTGTATCAGGAAGGAAAATTGTACATGGTGAACATTCTGTAGAAAAATACCAAAGTAGATTTATATTTATTGAGTGCTTACTCTGGGTAAGGGACTGTTTTAAGGGTTTTACGTGTGTGTGTGTGTGTGTGTGTGTGTGTGTATTTATTTTTTGTCTTTTGAGACAGGGTTTCAGTCCCAATTCTCACACTGGAGTGCAGTGGTACAATCTCGTTTCACTGCAACCTCCACCCTCCAGGCTCAAGCAGTTCTCCTGCCTTAGCGTCCCTAGTAGCTGGGACTACAGGCACATGCCACTGCACTTGGCTAATTTTTGTATTTTTTGTAGGGATGGGGTTTCGCCATGTTTCCCAGGCTGGTCTTGAACTGGGCATGAGCCGCCACGCCTGGCTATATGTATATTTTATTTAATATGAAAGTCACTATAGCAAAAATGTTAGTAACCCTCCTAAAGTTAACCAACTCACTAAATGAACGATTACATAGTCCTCTTCCTTTAAAGGCCTGCGAGTGACCTTAGGTCCTGCTGATCTTACTTATTATTTATTTTTTTGAGACAGAATCTCGCTCTGTTGCCTAGGTTGGAGTGCAGTGGCGCCGTCTCAGCTCACTGCAACCTTCGCCTCCCAGGTTCAAGCGATTGTTCTGCCTCAGCCTCCCGAGTGGCTGGGATCGCAGGCGTTTGCCACCACACACCCAGCTACTTTTTACTATTTTTAGTGGAGATGGGATTTCACCATGTTGGTCAGGCTGGTCTCAGACTCCTGACCTCAAATGATCTTCCCACCTCCGCCTCCCAAAGTGCTGGGATTACAGGGGTGAGCCACTGCGCCTGGTCCCTGCTGAGCATTTACTACCCATGCTGTTCTGTTCCTTCAGTTCCATTGTGTGCTTACCAAGGATTAATAGATACATCTTGAATTTGTTTATGCTGGTTGTACGGTCATGTGTTGCTTAACAATGGAGATACATTCTGAGAAGTATGTCATTAGGTGATCTTGTAGTTGTGCGAACATCTCACTTACACAAACCTAGGTATAGCCTACTGCACACTTATGCTATAGCCTGTTGCTCCTAGGCCGCAACTGTATAGAGCATATTACAGTACTGAATGCTGTAGGTGATTGTAATACAATGGTAAATATTTGTGTATCTAAACAGAAAAGGTACAGTTAAAATACAGTATTACAGTCTTATGGGATCACTGTTGTATATGACGGCAGTCATTGACCTAAACTTCCTTATGTGGTGCATGATACTTGTAACTTTGCATTTAAATTAAATAGCAAGTCAGTAGGTGAAATGATTGTGAGAGATTGTTTCAGTGAAAACTAAGTTGAATGCTTTAGGAAGACTAAATAACAGCTAGCATGTATAGTACCTCCTAAGAATCTAGAACTTGTTCTGATTGCTTTGTATGTGTTAGTGTAATTCTCACCACTCCTGAGGTACATATGCTTATCCCTATTTGCTAGATGAGAAAATTGAGGCACGAGGAGAGTAAATGGTAGAATTGGGATTCAAACAGTGGCAGTTTGACTCCAGGATTGATTAAGCATCTTGTGAAAAGTTGCTGTCAAATTAACGGGTAAGAGGAAATTTAGCCGGGTGCAGTGGCTGATGCTTGTAATCCCAGCACTTTGGGAGGCTGAGGCTGGCAGATCACTTGAGGCCAGGAGTTCGAGACCAGCCTGGCCAACATGGTGAAACCCTGTGTCTACTAAAAATACAAACATTAGCTGGATGTGGTGGTGCACTCCTGTAATCCCGGCTACTAGGGAGGCTGAGGCAGAGACGCTTGAATCTGGGAGGCGGAAGTTGCAGTGAGCTCAGATCGCACCACTCCACTCTAGCCTGGGCAACAGAGTGAGACTGTGTTCCCTCAACCCCCGCCCAAGAAAAAATCAACATCAACCAAAAAAAAAGGAAACTAAAGTATATGAGACTGGGGAAAATAGTAAAAATCTTGCATAATTCTGTAGTTTGCTTCTTTTTAAACACTTTGCATTTTAAAGAAGCAGACTCAAAATCACAGTGCACTGTGGGTGTGACTGATGACAGACACACATTCTGCTGTTCAAAAGGCCATGACTCTACATCAAAAGATTCTAGTTAAAATGTTGCTCTGAAGTGATGCTCATGTGGGTAGTATAAGAAACAGATGTGCAAAGATGGGTGGATGGGAGGTACTGGAGGCCTCAGAACTTCACCTTTGTGCAGTTTGTCCTCCATTGCCACACATGAACTTTGGATTTGGCCACAAGTTGTGAAGATTTGTGCTTTGCTTCAAGTTTTTTTTTTTTGTTCGAAACTTAGTTCCCAGAGAGGTTTTGCATGAGAATCACTTGGAGAATTTTAAAAGCCAAGCTCTCTGTCTGATTGGATTTAGGAGCCATGGTAGTAGGTTTGAGGAATTGTCCAAAGCTCTGGGTGGGTCTGTGGCATAGCTAGGCTTGAGAACTGTTGTGTTTATCTGCCGTCTGGGGAAATAGTTCTTGAGTGTGTTGTGTGTTGACAATCTTGAGACGGAGTCTCGCTGTGTCGCCTGGGTTGGAGTGCGGTGGCGCAATCTTGGCTCACTACAACCTCCACCTCCTGGGTTCAAGTGATTCTTCTGCCTCAGCCTCCCGAGTAGCTGGGATTACAGGTGTGTGCCACCATGCCCGGTTAATTTTTGTATTTTTGTTTTGTTTTGTTTTGTTTTGAGACGGAGTCTTGCTCTGTTGCCTGGGCTAGGGTGCAATGGCGCAATCTTGGCTCACTGCAGCCTCCACCTCCTGGGTTCAAGTGATTCTCCTGCCTCAGCCTTCCGAGTAGCTGGGACCACAGGTGCCCGCCACCACGCCTGGCTAATTTTTTATATTTTTAGTAGAGACAGGGTTTCGCTATGTTGGCCAGGCTGGTCTCAAACTCCTGACCTCGTGATCCGCCAACCTTGTGATCCTCCTGCCTTGGCCTCCCAAAGTGCTGGCATTACAGGCGTGAGCCACCGCGCCAGGCCCTGACAAACTAAAATGGTTAGTGTGTCTTCCATTTAGATGCAGGTTGACATTCAAATAGAGGCAATAGGACTGGTAGATTGTAATTTCAAAGGAAAGCAGTAATGGATCAAACTCTTGCACTGTTCTCTTTCCCTTGCTTAAAAAAAAGTCTGTTCCCTCTGAATCTAGCTTTATATAGACCTTTAAATCCTTAAGTTTACTTGCTAAAAATCACCTGGGGTGCTTGTTCAACATATTCCCAGGCTTGCTTGAAAGTTAAAAAATTCAGCAATTCTAGGGTTTTGTCCAAGAATCTGTATGTTGAACAGCAACCGCAGTTGATTCTTGTACTGAGGCAAGTTTGGAAATAAGGTCAGTGGGGGACGGGGTTTCGATCTTTTCTGTTCTGTTCTGCTGCTTTTTAGCTGTAGAATCTTGGGCAGGAGCCTGTTTCTTCATCTTTTAAAATACAGTAAGGGGAGTACTTGTTGTCGCTTAGGGAAGGAAGTTCAAATTAAATAAAATGATACTTCTAGGCAGTGGTCTTTAACTAGTGGCAGGTTTGTCCCCTTCCATTACCCTGGACATTTTTGCTTGTCACTCTGGGGGTGGGGGTGTTACTGGCCTCTAGTGGTAGAGGCCAGAGATGCTACCAAACATCCCAGAGTGTGTATGAGACAGCTCCCCACAATAACAAATTATCCAGCGTCAGGCATCTATAATGCCACCACAGGGCTGGGCACGGCGGTTCACACCTGTAATCCCAGCACTTTGGGAGGCTGAGGTGGGATCCCTTGAGCCAGGAGTTCGAGACCAGCCTGGGCAATTTAGGGAGATGCCATTTCTACAAAAAATGTAAAAATTAGCCGGATGTGACAGTATGCACCTATAGTCCCAGCTATTTGGAAGGCTGAGGTGGGAGGATTGCTTGAGTCCAAGAGGTTGCGGCTGCAGTGAGCTGTGATCACGTTACGTGCACTCCATCCTGGGCAACTGAGCAAGACCCTGTCTCCAAAAAAAAACAAAAACTCTATGATTGAGAAACCGTGCTTGCCATGGTGAATGTTGGTTGTTAGTAATAAAGTTGAGGCCCTTTGCGGTTCCTTCTCTGGCCTGATCCAGGGACCCCTCTTACTCCCATGACGTTATGGGCATACATTTCACGTGTATTATTGGGATTGGTAAGCAGATCCTTTAATCTCCTTTGAACTTTGGGAGTTGCTGAAAGCACCATATATTTTTATAAAAGTCTAAAGTTTATAACCTAAACATTAGCTAACTAAAGACTCACAGGGCTGAAAGGAACTCTTGGTCAAATTGGTCCATCTGTCCTTAGGGCTTTAATGGGTGTAAATACATTGCCTGAGGTGGTTAAGTATTCTTTTCTTAATGAATTCTGGGGAGAACTCCCCTTGTAACTGCTTTTCACAGCTTGGTTATTTACAAAGACTTTTGTTTTTACCTGAATAGAAAGCTGCTTTTGTCTTTTGTGTATTAGCACATTGCCAGATCCTGATTAGGTAGGTATTTGTGAAGTGCCTTATCTAATTTGTACCTTAACCGGGCTTCTTGCTAGAATACATGTTTCTCTAATGTATGCCTGGGTGCTAATAGTTTGGTGCTATGGAAACTACTCATATTTGGTTATTGGGGAGCATAAGTACTAAGCATGACGAGACTAAGGTGATGCCTGCCTGGCTTCAGCTGCGAATTTTAGAAATATACTGATTAAAAGTAAATTTTTTTTCTCTCCTTACTGCTGGATTTCTTAATCTGGGAGGTACTTGATGGAATTTAGCCTTTTTATCCCTTGAAATTATAAGCAGCATTTTGTGTGCACTTTTTCTTATACATGTACCTTTTTCTGCTGCCAAAAGACAAAATTTCAACAAATTGAGTACACTTGATCTTAGCCAAAAGGCCGAGAAGCGATAACAAATTGAGTAAAAGATCTAATTGGATTTTGTTATTGATTAACAAATTAGGTAGCACCCCATCTATAAAAAAAATAGGTGCCCATTGGGCATGGTGCAGCAATCGGTTTTTATAAGGTTGAGCAGGAACAGGGAAACAACATAGTACAAAAATGTGGGTTAACATCAGGTTACTTGAGGTTATCTTCCTTATAAGGGTTAAAGCAGAGGGAACTTCCTTATGCCAGCTCACACTGTCTGTTTGGGGATTTGGGTATCTTCTTTCCTGAAGGTAAGGTAAACAATTTAGAAGTTTAAGATGAGTGACTCTATTTTGGTTTGGTCTGTTAGGGTCTAGGAGCTCGGTCCAAATTAGTGGCCTTCCATAGATTCTATTTAACACTGGAAGGAGGGTCCATAGTGTTGCGTGTGTTGGGGTGACTGCTGAGAGCACTGCTGAATCCTGGGGAGGGCCTGCACCTTAGAACTGATCAGTTCTACAATGTTAGACCTCTTTTCTCAGAAATTAAGAATTCAGAAAAGTTCAAAGGATACAATTTTTTTTTTTTTTTTTTTTTAAACAGAGTCTCGGTCTGTTGCCCAGGCTGGAGTGCAGCGGTGCGATCTCAGCTCACTGCAAGCTCCGCCTCCCGGGTTCACGTCGTTCTGCTGCCTCAGCTTCCGGAGTAGCTGGGACTACAGGCGTGTGTCACCACGCCCGGCTAATTTTTTGTACTTTTAGTAGAGACAGGGTTTCACCGTGTTAGCCAGGATGGTCTCCATCTGACCTTGTGATCTGCCTGCCTCGGCCTCCCAAAGTACTTGGATTACAGGTGTGAACCACCACATCCGGCCTAATAAGGTTTTAAAATAAAATAGACATAGCTAGGGTCACTTTTATGATTTTGGCATATAAAGAGTTGGCACTTACAAAATGTACATGGTTATGTAAATATGTTTTGTGTTTTAAAAATTTAATAGTTTTGAAATTTTCTTTTTGATATTGTGAAAGGAAAATAAATCTCGGGACCCCCAAATTACTAAACCAAAGGGAAAAGTCAAGCTGGGAACTGTGTCAGGCAAACCTGCCTCCTATTTTTTTCTTAAATAAGATAGCTAGAAAAATTAAAATGCTACATACCTCCCTAACAATTTGCCCACAAGGAAATTCCTTGTGGACAAAGAACTCAAAGCCATCCCCTCTGTTCACCTAAGAAAAATGCCTGTCTGATTGCTTCCTCTGCCCTGTTGTTTTGCTAAGCCAGACTGAGGCATAAATGACTATGCCTCTACTCTCTTCTCACATGGAACTTCTGTATTCAGTGAAAGGCTAATCAAGAATGCAACTGTTTGTCTATTATCTACCTGTGACCTGGAAGCCCCCTCCCCTGCTTCCAGTTGTCCGGCCTTTCCAGGCCAAACCAGTTTGCGTCTTACACATATTGATGTCTCATGTCTCCCTAAAATGTGTAAAAACCAAGCTGTGCCCCATGACCCTGGACCTCCTGAGGATGTGTTATGGGCATGTCCTTAACCTTGGCGAAATAAACTTTCTAAATTGATTGAGCGTTCAGTCTCAGATACTTTTGGGCTCACAGTATTTACAGACCTAATTCAGCCCTAATCTAGCTGCTGCATTTAGTTGCCTATGTGAATATTTCACATTTTACTTTTACATTTTCATAAATGGGTATATGGATTATTTAGGTTTTTTTATGAACAGAGCTCTGAATATTTGCCTCGTCCTATACAAGTTTGAGAATTTGTCTATGTTACATGCCCACAAATTGAATTGCAGGATTCATACCCTTTTTTGTTTTTTTGAGTCGGAGTCTCACCCTGTTGCTCAGGCTGGAGTGCAATGGTGCAGCCTCAGTTCACTGCAACCTCCACCTCCCACGTTCAAGCGATTCTCCTACCTTGGCCTCCTGAGTAACTGGGACTACAGGCGCGTGCCACCACGCCCAGCTAATTTTTGTATTTTTAGTAGAGACGGGGTTTCACCATGTGGTCCAGGATTGTCTCAGTCTCCTGACCTCGTGATCTGACCGCCTCAGCCTCCCAAATTGCTGGGATTACAGGCATGAGCCACTGCGCCTGGCTAATTCATATACATTTTAAGGGTTACTGGCTATTCTTACAATTATTTAATAACTAAGAGACTTTAATTTCTGCAAAGCAGATGAGTGCAAAATAACCAGTTAAAATGTTTCCCAAATTAACAGAGGTTTAGTTATTTTTAAAAATGAGTTTATTGGCCATTTCAATTTCTTCTCTGTAATTGTGTATCCATTTTCTTTGTGCAGTTTTTGGTTGGATTTTTGATGTGTAATTCTTCATATGTTGTGTATCTATATCCTTTGTTATGTGTACATTGAAATTTTGTTTCCCAGTCCGTTACTTGTCTTTTAACCTTGTTTATGGTATAACTTATTCTGAAGAAGCACAGGACTTAAACCAAAGGTGGAGAGTTTAAAGAACTACATCCAGTATTTACCAATAAGAAATGTGTGGCCAGGCGCAGTGGCTCATGCCTGTAAATCCTAGCACTTTGGGAGACCAAGGCGGGCGGATTACCTGAGGTCCAGAGTTCAAGACCAGCCTGGCCAACATGGTGAAACCCTGTGTCTACTAAAAATACAAAACAATTAGCCAGGTGCAGTGGGGCGTGCCTGTAATTCCAGCTACTCTAGAGACTGAGGCAGGAGAATCGCTTGAACCCTGGAGGCGGAGGTTGCAGTGAGCCGAGATCACGCCACTGCACTCCAGCCTGGGCTACAGAGCGAGACTTGGTCTCAGAAAACAAACAAACAATAAAAAAGGTGTGACTAATTAGTCTTCTTTGCTTTTCCATCTTAAGACACATAGAAGTGACTTGAGAAGGAACAGTTACACAATAACTTTGGTTTAATAATCAGTTCAACTGAAGAATGTATGTAAATAAGGGCAGTGATACCTAACGCTGATAGTTGATAGTGTGGATTGGATAATTCAGACTGTGGGGTGACATCTTACACACGCACATAAACACACACACTCTTGGGCTGTCTTCTTTATAGGTAAGGATTAGGACAATTTTGGCATATGCCTTACACATAAGTGCTCCATAAATATTAGCTATTGTATCACTGGTAGGAAGTTAGCCTGGAAGTAAGTTTTATGGAATTCAGTGTAGATTGTTTTGTGATTGTTTTGCCAGATTTTGCTTTCACCCACAAAAACACTAAGCTCTGCCAACCAGTTCGGCCATTTTGTAAGTTAGGAAAATAAACAGTAAAGGGAAATGGCGGCTCTTGGGCGGGGCTCCCACACAGGCTGGCTCCTTTTAAGTGGAATGTTGCTGTGCTACCCTCTTGTGGCCATTTGGGAAATGGCGATTAAAAATGGAACAGTAACTGTTAATGGCACTTCGTTTCAAAGTCCAGTTGCAAGAAGGTTAATCACTCCATTTTTACCTACTTCAGAAAGTATTTTGAAGAGATACCAAATCCTTTTTATCCGCAAGCAAAAGGAAGTGGTAAAACTTTTTCTCATCAGCATTTATTTTTGATTGGAATCGGAATTCCTAGTTTTGACTTGTTCTTTTATCTGTGTATTGTATTTTCGTTTTAATTATTTGTTAAGTAAAAAATTATAAAAGTTGCTTGCAATTTAGATGTTGAATAATTTTCAGATAGTTTTTCATGAAGATTCTATATATATGTTGGATAGTCATTCCTGAAAATCCAGTGTTTAATTGCCCTGTAACTAGTAAGCCATTGGTAGTCAGCTGATTTTATTACTTTGTTATTTAGGTGAAGGCTTAAAGGACTCCACCCACTAACTCAGTTTGACCCTTTCTGTTAGTCTTGTGGGCTTTCTGCCTCCTCTACTAAACCAGCACTAAAGCTACAGCTTAGTACTAATAGTATTTACTATTATAATTATTAGGTATTAATGGCAATTCTACATAGTCTTTTAGGAAATGTCGTTTTTTTAAGGGAATAATTTGAATATATATATATATATATATACACACACACACGTACGCTATATATATACATACACACACACACATATATTTTTTTGAGACAGAGTTTTGCTCCTGATGCCTGGGCTGGAGTGCAGTGGTGTGATCTCGGCTCACTGCAACCCCCACCTCCTGAGTTCAAGCGATTCTCCTGCCTCAGCCTCCAAAGTAGCTGGGATTACAGGTGCATGCCACCATACCCGGCTAATTGTTTTTTTAGTAGAGGCTGGGTTTCACCATGTTGGCCAGGCTGGTCTTGAACTTCTGATCTCAGGTGTTCCACCCGCTTTGGCCTCCCAAAGTGCTGGGATTACAGGCTTGACCCACCATGCTTGGCCCATAATTACACTTTTTTTTTTTTTTTTGAGACGGAGTGTGGCTGTCTTGCCCAGGCTGGAGTGCAGTGGTGCGATCTCATTTTCCATTTCCAGTTTATTTAGTGATTATTCCTCTTATGAGAAGTACGAAAATTAAGTAATGACTTTGTTAAGGCTTTTTTCTTCTTCTTTAAGCAGTTCCCCTCATTAGTATTTGTATTCAGTCTTACATCTGATTCTGGTTCCAAAAACAATTTAGAAACACTTTTTTTTTTTTTTTGGAGACAGAGTCTTGCTTTGTTGCCCAGGCTGGAGTGGAATGGCACGATTGAGGCTCACTGCAACCTCTGCCTCCTGGGTTCAAGTGATTCTCCTGCCTCAGCCTCCCGAGTAGCTGGGACTACAGGCACACTACCATGCCCAGCTAATTTTTTGTATTTGTAGTAGAGATGGGGTTTCACCGTGTTAGCCAGGATGGTCTCCCATCTCCTGACCTCATGATCTTCCCATCTCAGCCTCCCAGAGTGCTGGGATTACAGGCGTGAGCCACCGCGCCTGGCCTAAAAACACTTTTTTAAAACACTCATTCAAATCTTTGCTTGTTTTGTGTAGGGTGGGGTGTACTTGCAGCCCTTGGTTTGGATTTGACTCTTATGGTTAGACTTATTTTAGACAATTAACTACTTTAGACATTAAAAATACTTAAGGTATATAATGAAGTGCTGTGAATTCGCTATTAAGCTTCAGTACTAAGTTTCAGTCATAAAATGTCACTAGTATCATTCCCTGAGAGCATCTGCCTCCCTCACCCCTTAAAGGTAAATATAGTTGTGAACTTGGTGTTAATCTTTTCTTGGGTTTGATTTTCGTTGTTGTTATTTTTGAAATTACACAAGTAATCCATGGAACTCACAAGTATACTTCAGATAACCCATCCCTAACAGAGTAAACCAATGTTAGCAATGTGGTGATTAAAATGCATTTATACACATAGATATATGCTAACAGAAATACGGCTTTTTTTTTTCCCCAGAAGGTATTGTTGTATGCATTGTTACATTTCTAGGAATCACCTACACAAACTCAAAAACACATAGCTGCACAAGAAGATATGTAGAAAGATATTTATGTTTATAGTCAACAGTTTTGAAATACAAATACTCAGAAATATGAAAAGTGTATCAAAGATATTTGCAACTTATTAAGTGAAAAATCTGAAAACAACCTAAATGTACCATTAATAGGGGAATGTTATATAAAATGTAGTGAATTTATAGTATAAACCAGTTCAAAGGGAATGAGATGGGCATCCATATAGACATATCCTGATGCGGGCATTGGCATTCCATTACATCCTATCTGCAGTGCTTCCCGCTTTTCAGCACAGAACACTATAAACATTTCTAGTTGGGCTGTTCTAGTTATCTTCAGTAAACTAATGCTGCCTTTTGTGGGTCTTTAGTTGGTAAAGATTTTCAGTCTTTTTGTTGCTGTTGGAGTTTTTTGTTTCCTAGTAGTGTATAGACCTGTTGTCTGTGACAGTTTTATTGGTAGTGATTGCCAAAACATGATTCTATTCTTAAACTTTAGTCTGGAGTTAAACATTATAGTAGTTGAAAAACTAAATACGTTATTTCAAAGGGGAGGCAAATTGCACATTCTAGCAAATGAATGTGCAATTGTATCCTTCTCTAATAAACCAGGCACAAAGAACATCGAAGGAGATGTGCTAAGTAGCGGCCAGATTTCTTTATAGTATGGGACAAGTGGAGGCAAGGTAGTGTAGATGTTAACAGCTGCCGGAGCTTTGGCGTGAGGCTTTCTAGGTCAGCCTGTGTGTCATGGCTAAAAGTATGGAGAGCCAGCAGGGCATGGTAATTGACGCTCAGACTTGAGATGTGGCTGCCTGTTTTCCATCTCGGTGGTGGTAACTGCTATGACATATGTCTGTATTGTGGAAGTATCTGATAGGTATTGAGCTTAGGATAGGAGACCGAAGGATGTTTTCTGGGAGAAGGTGATACCTAAGGCCACAAAATTAGAGGGGTATTTAATTTGCTGTGTCCGCAGTGGGTGCAGGAGCTAGAGGGGAGCAATGCTAGGTCTGGAGTCTGGAGCAGTGGGGGTAAGGGAAGAAATGATTAAGTAATGTGCCTTGAGAAGTTGTCAGAGGCCAGGTTTTATAGGGCATGCTGAAATTGGATGTTATCCGTGACCAGAAGACCCGGCTGCCTGGGAGGTGAACAAGCCTTCAGCTGCCTTTGCTATGGGAATACAGTTTTCCAGGTACTGCCTTGCCTAACATCCCTTTCAAGTAGACTGCCCTTTCTATTACATAAATCCCTTCCTTACTTAGGAAATTCTGGAGCTGTCTCTGTACCTGTCTGTCCATGAACAAATAGTGGAGGCAAAACTAATAAATTCCAGCTAGTGTCATGGATTGTGGGGTAACGACTCGCTAGTGGGTGTTAGCTGGGGATAATTTTGTGTTAGAAGAGGAATCTCAGCTTGGATGTGATATGCTCAGATTTCCTATTTGGGTAGGGCTTTGGCATTTATAGGGCACTGCTTTCATAGCTGGCATTAGATGCTTTCATGACACTACTGGTAGATGTCACATAGGTTGACACAGGTTAAAAGATGACACAGGCCTGAGGTGAGCTAGGACTAAAATGGAAGCTGCGATGCCAGAGCCCACACCTTTTAAGTGTTCCTATCACTATCCAGTTCTCCTCTTTCTTTTTTCTTTCCTGATGACAACCTGCCTGGTCACAGGTATAAAATAAGTGACTCAGATGCTTTAGTCACCTGGACTAGTCAGCTTGGACTGTGCAAAGGGTTAAGGAGTCAGTAATTATAATGAGGTCTTGAAACTGTTGAGTCACTTGTTACAAGGAAGCCTGTTTTGGGACCTTGTGTAACAGGGATAATAGTTAATAATGTTTTCTGAGTCTCTAATCATTTGGCCCCATATGGTAAAATAGAAAGAAATGAGCTTTAGATCCACACTTGGATTGGAATCCTGGCCCCCTCACCCTCTTCCTCAATTTCTAGTTTTGTCCATTGGCCAAGTTACATAAAAGAGGTCAGTTCTTTTCGTCCTTCATATGGTGATAATAATGCCTAATAGTATTGTTCTTGGGAATAAGCAAAATAATACATATAAAGTACTTAGCCTAGTGTCTGATACCTATTAGGTGATCAGGAAGTTATATGGTTTTTCTCATCTTCCCCCCTTCTCAGTGTTGGGAACCTCCCCCTGACCCCTGCTCTCCCATTTTTTTCTCATTGCTTCCTCATGGTAACTGAAAGGCCTCCGTATTGTAATGTTCTGTGGATCACATGGTGTTATTTGCGTCAGTCCCAGTTTGCAGTGTACTCCCCTGTGCACCTCTAGAAGATGCAGTGATGGTAAATATAGAGCTTCCCTTTACCCTTTCAGGTTTTGTGCCACGTGTCTTATCTCCTGGCTTCTGAACTCAGGGACTTTTCTGTTAATGTTACTGTAGGTTCTGGGTTTTTCCTTGCCCCCCTCAGAGCAAAGATGGGTAGTTTTCCAGCAAAAAGTAGAGTGAACAGTCCACTTCTTGCTATAGAGTCCATCCATTTGAGGTCTTTTTGCTTCAAAGTATCTTCCCCTCTACCAGCATGCCCCTCAGCACCATTAGAGGAAGATGAGGATATTGCTTTCTCTGTGCTTGAAGTTGATACTCTATCACCCCTCAGTCTCTGTGGTTTCTGTTTTGTTCCTTTAGATGTCATCTACCTACTTAGATTGCTGTTCCCTAGGGGATGTCTGGAATGAAGAAGGGAAGGGAGATGTGTGGAGGCCAATAGCAGTCTTTATTGAATTGTATGTTCTCATTAGCATCAGAGTGCCCTTTTTGTTTACTTGTTTCTGTTAAGTCTACCACTTCTGGATCTCACTGCAGATTATAAGGCAGGGCCTCTGGATTGAAGTTAATGTTTATAAATTTTTATAAAGCTCCTCAGATGAGCCTAATTTGCTCCTATTAGTGAGAACCACTGATTGGATAATTGCAGCCAGTTTGCATTCTTCCTCTTTGGGTAAGATACTTTGTTTTTTTTTGTTTTGTTTTGTTTTTTTGTTTTTTGGAGACAGGGTCTTACTGTGACACCCAAGCTGGAGTACAGTAGCAACTCATGGCTCACTGCAGCCTCGACTTCCTAGGCTCAAATGATCCTCCCACCTGAGTCTCCTGAGTAGCTGGGACTGCAGGCATGCACCATCATACCCAGCTAATTTAAACATTTTCTTGAAGAGGTGGGTTTTGCATATTGTCCAGGCAGGCTGGTCTTGAACTCCTGGCCTCAAGCAATCTTCCTGCCTAGGCTTCCCAAAGTGTTGGGATTATAGGCTTGAGCCACTGTGTCAAGCTTGGTTGTTGTTTTTTTTTTTTTGGAGACCGAGTCTTGCTCTGTCTCTAGGCTGGAGTGCAGTGGCGTGATCTTGGCTCACTGCATCCTTTGTCTCCCAGGTTCAAGCGATCCTCCTGCCTCAGTCTCCCGAGTAGCTGAGACTGCAGGTGTGTGCCACCACAGCCAGCTAATTTTTGTATTTTTAATAGAGACGGGGTTTCACCATTTGGTCCAGGATACTCTCGATCTCCTGACCTCGTGATCCGCCTGCCTCGGCCTCCCAAAGTGCTGGGATTACAGGCATGAGCCACCACGCCTGGCCTGCTTGGTTTGGTTTTGTTCTGTGTTTTGTTTTTTTCTTGTTGAGAGGGGAATGATACTTAACAGATAAGACTTCGTGGATTCATATATATCGGGTTTCAAATCATACTGTGTTAACTAGGTGTGAGAGTTAAATACTTATGAGCCTCAGTTCAGCCTGATTTGAATGAAGGGGACAGTAATATCCATGTTCAGAGTTTCTGTCAAGAGCCTGCCCATAGAAATAACCTGCTCTGTAGCATCATGTAAACATTCAGGAAATGGTAGCTATTGGGGATTTTGAGAATGGTAGCAATAACATTATTTGGAATGTAAAAGTATAAATGTGCATTTGAAGATTTTGGTCTTATATTACCAAAATTACTATCTGCAAATGTTTTACCATGGGAATTTTTTTTTTAAAGCAGATTCGTTTGTCAGTTCTTAAATATTTTTAAATCTCTCTCTCTCTCTCAAAATAAGTCACTCAGCCTCTGAAGAAGCTTCGGGTTCAGACTCAGGCAGTCAGTCGGAAAGTGAGCAGGGAAGTGATCCAGGAAGTGGACATGGCAGCGAGTCGAATAGCAGTTCTGAATCTTCTGAGAGTCAGTCGGAATCTGAGAGTGAATCAGCAGGTTCCAAATCCCAGCCAGTCCTCCCAGAAGCCAAAGAGAAGCCAGCCTCTAAGAAGGAACGGATAGCTGATGTGAAGAAGGTATCTACTTTGCCCTACAGTACAAATGTGCTGCTAGCTTAGGACAAGCTAGCAGACGTTTGTTGCTTATGAAAACTCATTAGTATATCTTGATAATGAAACCTACAGCCATTTTTTCTAGTAATATATAGTAGTGTATCTGAGGATACAAATGAAGACTTCTTTCTGCTCTGTTAAGGAAAATAAATTACCTGAACCATCCGATTATAGGGAAGAAAGACAAATTTTTATATGCTTGGTTTTTAACTTTGTTTATTTATTTTTGAGACAGAGTCTTGCTCTATTGCCCAGCCTGGAGTGCAGTGGCGTGATCTTGGCTTGCTGCAACCTCCACCTCCCAGGTTCAAGTGATTCTCCTGCCTCAGCCACCCAAGTAGTTGAGATGACAGGCATCTGCCACCACGCCCAGCTAATTTTTGTATTTTTGGCAGACTGGGTTTCACCATGTTGGCCAGTCTGGTCTTGAACTTCTGACCTCAGGTGATCCACCTGCCTTGGCTTCCCAAAGTGCTGGGATTATAGACCTGAGCCATCATGCCTAGCCTAAAATAGACTTTTAAGGTTAAAGTGAGCAGTTCTGGAAAGTTAATAATGTGTAGTTATAGGTTGGATGGACCTACAAGCCAGTCAGAATGATTGGACTGTGCCTTTGATAATCATGATCCTAAAATGAGAAGTTCTAAGGAAGGCTCTTGGTGTTCTGTGTACACATCCTTTTCACGTGCTAGCTCCCTGCCCCGCTCCAAAAGCTTATTACTCATGTAAGAGTCCTCAGTTGTGAGTAACTCCACGTGGTAGATTTTTCATGGAAGAGTTGACTTAGATATCAGCTCTCAAAAGGACAAATAAGAACACAAGATAATTTTAGGATGTAAACATTATAATATATGCTGTAATAAAGTCACAATAGTTGAGCTAGAATGCCTGGCTGATATCTCGAAGTGATAAAACTAGTTGATGTAGTAACACTGAAATGATTTAGCCCTCCCAGTTAATAAGGGCTCCATAAAAACCTGTGTTGAGTAAAAACTTTCATAGCTCCAGCAGAGGTCCGGGGTGGGCATGGGTAGACAGGCTAGAGTAAAGCGCACTTTCCCTCCATCCTTTCTCTGCCAGGTTTTTTCAGAGTGTTTTATGTTTACTGCCTCTTCCTGTATTTCCCACCACTTGGTTATTCCTAACTCCTTCTGGTTGGACCTTTTGTCCTTTAACTCCAAGGTGATGCTAAGGCCGTTACATAGTCCGTGTACTTTGGATTACATGGTTACATTGGATTCTAGTTGTAAAATGCCTGTTCTGGGCCATCTTTTCTTTTGAAGCCTTGATTTTCTTCAGCTTACTTCATCATTTTTATGTTGTTGTTGTTGTTAAAGTCATTGTTGATAATGTCCTTTTTTAGTGACATTTTTGGATCATTTTTCACAAAGATGAGACAGGGTCTTGCTCTGTCACCCAGGCTGCAGTGCAGTGGTGCAATCACAGCTCACTGCAGCCTCGATCTCCTGGGTTCAAGTGATCCTCCCACCTCAGCCTCCCAAGTAGCTGGGACTACAGGCACGTGTTGACACACCTGGCTAATTTTTAAAATTTTTTGTAGAGACAGGATCTCCCTACGTAGCCCAGGCTAATCTTGAGCTCCTGAACTCAAGCCATCCTTCTGCCTAGACCTCCCAGGGTGCTGGGATTACATGCCTGGCCCTACACTTTTAAATGCAAACATTTCACAAGTCTCAGCTAGTGGCTTCTTTTGTGCAAGTTCTGAGCTTCACTTTTCCAAATACTCTCATGAGGTTAGCTGTCATCTGTAATTTGATAACCCATATTTCTCATCTCAGCTTTTACTACTTGCTTAATTTCTGTTACACCTTTTCATGTCAGTGTTCCACAATCCATTCAAATTCCTTTTGCTTATGTGTGATTCTGTTAAAAGAATACAGAATATACTTAGTAGTAGTTATCTCTGGGGAAGAAAGTGAAAATGATTTTTCTTTTTAAATCACTGGTGAGGATTGTTACAGGTCTTAAAGGTTGTTACAGGTCTACAAAAATCAGGTCTTAAAGGCAAAGGGCTAATTACTGCTACAGAATAAAAATAGATGTGTTAGAGAAAGGATGGCAGTGGTTCTCATTCTGAGAACTTCTAGCTAAGTGTTAGCAATGCCTCATCTGCATTTATCTGGGATGTTACATGACCTGAGGAACTTAAAGAAAAATACAAATTCCTGATTCTTATTTAATTAGACTTAATGGGGGCTTTGCCTCTTGTATTTTCAGTTTCACAGGTGGGTTGGTGCAGTCAAGACTGAAACTCAAAGCAGTAGGGAATTTAAAATTTATCAGTAAATACTTTGTCTTCAGTGGAAGCAGCCGCTGTCTTACCTTTCTGTATTATTCAGCTGTATGTTTATATTTTAATGATGGGTAAGCGGTATACCATATAGATTTATAGCTGTTAAGTAATGAAGACATTGTTAAACTAGTATTTCCTAGGATAATATGCCTATTTTCAAAAAAATGGTGCTTTATTGTCTCATAAATAAAACTAGCAAAACAACCCTTTTGATACCTGGTTACTTGAATTCTCTTCAATTGCAATAAATGTTTGATAATAATAATGGGGGTCAAGAAAAAAGATTAATGTGTGTCTCTTAATTTTACAGATGTGGGAAGAATATCCTGATGTTTATGGGGTCAGGCGGTCAAACCGAAGCAGACAAGAACCTTCGCGATTTAATATTAAGGAAGAGGTAAGGAAAAAATGTTTTAAGGGCATGCATTTAAACTCCCTATCTTACTTCATTCTTTCTGACTCTGGTATGTATTACCATTAAAAAGACTGAACTTCAGGCATGGAGTTAAGTGACGCTAATATGAGCTATCTATGAACAGATACAGTAAGGCAAGAAGTTAATAATCAAGTAAAATAACCTAACCAGAAAGATCATATAATAGTGAATTTTTTAGTAGAGTATTATACAGAATTGACCTCAAAATTGTTTATTTTTTAAGTTGTTTCTCATAGTGAAAATTGATTATATATAGCAAGAAGTTTACTTTTTTAAGCCCCTAACTTCTAAATCTCCTAGATTTCTATTAAATGGGTAACTTGTTTGGTAAACAAACAGAGCAATAGAAATAGTTTTGGATTTATTCCTGAAAGAGGAGGGAGTGCTTAATTAATGTATCTACTTTTATTTAACTTCTTAAATTTGGTTTCCTTGCTCATTTTTAGTGTGAGATATAATAAAATGAGTTTCAAACATATTTACTCTAATTGTGAGAGATTGAATAGATTGGTGATTTTTTTAAATTGGTATTCTATACCAGGCTTGGTTGTCTATAGAATCGGACTTCGTTCACCTTTCTCATTTTGTGTGATATTTTTGTGGATTCTTATTCTGAATTAGGTTTATAGACTAGAGCCTGAAGAAAGATTCTTTTGTCTCAATGAAATGTCCACTTTCTGCTTTCTTAGGAGGACTTTGCTAGTCTTAGCTATATAATGTACTTCTGATGAAAGTTAAATATTGATAGCCACAGGTCAGTGAGTTGGGTGTGGGTTTTTAAATAAATGTACCTTAAAAATCTAATTCACCCTAACATCTGCATTACATTTGTGATGTTTTATTTTGAGTGACCTCTGAGCTGTTTTGCCTTCGCTTTTGTTTTCCATAGTGTCTTGCACTATGTTACTGAGCCATGTTTGTTAAAACCAATCACATAGTTGCAGAAATCTTTCCCTCTTTTATATATTAATTAACACATTCTCTGTAGGGTACAAGATTAACAGCAATAGGAATAGTTTCCCATTTTCTTTAATTTTGGAGAGACAGAGAGATTGAAATGTCTGTGACTGTAAACTTTCCTTGGCCTAGTGCTGTTAGCAGAGCACTGTTGGCTCATGAGTGAACATACTCTTAAATGAGTCTAAAATGAATACATCAGTAGTTTATGCCTTTAAGGCACACTGACTAAATGTTGTGGCATTTTTATTTGATATTCTAAATCTGCAGTATCCAGTATGGTCCCCACTACTCACATGTGGCTTTTAAACTTCACATTAGTTAAAATTAAAAATTCCATTTCTCAGTCACACCAGTCACATTTTAAGTGCTCGGTAGTCACATGTGGCTGATGGGTGCTGTATTGGACATTGTAGATACAGGACATTTACATCGTTGCAGAAAGTTACTGGATATTGCTGTTCCGGAAGTCAAGCTGAGAAAAATTTCCTGGCTTTGGAGATAACTCAGTGATAGCAGAGAGATATTAATTTTCAAATCAAAAGAAGAGGGAGTTCCACCAAGCAAGTGCTTAGGTTTCTTTGTGTCTAAAAGCTCATATTGAATAATGGTGTATTGAGTAGATTGTTGATCCAGGAGATAGTGTTGTCCCAAAGAACTGTGAATTAAAGTCTGTAATCATTTTTCCCCCCTCACACACTGAAGGCAAGTAGCGGGTCTGAGAGTGGGAGCCCAAAAAGAAGAGGCCAGAGGCAGCTGAAAAAACAGTAAGTCTTTCATGGGGGAAATTATTCAATCTAGTAGTTTCAAACTTGTCAGCATTTCTAGGACTGCCTTCGTTGTGTCTTTAGTCTACTCCAGGTCCCTTAGTCTGCTTCTGTCTCTCTTACTAGCTCGGGTGACTGTCTACCTTGACCTCTTGCAATAGCAGCAGCAGCGTTGGAAACCCAAGATTCTCAGTTTGACACATGGAAGGGGTCCACATATACTCTGGCTTTTGCTTGGGATAAATCTCAGCTTCTTCCATCGGGTTAACCCAATTAGCCCATTGCTTTTTTTCAGAAAAATATGTATAAATAACAAGTACACAGGTATTTGGTATTGTAGTAAGCAAGGAACAAATGTAGATTTGCTATTTTTATGGCAAAATTATATTGGCTGAACATCCATTTTGGTAAGAAATTACATATTGTTGTTTCTGTATAATTTTAATATTACGGTTCATAAGCCAGGGAAATTTAATTTGTGGACTTAATGCGAAGTTTCTTTATAACATAGATTTATATGTTCATTTTTTAATTTAAAAAGTTCTATTTATATGATATAATGAAATTATTTGATTTTTTTCTTGAGAAATAATTTTTAAAGTCATTTTTTGGAGAGGGTGTAGATCCCGTTGACAATCTGAATTCTATAGCTTCTCTCAAAAATGTAGATATTCAAAACTTTGTATACCAGTTCAGGGGTTCTCATGTTAAACAGTTGTCCATGGCTTCTATTAAGAGCTCTAGGTGCATATGCTCTGTTGTAAAATATTATTAATCTTTAGTAAGTGGCCTAAGGCAAGTCATTTGAGATTTTAAAACCCATTTCCTCATCTCCAAAAAAAAGTAATACCATCTACCCAACAGGATTATTAGAAACTATGCTAAGATTTTGTGACATTAAGTAAATGTAGGGTATTACACAGAGCCTTACAGAAAAGTCAAGTACTTAATTTTGCCCTGCTAGAGTGCATTCAGTTTTCATTTGTGTTTTGGAGAAATAGTAACTGTAAGCAAACCTGCACTTGGCATCTTAGAAGGCTTTTGTTCTGCCCCAGTCTCGTGGTCTGCTTGGGAGACTATTATCTGCTTACTGGTCTAATGGCCTTTTGAGTATCTTTCCTGAAATGTCCACCTTGATTACACCCTGGGAAATCCATGCATGTAATCATTACCTCACCATCTGGCTACATTTCTTTGGTCTCTTGATTGCAAGTTAAATGGTGCTATGCTTGAATTCTTGACTTCCTATTTTAATAGCCTTATTTGTGTGTGCAGAAGCCAGCATTTTTCTCAGTCACTGTATAATACATTGCACTTACTCTGGTTACTGGCTCATATTTTTGTCAGCCTTTTTTTTTTTTTTTTTTTTTTTTTTGAGACAGGGTCTCACTGTGTTGCTCAGGCTGGAGTGCAGTGGCTTGATCTCAGCTCACTGCAGCCTTGGCCCGCTGGACTTAATTGACCCACCTAAGCCACTCAAGTAGCTGGGACTACAGGCATGTGCTATCATGCCCAGCTGAGTTTTTAAAAATTTATTGTAGAGATGGGGTCTCACTATGTTTCTCAGGCTAGTTTCAAACTCCTGAGCTCAAGCAGTCCTCCAGCCTCGGTCTCCTAGGATTATAGGTGTGAGCCACTGTGCCCCGCCACTTATCAGTCTTAAGAATTCCCCAAAGTTGGCAACCTTCAGTAGCATATATGGACCTTTCTTTTCCTGAGTAGAACCTCTTAGTTCCTTGCAGAGTGGGATCTGTCTTCTTTTTCATATTGCTTCCCTACCCTAGGGCTGTTCATAGGAACTGCCTTGGGCTGAGATAGTTCCCCTCATGTTTGTGTGTTTGGGCACTGGGCTAGCCTTCCTTTCTGCTATTCTCTGGCCAGCTGGTGAGTATTGTGGATTTACAGAGAGCTTTTCTCCTGAGTCACCAGTTGAGATTCCTGAAAGATTAATTAGAGGAGGTCTTGTAGCTCCTGACACTCAAGTTGCAAGGCACTTTAGGAGCCTTCTGTGATCCAAGCTGAGCAAGTGTAACATAACCTAATGTGTGGGCACACATGCATTTCAGAATTGAGAGACACTCACTCAGAGAGCGAAAGGTTTGAAATATTGGCACAAAGAAATGCTTTTCTGAAACCCTGCAGATTTTATTCAAACATTTGAGAGTTTTTAAAAAGGGACCATTTTGTAAAATTGGCTTAAAAAATTAGTTCCAAACTTTGGGAAAGTTGCAAGAATAAAAGTGCAGTACAAAGGACACCTTATATATTTTACCCAGATTACCATTTTTGCTCCATTTGCTTTATTATTGTGGGTGCTATTTAAGAGAGAGGGTCTTGCTCTGTCGCCTAGGCTAGAGTGCAGTGGTGCAACCTTGGCTTTCTGCAGCCTCAATCTCCTAAGCTCAAGTGATCCTCGTACCTCAGCCTCCCAAGTAGCTGGGATGACAGGCGTGCACCACCTTGCCTGATTTTGTATTTTTGTAGACATAGAGGTCTCACTATGTTGCCCTGGCTGTTCTCAAACTCCTGGCCTCAAGTTATCCTCTCACCTTGCTCTCCCAAAGTGTTGGGGTTAGCAGACGTGAGCCACTGCATCCAGCCTGTGTATATTTATATATATACAAACATAATGTTTTTTAATGAACTATTTGAGACTAAAATTAATAAAATTTTACCTTTTACCCCTTTACTTTAAATATGTAAGGTATATTTCTTAAAAATAAGGATATTTTCTTTTATAAGCACAGTACAGTACAGTTTCAACTTAGATTTAAAACGTTGCTGATGTACTTTTTTTTTTTTTTTTTGAGACGGAGTCTGGCTCTGTCGCCAGGCTGGAGTACAGTGACGCGATCTCAGCTCACTGCAACCTCCGCCTCCAGGGTTCAAGCAATTCTCCTGCCTTAGCCTCCTGAGTAGCTGGGACTACAGGCATGTATCACCATGTCCAGCTAATTTTTTCTATTTTTAATACAGACGGGGTTTCACCATGTTGGCCAGGATGGTCTCAGTCTCTTGAACTCGTGATCAGCCTGTCTTGGCCTCCCAAAGTGCTGGGATTGCAGGCTTGAGCCACCGCACCTGGCTGCTGATGTACTTTTGTCTAATTCATATTTCAGTTTTGTCAGTTAACCCAATAAAGTCTTTCATAATATTTTTCCATCTCTACTATAGGATCTAGTTTAGGGTCAGTTATATGCAATTAGTTGCATGTAACTAATTTTATTTTTTTTAAATTTAAGTTCTAGGGTACATATGCACAACATGCAGGTTTGTTACATATGTGTACATGTGCCATGTTGATGCGCTGCACCCATTAACTCATTATTTACATTAGGTATATCTCCTAATGCTGACCCTTCCCCCTCCCCCCACCCCACGACAGGCCCCGGTATGTGATGTTCCCCACCCTGTGTCCAAGTGTTCTCATTGTTCGTTTCCCACCTATGAGTGAGAGAGAACATGTAGTGTTTGGTTTTCTGTCCTTGCGATAGTTTGCTCAGAATGATGGTTTCTAGCTTCATCCATGTCCCTACAAAGGACATGTCTGATTTCTTTAATTGGGAGCACTTTCACAACCTTCTTTTGCTTTTAGGACATTGATGTTTTTGAAGAATGCAGTCTTGCAAGGGACTGTGTTCTTTGGAGAATTGTAAAAAGACCAATTACCCCGTCATGATTTGTATTAGGTTTTTATTTTTTGGGACGACTCTAACTCTGTCGCCCAGGCTGGAGTGCAATGGCGCAATCTCAGCTCACTGCAACCTCCGCCTCCTGGACTCAAGTGATTCTCCTGCCTCAGCCTCCTGAGTAGCTGCGATTACAGGCATGCGCCACTGTACCCAGCTGATTTTTGTATTTTTAGTAGAGATGGGGTTTCATTTCACCATGTTGTCCAGGCTGGTCTTGAACTCCTGACCTCAGGTGATCCACCCACCTCAGCCTCCCTAAGTGCTGGGCTTACAAGATGAGCCACGGCGCCTGGCCTTTTTTTTTTTTTTTTTTTTTTTTTAATTAAAGAGACAGGGTTTTATTCGATTGGTGCAGATGTGTGGCCATAGCTCACTGCAACCTCGAACTCCTGGGCTCAAGTGATCCTCTTGCTTCAGTCTGCCCAGTAGCTGGGACTATAGGCATGTACCACCACATCCAGCTGTATTCATATTTTTAAAGCTTGGAAGAAGTTAGCACGATGGACCTGCACAATATTTAAAGTATTTTTTTAATTAGTTAGCATCATTTAATTGAGAGACAGTGCATAACAATCTGTGGTTTTGGCTTCTTTTGAGAAAATTGGGTAATGCTGGCTCATGTAACAGTGACAGATCAGGAGTTCTCCATTTTGCCCTGTTTGCAGTTCTCATCTGGCCCCTGTGAGTATTTGAGATTGTAATCTCTGACTTAGAGTCATACAAACAAACAAAACATTGAATTTTATTTAACAAACTCATGCTGTTTTGATTAAACTCTTTTTTTCATGCATTACCTCTTAATGTTATCCAAATTGTGCAATGTTGTATAAGATTTTTGTTGACTTCTGGTCCTGGTGGTTTTGTTTTGTTTTTGTTTTTGAGACAGTGTTTTATTCTTCCCAGGTGGGAGTGCAGTGCAGTAGCACATTCACAGCTCACAGCAGCTTTGACCTCCTGGGATCAAGTGATTCTCCCACTTTAGCCTCCTGAGTAGTTGGGACTGCAGGTGCACACCACCACACCAGGCTAATTTCTTAATTTTTTGTAAAGACTGGGTCTCACTCTGATGCCCAGGCTGGTCTTGAACTCCTTGGTTCAAGCCATCCTCCCACCATGGCCTCCCAAAGTGTTGGGATTACAGGCAGGAGCCACTGTGCCCAGCCCTTTTCCAGTGTTTTGAACTGGAGATGGTCACATACCTGTAACACAGTGGAAGGGAATCCCTGTTAGCCTCAGATTTCCCTCGATGATTGGAATTTTTTATCAAAGGCATCCTTTCTTGGGGAAATCTACTGAAGATTGAAGAAACAAAAGTAGCTACTTCCCTCTTCCAGATGTCTTCTAAGTGGAGGAAAAAGGAGTTTTCTTTTTTACAGACAGTTAATAGCAAGCCTTACCAACTCTTGGTCAAAGTTCTGGCTCATTATATTTAAAAGTAGCTTTTGTTCATTTCCTACTTTACAGTTGATTAGATTTGATTTGTCTGTCTTAGGATTTGTGTGTAGCCAACCACCTTTTCCCAATAAAGGAAGAAAACTATACACATTTAAGTTGCATTTTGACTTTTTCCATGTCTATTTACATTGCCTTGGGGCCTCTTGCCTAAATCTTGGTATTTTTCTCCCTAGTTCTCAAAATTTTGGGAAAAATTGAGTTAAATTTTGTGTTTTTACGGTATCTAGGGGATTCTGTTAATGGCCTCTTAAGCTGGATATTATAAGTTTCCTTTGATACAGATTTTTTGCTCACGGTCTCATATCTTAAACTATCTTTTATTGTAGCCTGACTTACAATGTATGGCTTAGTGGTGGAGTCTTAATAAAATTTGCATTTTATAAGAGGCCAGTGATGTAGGAGAGGACAGCAGTTTCACATGTCGGAGAGCCTTATACATCTGTAGGGTTGGGAAGTAATTTCTTTGTAACGGCTCAGTCACTTTTTTCACTTCACCCATTCTTCACAGTGACTTAGTATTGCTGGTCCTTACTATCTTTTTTCTTGTTCTTGAAAATTAAAAGAAAACTTGAAAGAATCCAACCAATTTCAAATATACATACACACACGCTTAGGCCTTTTAAACCTTGAGTTTTTCAAATACTCCCAGGATGTGTAAGCCTGGCTTTAATGTTTCCTGATTCTTTGGTCCTCAGTGGGTTATGATTGAGAGTAGCAGGGCTGAGGGTTGGTGATATGGCCAAGCAACTCATTTCCTCACTGCACTTCAGTTTCCTTCTCTGGGAGGAGAGCTTTGGACTAGTTGATTTGCTAAGTGTTTTTTTTTTTTTTTTTTGCGTTCTTTTTTTTTTTTTTTTTTTGAGACGGAGTCTCACTTTGTCACCCAGGCTGGAGTGCAGTGGCCCAATCTCGGCTCACTGTAAGCTCCACCTCCCGGGTTCATGCTATTCTCCTGCCTCAGCCTCCTGAGTAGCTGGGACTACAGGCACCTGCCACCACGCCTGGCTAATTTTTTTGTATTTTTAGTAGAGATGGGGTTTCACCGAGTTAGCCAGGATGGTCTCAATCTACTGACTTCGTGACCCGCCTGCCTCGGCATCCCAAAGTGCTGGGATTACAGGCGTGAGCCACCGCGCCCGGCCTTTTTTGCATTCTTATATTGGGAGATTCTCAGTCCTCCTGGTTGTTCATAAGTCTGTAAATCTGTAATCTAACTGGAAAACTCTAGGCTCAACACATCCATTCTCTGGGTTTGCTGTCTCCTATACTTGTAGAAGTGGACCTCATTGGTGGCCCTGGTTTAGGTTCTCAATTCCTGGGGGAGATATGGTAATTAGAATTTATTGGTGACTGTGGATCTTTCTTACCTGAAGGACTAGCTGTTCATAATCCTTCAAGCATGCTTCTACTTCTCTCCAGTTTGACTGTGTAAGTCCCCTCTGAGGGGTAAACTGTTGTGGACTTGGTCTAAGGGAGACTGCATACTCATGTGCTGGTCTCCCACTTACTGTAAACATCTTCCTTTCTTCCTTCCTGGTGATCACCTTATATTCCTTGGATTCTTAGCAAACGTTTATTGTACTATGCTCCGGGGAAGCAGAATTAGACCAGTGTCCAGAGTATATATACGAAGGTCTTTGTTTTAAAGAGCCTGAAGGATATTAGGCAATACTAACGGGCCTTTCTGTCTTACCAGAAGCACCCCTACCCGTCTGACTGATAGACTAATTGTGCATTCTTTAATTGATTTTTTTTTTTTAACCTAACAAAGAAACGTCTCCATTTGCCTGACTTTGGCTAAACTCTGGTACAAAGACGAACAAAAAGTCTTGGTGTACAAGGAGCCATCTACTGGGGAAATGCATATGAAAACATGCAGTGCTAGTAGAAGTTGAGTAATATTCATAAAAGTGCTCCACTGACCGTCCATGGAAGGCCTGAATTGTTGTTTTTTTCCCCCTAAGGTCTCTACCAATTCAGGTATAGGGTGACTGTTGTAGCTTTTAGGAAGGTTCTCAATCTGCAGATCAGCCACCTCCTTTCAGTAAGCTTTCACCATTACTTGACCTGTTCTCCCATGAAGAATAGTGATTTGACATTTGTCTTGTTGTAGCTGTTGTCTTTAGTATGACCTCATTCCCTATTAAGTGACACATAGGCAAATTGGTAATTGTTTTATTTACAGAGAAGCCCCAGGCACTTGCCTGTCAGTTTTTTTCTAGGTATTTCCTGCCCAGCAGCTATTACATGTTTCTTCCCTCTTCTCTGTAGGTAAGAAATGAGTGAGGTCCCTGCAATATCTTGTTTGATTTTCAAGTAAACTAAAACTGTTTGGGATAGTAGGACACCTGTAGGTTATGGCTCTTTCAAGCCTTCTGAGAACTCAAGGAGCAAAGGAACATCTACTGTATCTAATAATTATTAAAAACTACATCTTTAGCTGAACAGATTATTTAGTTATATGATAGATTTATTGTTGAAAAATAATTTCAGGGACTGTTTCCTTAAATGTATTCTAAAGACTTAAAATATCTAGTATAGTGGTTCTCAGAGTTTCTACCCAGTATCAGCATTACTTGAATTTGTTGAAATTCATATTTTTTAGGCCTCACCTGAGACGTACTGCATCAGGAACTCTGACTAGGGCCCAGAAATCTTTTTTTTGTGTGTGTGGGGGAGGGGCAGATAGGGGCAGGGTTTCACTCTTATCACCTAGGCTGGAGTACAGTGGCAAAATCACAGCTCACTGCAACCTCAAACTCCTGGGTTCAAGTGATCCTTCCGCCTCGTCAGCCTCCTTAGTAACTAGGACTGTAGGCATGCTCTACCAGGCCTGGCTCAATTTTAAAATTTTAACTTTAATTTTTGTAGAAAGGTGTCTTGTATTGCTCAGATTGGTCTTGAACTCCTGGACTCAAGTGAAACTCCTGCCTTGGCCTCACAAAGTGCTGAGATTACAGGCATGTACCATCTCACTTGGCCCAGAAATCTTTTTTAACAAGCCCTTTAAGTGGTTCTGATACATTGTAAAATTTTGGAAGCACTGATCCTTGTGCGTGTTATGGTTTCAATCTTGTCAATAATAGTAGTAAATTAAAAAATATATATATCCATTTTTATTTATTTTTGTTACTGGAGATAAAATAGGAACAGACATTATGTAGTCCAGGAAGGATCACAATTCAAGTTTAAACAGAGCTAGAATCTCTTTTAGCATGTCTAAAATATGCATGTTCTGCCCTTTGGATAGTAAAATTGAAATTGGTTTTGTCGAATTATTTATCTTGAAGGATTCTTTTAGAAAAAAATTACTTTGTTTTGCTTTTGATCGCAGAGAAAAGTGGAAACAAGAACCCTCAGAAGATGAACAGGAACAAGGCACCAGTGCAGAGAGTGAGCCAGAACAAAAAAAAGTAAAAGCCAGAAGACCTGTCCCCAGAAGGTGCACTGTTTGCTTAAGATCTACTTCTGGATGAGCTTAATCTGCCATAGATTGGGAAGGATAATGTCGTGCTGAAATGAGAGCTTTAATGAGATGTATTGTGTTTTGATTCTGGGTTTTAGATGTCTGTGGTTCACTTTCAGCCAGCCTAAATTGCAGGTCTTACTGCTTCTTTCTTCACAGACTAGCTATCATGGGGCAAACATGTCTTCCGCTTTTAGTAAAACTCCTTATATGTTTGGCCAGGGTGTAGTCTCTTTTTGGGAGAACAAATTGTTTTTTTTTTTTTTTTTTTTTTAGACGGAGTCTCGCTCTGTCGCCCAGGCTGGAGTGCAGTGGCACAATCTCGGCTCACTGCAAGCTCCGCCTCCCGGGTTCACGCCATTCTCCTGCCTCAGCCTCTCCGAGTAGCTGGGACTACAGGCGCCCACCACCACCCCCGGCTAATTTTTTGTATTTTTAGTAGAGACGGGGTTTCACCTTGGTCTCGATCTCCTGACCTCGTGATTCACCCGCCTCGGCCTCCCAAAGTGCTGGGATTACAAGCGTGAGCCACCGCGCCCGGCCAGGGAGAACAAATTGTTTAAAACACTGTTTGCCTGGCTTAAAGCATACTTGAGTGGTTTATTACCTTGTTCATAAAATGTGTATAACGTTAAACAAGTAATCTGTGTAGAGAAGGAGGTAGGCTGAAATAGCAAATTATGCTAAGTTTTGATAAGACAGATGGCAGCCTAAGATAGTGATGACAGGAAAAGGGAGTCAGACGATAGGCAGGCCCCAGGGAAAATTACCTCCTTGTAGTATTGCTTAGAATGGACTCAGCAAACTATGCCCTTTGGGCCAATTTTCATCCACCACCTATTTTTATATGGCCTGTGAGCTAAGAATAGTTTTTCTAGATGAACATTTCTGATTTACAGTTTAAGGATAGAAAGCACTAAAATTGAACTCCAATTAAGTGAAATGTTATCCCCTCAAAAACAATTCTGTTCTCATTAGTAGATATATATTGCAGTAAATGTACTCGATTATTTCATTTTGAATTTTATAAAAAAATTTGTGAAAATTTATTTTCTTTCATTATGTAAGGACCTATATATTGGTCCCCATTTTGCTTCTTGGCTGGCAGAGCCTAAAATATTTACTCTCTGGCCATTTACAGAAAAAGTTTGCCAACCTCTGGCCTAGGACATTGTACTTACCCCCCAACCCCAGCAGGGGAATTTCTCAACTGAATTTTATCTTGTTTTATCTCAGTTTAAGCTCCAAGACTGAACTGGCAGGCCAGTTCTGTCTTTTAGAATTTTACTCATTATTTATTACATCGTTGATCATCTGTTGAGGTTTGGTTATGAGAAAGGTATGGGAGGTATGAGAGAAAGAGAAAATAAATGTGATCATGAGTTTCCATTTCTCTCCCTCTCTTAACTTCTTTCATCTTTTTATCACTGATGGAATATTTGGGGATTTCCTTATGTGAGCTTCTAGACTGTGGCTTTCAGTCCTGGCCAACTCCCTGGTCTGTCCAAGTTAATTCTGTGGTAGGGCACACAGTCTCTTAGGTAGTCTTCCATGTATATTTTATACACATACAATAAAAACTTATGTATAGTTACTTCTTGTACTTTACTTTCTTCACACAGATAATAGCATCCTCTGCTTCTTGTTCTGTAGATTTCTTTATCCTGGAAATCCTTTCATATTAGTATACAAAAAACTCTTTTTCTTTTTTTTTTTTTTCTTTTTTTTTGAGACGGAGTCTCGCTCTGTCGCCCAGGCTGGAGTGCAGTGGCGCAATCTCGGCTCACTGCAAGCTCCGCCTCCCGGGTTCATGCCATTCTCCTGCCTCAGCCTCTCCGAGTAGCTGGGACTACAGGCGCCCGCCACCACGCCCGGCTAATTTTTTGTATTTTTAATAGAGATGGGGTTTCACCGTGGTCTCGATCTCCTGACCTCGTGATCTGCCCGCCTCGGCCTCCCAAAGTGCTGGGATTACAAGTGTGACCCACCGCGCCCGGCCTCTCTTTTTCTTTTTTTATGAGTACACGGTACTGTTTAGTTTCCAGTTGAAGAATATTTAGAGTTTTCTTAATGTTTTGTTATTGCAGATAATGCTATAGTGAATATTTTATTATGCCTGTTTAGGTGTATATCAGTAGGATTAATTCCTACAAGTAAAACTGTTAATTCCTACAAGTAAAATAGTTTGATAGCTATTTCCAATTTGCCCGCCAAAGAGATACTACCATGAACAGCATGCTGTGTATGTGTTTTTACATCAGGTAATCCTGATGAACATTTGTGAAACATTCACATTCTTTCCCATAAATGATTGAGGATTATCAGCATTAGAATGACCTTCCTGTTGAAAATCCAAATTTCTAGTGAATTAGAATTTCAGGGAGTAGGGCCCAAGAATATGCATGTTTAGCATTCCCCAAGTGAAATGTTACATTCTGATGTATGAACCACTGCTCTGGGAAATACTGTTATATAAAGTAGACACCAAATGATAGAGTGAAGACTTAGCCGTTTGTTTCTCTTCTCATTTTAGAACAGTGCCCAAACCTCGTGTTAAAAAGCAGCCGAAGACTCAGCGTGGAAAGAGAAAAAAGCAGGATTCTTCTGATGAGGATGATGATGATGATGAAGCTCCCAAAAGGCAGACTCGTCGAAGAGCGGCTAAAAATGTTAGGTAAGTTGTACCCCAGAAGTATTTGTGATAAAGTAGTTGGTTAGAGTTTGGTTCTCTTAAGTCTGGGGTTGTGCACTTAATAGATAAAAATAACAACCTATGTCGTGAAGTTGTTTTCAGAAATCTGGTTAGCTTTCTTGCAAAAAGAATGGTATTGAGCCAAGAGGAATATGAAAAGAGTAGCAATAGCTCATTTGAAGCCTTCATTCCTAAAAAACACCACAAGTTCATGTCCTGTCCAATGGTGACTTAGTGGCATTATCTTCATTTCATAACATTTTTTTTCATTAAAGATATTTGGATTATATTCCTACTTCTGAATTGCTCTTTGAATCACAGACATTTTTCTGAGGTTCAGCTTAATGTATTGCTGCTGGAATCTGATTTTATCAAGTACTAATAGGATATGAAGCATTAATAGGAATAATTATTAGTGAAATAGGCCAGGCGCAGTGGCTCATGCCTCTAATTCCAACACTTTGGGAGGCCGAGGCAGGCAGATTGCTTGAGCCCAGGAGTTTGAGACCAGCCTGGACAACAGGGTGAGACCCTGTCTCTACAAAAAATAAGAAAAAGTTAGCCGAGTGTGGTGGTGGCATGGACCTGCAGTCCCAGCTACTTGGGAGGCTGAGGTGGGAGAATCCTGGGAGATGGAGTTTGCAGTGAGTTGAGATCGTGCCACTGCACTCCACCCTAGGCAAAAAAGCTAGATCCTGTCTCAAAAAGAAAAAGAAAAAAAAAATAAAATGAAATAAAGGAACAGATACATGCAAACACTAGTAGTTTATAGAAATCAAGTTTTTATTTTTTTTAGATTTTACAGATTTCTTTTGTTCTTCTTAGAGATGGTGAAAATGAATCATAGAGACATTCATAATTTATTCAATGTATCCAGTTAATAATTCAAAAGCTAGCACTAGGCTTTGAGTATGCTAGTATATAGCCTAGCACTTTTTCTTACTGTAACTGTACTACATCCAAGATTGTTTTTCTTTTTGTGACTCAATCATTTGTTGTTAATATGTGATAGGAAGTTACATATATATATATATATATATTTTTTTTTTTTGTTTGAGACAGAGTCTTGCTCTGTTGCCCAGGCTAGAGTGCAGTGGTACGATCTCGGATCACTGCAACCTCTGCCTCCTGGATTCAAGTGATTCTCCTGCCTCAGCCTCCAGAGTAGCTGGGATTACAGGCGCCCGCCGTGCCGGCTAATTTTTGTATTTTTAGTAGATATGGGGTTCACCATGTTGGCCAGGCTGGTTTCTAACTCCTGACCTCGTGATTCACCTGCCTCAGCCTCCCAAAGTGCTGGGATTACAGGTGTGAGCCTCCGCGCCTAGCCAGTATTTTTCTTTTTTTAAACCAGGAAGTACTTGTGTTGAAGCTTCCAGCGGTTTGGGAATACTTAAATTTCATATTCTTGTTACTGGGAGACAACATACAGGGTTGACATTTTTAATTTTAGAAATATTGCTTCTCTTTTTGCCTGATGAAATAGTAGCAAATTTTTTCTTCCATTATGCTTTTTCTTTTTTTGTGGTAGTCTGTTTACATAATAATCTAATACTAAAAAATGAAAAAATAGAAGTGTCCTTATAGTTTTCTATATCTTGCTTATACAAATTAGTATAAATATAGCATTTTTATTTTCAAATTGAGTTAGACTCCCTACAGTTGTTTAGGAGCATGCATCAGCACTTTAGGAAAAAAAGGCAAGCTTTGAGCCTACTGCTTGGCAGATCTGTAAAACAACATGTTTTTGGAAGCAAAAGGGTATGCTTTCTTATTCTAGTGACGGTTATGTGTGGCAGTTTGATTCTGAAGAGATCATTTCTCATTTATTCAGCATTATTCCTCTTGCAGTTACAAAGAAGATGATGACTTTGAGACTGACTCAGATGATCTCATTGAAATGACTGGAGAAGGAGTTGATGAACAGCAGGATAATAGTGAAACTATTGAAAAGGTCTTAGATTCAAGACTGGGAAAGAAAGGAGGTATGTGTATTTGGGGAGCAAATTACATTTTATATATGCTCAGTAAGGCTTAGATTTTAGGTATTTTAACTCTGATATGATGAATTTTAGTCTACTGCTGTTATTTGTTGTGATATGTAGAAGTCTTTCTGACCCAGTGTTTCAGAGCTGACAAAGGAATGTGTCCACTATGTCTTTCTTTAAGATTTTAAATTAAGCTAGTATAGATGAGTGTCAGTGTTTTATAAAGCAGTGATATAGCAGAGATACCTGCTAATTAACATCAAGCAAATCCACCTTTGGTTATTTGTTTCTTAATCTCCTTGTGAAAATATCAAACTGGTTAAATAAATATTTTGGTAATAGTGAAGATTTTTAAATATCTAATTTAGATGTCTCATAACTAAGTTGCATTAAAGTAAACTTTCCGTAAAGGAAATACCAAAATAATACTTAATGCTTTTTCTTTTGGCTTTTTTTTTTTTTTTTTTTTTCATTCTGGCTTCTATTGAGGTTAAGGAAGTTAACAGGGGACTTTGAGTAGGGGAGGTTGGAGGAGGATATTTTGGTGTTCTATCCTTAGTCTTGGAGAGAGGGATTTGTTTTCCGAGTTAGTAAGGGACCAAAACAAAAGGATGTTGCTGCTCTGTTTTTATTGTTTTTGAATGAGGGATTTCTTTGGTTTCACCTGCAAATTTAGGAATATGTAAAAATTGGGTTTACATTTTTAAAATATTCGAAATTTTTGATTGAGTCCATCGTGTGTTGTGAGTTTGTACTTATTTCAAGTTGGAGTATTTTGATGCTTCATCCACAAAGGGAGTCTTCAGAGAATTGCTTTCTTGGGAAGCTTTTTAAATATCTGGTGTAATATACTCTCTTTCAAGTGTACTTAATCCTTTTGCAGCCACTGGAGCTTCTACTACTGTATATGCGATTGAAGCTAATGGGGACCCTAGTGGTGACTTTGACACTGAGAAGGATGAAGGTGAAATCCAGTACCTCATCAAGTGGAAGGGTTGGTCTTACATCCACAGCACATGGGAGAGTGAAGAATCCTTACAGCAACAGAAAGTGAAGGGCCTAAAAAAACTAGAGAACTTCAAGAAAAAAGAGGATGAAATCAAACAATGGTATATTTTCCATCATGAATTAAAGAAATATATTTGCAGCCTGAGGGAAGGGAAAGTTTTAAAATAATGCATGGAGATCACAGCTGTCTAGAATCTCAGATTTTGCTTTGATCATCTAAACATGGAGCCATTTACAATTCTATTTTATAAGATTGTGACCATAAGATACTATATTTTTATATATGGCTACCAAGTTTTTTGGAGTTAACTAGCTTATGGAGCATTATTCACACATTCTTTAGTTTTCACAATAAATGCATGAGATTTGTACTTTTACTACCCGTTTTATAGATGGGGAGAATACGGCACACAGCAATTCTGCAGGTGGACTCAGGATTTGAATTCTGTTGCCCTGAATCCAGAGCTCATTCTCTTAAGCACGTTGTTATTTTCCTGTAGTTAGGCTGGGCTGGCTTAGATGTGAAGAGTTAATATTCTGGAACTCTCTGGGTTATGATATACTTAAAACTAATTCTGGTTTTATACAATTTGCAGAAATGATGTGAAGGAAATGATTAGGTAACTACTGAAACTGTGATAGTCCTCATGTGTTTAGTTTACTTACAGCCTTGAATATCTGGGTGTTGCATATGGGAAATATGTGGAGCTATAGCACACAAAAACCTAAACTGGGTAATAATGGTATCAAGTTCAACCTGAAGACATACCTGTCTGTGTGGTGTGATCAGCCTATTTTTGTGTCTGGAATGTGCACAGATTTTTGTGTCTGGAATGTGGACAGTAATTCTGGTTTTACTACTGTGCAGAATGTGCTACTTTAGGAAATTACATGTTTTTTCTTTGACTCAAAACTGAAAATATGTACCCCTTAGATGGTGAGGTAGGCTTGTAAAGCAGTTAGAAATTTGAAATCCTCTGAAATATAGTAATTCTAATATTAAGTTGCTGCTGTTGTCATCTGAAGGGTTTTGGTAATAAGAATAACTAGTTTTCCAAAAGTCATGTTTAATCAATCCTAAAACCCATACATATATGAGAAAAAGCATACAGTTTTATTATCCTGATCTGTTTAGATTTATGAATTTGTCACATGAATCTATCACATAAAATAGTTATTTTTGGATCTCTTTTTAGACAGGACACATCAGAGGCAGGTAACTGGTATATCCTTCTATGAGTGTAAGGTTTTCAGTGTTCTCTAAAAGTGTTTTTTTGTTTGTTTGTTTTTGTTTTGTTTTGTTTTGTAAAATCTCTGGCCTAATTACTAGTAAAGATTACTCAAGGGGCAGATGGGAATAAAAAATAGTTTTTCTTTTCCACTTTTGACTTTTGCTTTGATGTATGTGGATCCCCAAACTTTAGTTTATGTGTGCTTTTTCTGTCTGTCTGCCATTCAGGTTAGGGAAAGTTTCTCCCGAAGATGTAGAATATTTCAATTGCCAACAGGAGCTGGCTTCAGAGTTGAATAAACAGTATCAGATAGTAGAAAGAGTAATAGGTAAGTACATGGTAACTCACTTCAGCCATATTTGAACTCGAGGAATAGTGGCTTTTGCTTTTGGAAGTGATGTAAATTTTAAAAATGCACTTCGGAGACTAGACAGGTCCTAGATTTATTTTAAAGGAAAAGCTAAGAAGATTTGCTGGTAAATTTGGATGTGGGGAATGAAAGAAAGAGGTGTTAAGTATGACGTCAAGATTTTTGGCCTAAACATATACAAGTATAGAGGTACCATTTACTGAAGTGGAAAGATGAAGGGAAGAGCTGATCGTTGGAGTGGAAACCAAGAGCTTAGTTTGATATTTGTAAGTTTGATTTACTTCTTAGTCATATAAGTGGAGAATATAGTGAAGGCTGGAGCATGTGTGAACCTGGAGCTTAGAACCCTTAGTCTGAGCTGGAGATTTAAATTTGGAAATTTATCAGTATTTAGATAGTATTTAAAGGCTAAGATTGAACAGGATCATCAGAAATAGAGTATCACATGGTAAGAAGAAGTAGTCCGAGAGCATTGCAGCTTTTGGAAGTCAGAAAGAAGCTAGCAAAGGAGACTGAGAAAGAACAGTCAGTGAGACAGGAGGAGAGCTGAGAGAGAGTGGTGCACTGGAAGCGAAGTGAATTCACATAGTCAGGAGAGAGGAAATGCTGTCAGTCAAGGACGATTAGGACTGAAACTTGATCTGTGAATTTGGCACTGGTGAAACGCATCCATGGAGTGGTGGGGGTGCGGCCTGATTAGGGTAGGTTCAAGAAAAAATGAGAGGGGATAGCAAGTATAAACAACTCGTTGGGGGAGTTTTCTTACAAAGGGGAACAGAGAAGTGGAGTGTCAGCCTGAGAGAGAGATGAGAAAAAGAATTTTTTTCTTCTTCTTTTTTTTTTTTTTTTTTTTTGAGATGGAGTCTTGCTCTGTTGCCCAGGCTGGGGTGCAGTGGCGTGATCTCGGCTCACTGCAACTTCTGCCTCCCGGGTTCAAGTGATTCTCCTGCCTCGGCCTCCCCAGTAGCTGGGATTACAGGCACCCCCAACCCCCATCATGCCCGGCTAATTTCTATATTTTTAGTAGAGACAGAGTTTCACCATGTTGGCCAGGCTGGTCTTGAACTCCTGGCCTCAAGTAATCTGCCTGCCTCGGCCTCCCAAAGTGTTGGGATTACAGGCGTGAGCCACTGTACCCGATCTTTTTTTTTTTTTTTTTTAAGGTGTGAGGTAGTAGACTATATTTGCATTCTTATTCATAGAACCTAAAATCTTTCATTCTTCATTGTGTTTATAACTCTTCTGTCTTATTTTGTATTTGTTTAGCTGTGAAGACAAGTAAATCTACATTGGGTCAAACAGATTTTCCAGGTAAGCAAGAAATTTTATTTATAAATGTTGTTCAACATTTCAGAACAGTGTATGTTTTGCAGATTATTTTGTTTTGCCACATGATGTTTTATTGATTATGCATAAAACAGAATGTCATTTTTCACTTTTAATTGACAGTTGCTAATCTATAAACTTTTTTTATATGAAATAGCTCATAGTCGGAAGCCAGCACCCTCAAATGAGCCTGAATATCTATGTAAATGGATGGGACTCCCCTATTCAGAGTGTAGCTGGGAAGATGAAGCCCTCATTGGAAAGAAATTCCAGAATTGCATTGACAGCTTCCACAGTAGGAACAACTCAAAAACCATCCCAACAAGAGAATGCAAGGTATGGTGATGGTTGGCTTTTGTTTTTTCAGGGAGAAGATATACTGATAAAGAGGATTGGTCACATATGTGCTGAGAAAATATTACAAAATGAAATGATGATTGCCATTTTGAAGTGAAAGAAGGTGATTTAAATGTGACATTAAAGCAAAAGGAGAGAATGAATTATTTCATGGCTTTGCTGACTTCTTCAATCTTGCAATTTACATAATTAGAAATAGAGATGTTTTAGAGAATACTTGAAAGGATTTAGGCACTTTTATTTTATTGTATTATTTTATTTTGAGATAGAGTTTCGCTCTGTCGCCCAGGCTGGAGTGCAGTGGCGCCATCTTGGCTAACTGCAACCTCTGCCTCCTGGGTTCAAGTGATTCTCTTGCCTCAGCCTCCTAAGCAGCTGGGATTACAGGCACGCACCGCCACTTCCAGCTGATTTTTTGTATTTTTAGCAGAGATGGGGTTTCACCATGTTGGTCAGGCTGGTCTCAAACTCCTGACCTCAAATGATCCACCCACCTTGGCCTCCCAAAGTGCTGGGATTACGGGCGTGAGCCACCATGCCCAGCTGCATTTAGGCACTTTAAAAGAGAAGTGAAGCCAGTTGCAGTGGCTCACACCTGTGGTTCCAGCTACTTGGGAGGCTGAGGCGGCAGGATTGCTTGAGCACAGGAGTTTGAGGCCAACCTGGGCAAGATTGTGATACCCGTTCTCTAAAAAAATAAAAATAAAACAGAGCGGGAAGTGATAGAAAAGGCGAGTGTCTTTGAATTCTAAGTTAGAAATTAAATATATAGGCTTATTTGCTAGATTGGCTGAATAAATCCTTTCCTTGGAATTTATTCCATCAGGAAAGTGATGTCTTGGGTCCTCAGTAATGAAATATCAGACAAGTAGTATGTCTCTGAGAAGTTGACATTCATGTTAATGGCACTAGAATTCTATCTGTGAAAACCAGTATTTAATTTCCAAAGAGTGTGATAGGGAAAATGTGGTCAGAGAAGCACCGATGTAGAAGTCTCTGAGCTCCAGTGGTCATTGAATGGGTTTTAAGAGGAAGTTGTGGTTGTTGAACTGCCTCTGGCCCTTGTATAATGGATTGGTAGTGCTGGCTATACAGACAAGAGGGGGCCCAGGGTATTGCCCTCCTATGAAAGATATCAAGAGAAAGATTCTTATAGTTCAGTAGGAGAACTGCTAGACCCCAGGGGTGAGGAGAAGAGGAATGATGTTGACAAGTACATCAAGGTCAAAGTGTGTGTGTCTTGGTTACCTCGAAGAGTATTTTGACTTTATCTTCTAGGTATTCGTACTACTGAGTACAGTGGCAGTATGAAATAGTTTTATTTAGAGAGCTTCATGTAATAGCAGTATATGGGAAACTCTGGAGTAAGTAATTATTAAAGCCGGAAGGTCCAGCCAGTAAGATGTCATTGAAGTCCATGAATGAAGAAGTAGTGTTGAGGACAAGGGAAGTAACAGTGGCATGGAAGGAGTGGATGGGAGAACAGTTATCGGGTAGGTTTGGTAGGAGTGGATGGATGGCTGGGTTTCGGAGTTGAGAGTAAGCAGTCGGATTCCATTCACTGCCAGCCACCCTCATAGAGAGCTGAATACATCAATAACCTTATCAAATATTCCTATTAGGATGATACTTCTCATAATGTGCCCTGTAGAGCACTAATCTTCAGAGAAACGTCCCCTGAAAAAAGACTTTTGGCCATGTAACGTTGGGAAACATCCCTGAATAATTTTCTCCTGTAAATTCACGCTATGGATACACATTTCAGACTTTGAAAAGTCATGAGTAAAGAAATTGTATAACTTTTTGATTGATTGTTTCCTAAACTGATTTGGCCACAGAATCCACATTTTATGCAAACCATAGAGACTGACCTCACTAGAATGCTATCCTTTAAGCCTCTGGGGGTGAAAACAACCTTCCCTTCAGAAGCTTGTTGTTTCTGAAGGGAAAACCAAATTCACACAATTAAAGGGTTTAAGGTAGATGGGCTGCATTTCTGAATTTACAAATCCTGTTATGGTGAAGATCAACTGTATTTAGCATATGACAGCTGGAGGCAATGTTTTGTACTCTTTAGAATAAGATAACATGAAGATAATTGTTTCTGAAAATAGGAGACTCTCACTGCCATATAATAGACAAGACATAAAGTGCTATTTAATGATGTTCATAGACTTATTTCAGGAAAGGGGCAAGTTAACTAAAAATATTTTATTTGAGGATGAACTAACTCTGGCTTATGGAATATAAACCATGAAGAAAGGGGTGATGGAGTGCGGTGGTGATTCACACATGAAATTTAAGGTTTTGGCCAGGCGTGGTGGCTCACGCCTGTAATCCCAGCACCCTGGGAGGCCAAGGTGGGCAGATCACGAGATCAGGAGATCGAGACCATCCTGGCTAGCACGGTGAAACCCCGTCTCTACTAAAAATTCAAAAATAGCCGGGCGTGGGTGGTCGTGGGCGCCTGTATGTAGTCCCAGCTACTTGGGTGGTGGAGGCAGGAGAATGGTGTGAACCCGGGAGGCGGAGCTTGCAGTGAGCCAAGATTGGGCCACTGCACTCCAGCCTGGGTGACAGAGCAAGACTCTGTCTCAAAAAAAAAAAAAAAAAGAAATTTAAGTTTTTATGCTTTGATGCCGAATGTGTGAATCGTGGCTAGCGTTTAAGATAGTAGCAGTAAGAAAATTTTCTCAGACTTGGGCTTTTGTTTTTCAGGCCCTGAAGCAGAGACCACGATTTGTAGCTTTAAAGAAACAACCTGCATATTTAGGAGGGGAGAATCTGGAACTTCGAGATTATCAGCTAGAAGGTCTAAACTGGCTTGCTCATTCCTGGTGCAAGTAGGTAGAAAAATATGAGTGCAATTTTCCTGACTGTTTCTGGCTTCTTTATTGTTAGATGTCAAGAATTTTTCTTTCTTTTTTCACACCCTTGTATCTCAACCAAGAAATCTTTATACTGCATATTACAGAAATAAAAGATGATTGAGAGAAATCCTTCCTGAGAGTTTTTATATATGTGTAATACCATTTTATTCTGATCTAAAGAATACTTTGTTATTTCATTATTTGGTGGGTAATTTGTCATAGCCAGAAACCTATATCATCATATGTTACTCATGAGTGTAAATAGCAAGTTAAGTCACCCAAATCTTTAATGTGGAAGGAGTTACTCAGAAGAAAGAAGAAAATGTCTTTTTCACATGTATTTTCTTTCTAGGCCAGGGAAGCCTTTAAATTCATTTCCTACAGTAGTGCAGTAGAGAATGTGATTCCCCTCCCTTCACTCCACTCCCTACCTATATAGGCTGTAGGATTATCCTGTTCAGAGGAAGATTGATCCTGTGAAAGTATCCTTTTTATAATAAGACCACATTAATCTTGGGGGGAGGGTGAAAAAAAAGATGAGACAATGATAGCACTGGAAGTTTAAAGGTACTTTTGGGAAGTACTTATAAATTTCCTTCACCGATTTCAAGTAGTTCCTAATTACTAAGTGCTAGGTGTTAGAAACAAATGCTTGTCCCTTGGTACTGAAAAAAAGAACTAGTGCTCAAGGAGTTTTCTCAGCAAGGCAATTTTACTTTCTGCAGAAAGGGTGCTTCTTGGAAGCCTAATTGTCATGAGAGCACACCAAACAAAGAAAAGCAGAGGTTTTTATCCCTGACTTATTGGGTCCTTACTGCTGTGTCCTGTCTCCATTGGCTGGAGCTGGACTGCACAATCTAGACTGTTTCCGATTGGCTAAAAACTTAAAACTTTCCTAAATAGATAAACGCGCAATGGAAAACAAAGGAAGGGGGTTGTTTACGGGAAACTAGGAGAATAATAACATTTCCAAATAAGGAAGGGGCGCGGGCTGTAAGCCGGGAAATGCCTGGGCATGTTCGGACATGTCTGAGTGGGTTATAGTCCAGAACAAATAACCTGTTTAAAGTACAAGGACATAGAATATACTTATTCCCTTCCTATATTTAACAGCCACATAGGGCTTAACAAAGAGTTATTAGCAAAAAGCAAGGGAGCTTGAAGGAAGTTAATTTCTAAAAGAAACTATTATTTCTAACACTTATTATTTATTCTTTAACAAAAAGGGAAACTTTGAAGAGGAACTTTTTACTTTTCACATAGGGATCCATTAGTCCTTGAGAATTTAACAGTGAACCAATATAGATGTATTTTGCCATCCTTACAGAACATGCGGTGTAAGAAGTACCTTTAATGCCTACCTACACACTTCTTTCTCGAAGTACCCAATTAAGTGCAAACTCTTAATGTCTTTAGTGTTTTATAGTAAAGCAAAAAAATCCTTATTTAGAATTAGAAGTACAGGCCTATGCAACATGGCAAAACCCCATCTTTACCAAAAAATACAAAAATTAGCTGGACATGGTGGCACACTTATGTAGTCTCAGCTACTTGGGGGCCGAAGTGGGAGGATTGCTTGAGCCCAGGAGGCCAAGGTTGCAGTGAACCATTTTCGCACCGTTGCACTCCAGCCTGCCAGCCTGGGTGACAAAGCGAGACTTTACCTTAAAAAAAAAAAAAAAAGGACAGCTTACAAAATATTTTTTCCCCTCAATGCTGAAAGGAAGGTTTCTAGTCATAGAGATGCATTTACAGTGACTTTTTCCCAAGTGAACCATCTCCTACTTTTTATCTGATAAAATCTAATACAATATTTAATACTCAGTTATGAAAATTAGGTGTCTTGAGAAGATTGTTTGAGAATGTGGGTTTGATATAATGATTCTGAATTGCTTAAAAATGATTTTTGCTTTTAGAGGATAGTGGGACCTAATTCATCTAAATGACAGTTATAAAGTTAGATGAACTTTAATTGCGATCTAATCCTCTCATATTATAGTTGAGGGCTCTTAGGAGCAAAGGTGCCATGTACCCATCCAGAGTTGCGTGGTGTTTTGTGTACAGTCCTTGGCCAGCATTTTTTAAACTTTTTATTTTTTAGTTTTTTTGAGACTGAGTTTTGCTCTGTTGCCCAGGCTGGAGCGCAGTGGCATGATCTTGGCTCACTGCAACCTCCGATTCCCAGGTTCACGCAATTCGCCTGCCTCAGGCTCTTGAGTAGCTGGGATTACAGGCACGCACCACCATGCCTGGCTAATTTTTGTATTTTTAGTAGAGATGGGGTTTCACCATGTCGGCCAAGCTGGTCTTGAACTCCTGACCTCAAGTGATCTGCCCGCCTTGGCCTCCTGAAGTGCTGGGATTACAGCCATGAGCCACCGTGCCTGGCCAGCATTTTTTTACTTTAAACCAAAGGAATAAAAATGAATTGAAAAGGGCTCAAGCACCTGTTAAGCCCTGGTCACAGGAATGTTACGTTACATAATGTGCTATTTTGGTCTGGTTCCAGAAAAACAGGTGAATCAATTCAAACCTGCTGTAGTCTGTATAGGTAGACAATGGCATTTTATAGGGGCAGGAAATATTGGAGAAACTTAACTGTGCTTCCTCCTCAATAGTATTGAAAAGTGAGGGAAATGAGAAGGAAATTATTCAAAGGAATATACCACATCTAAACTGTATAGGAAATTAGGTGTACCTGAGATGAATAGGGGTATGGCTTCATCATTCTCCCTTCCCCAAGTGTGATCTTCTTTGTTTCTGTATTTTACCCTTCAAACTAGCTATTTTGCACAACACAGAAGGTATTTTTAGAAATTATGTCTTTTTGGTGAATTAAATGTCTTGTTTTTCGAATCAGTTAGGTTGCCTTTAACTCGTAAATTACTTTTAGTTCTTTCTGATTTGCTGATTAAGCATGTATTATATATACGTGCAAACTTTCAGTGTCCTTATTTTCAAGAACCTTTTTATAATGTTTGCAATCTGACGTCTTACATGTAATCCTAATTTCCTGCCAAATGACTGTGTTCTGTTTCCCAAATATATCTTCCTAACTCTGACTGTGTCTTCAATTTTAAATTTTTTGCTTAGATATTCTTTTTCCATTAATATCCTGTTGAAATCTAGCCCATTTTATAGAGTAGTGTTTCTCAAACTGTGTTTTAAGGTAGTGGTTCCCAACCTTTTTGGCACTAGGGACCAGTTTCATGGAAGACAATTTTTCCACAGGCTGGGGAGGAGGGAGGGGGATGGTTTCGGGATGATTCAAGCACATTACATTTATTGTGCACTTCATTTCTATTATTATTGCATTATACTATATAATGTAGAATCAGTGGGAGCCCTGAGTTTGTTTTCCTGCAACTGGACGGTCCCATCTGTGAGTGATGGGAGACAGTGACAGATCACCAGGCATTAGATTCTCATAAGGAGTGTGCAACGTAGATCCCTCACATGTGTAGTTCATAGTGGGGTTCATGCTCCTATGAGAATCTAATGCCATTGCTGATCTGACAGGAGGCGGAGCTCAGGCACTAATGCCAGCAATGGGGAGCGGCTGAAAATACAGATGAAGCTTCCCTCTTCACTCACCCGCTGCTCACTTTCTGCTGTGCGGCTGGGTTCCCGAGTGGGGAATCCTGGTCTGGTCTAAGGAATACCTGAGTCAGAATCTCCAAAGGTGTTTGTCAGCCCTTTTCCATATATTATTTAGTAGATCTAGGGTGGGGTCCACAAGTATGATCTGTAGCCTACTCCTGCTTTAGACCAATGTGTATTTAAAAGAAGCCCCATGCACCTATACATGTAGGTCTAGGAAATAGTGTCTGTGGCATTAAACAACCCAGTGGCCTGCAGTGGAATGGGGTGGGCCAGCCATAGGGTTCACCAGCAGTGCTGATAGCTTTCTCTATTAATGGAGTCTAAGGTTACATGCTTGTCTTCACTTTTTACAAAGCCTGTCTTCTCTGTGATAAAAGATAGCCTATGGAAGGTGATGTGAAAAGCCTAAAGGTAAAGAGTCTGACAAGGCTGTCATAGTAATCCAAGTCTAGATAGGTCACTTGTTACTCTGCTTTTTATGGTTTCTACTTTCTTCCTTATGTCGAAAGCTGAAGTAATTGCAGATGAGAAGAAATACATTTGAGGCTTATGAATGACACCTTGCTCGGCTGTTATTGTGAAGCATTGGTGTCATTGCTATTTATGCACATTCTGTGTTTTGGTGAACTAATGATTTTTTTGTTTTTATTTATTTTTTCTTTCTGCAGAAATAATAGTGTAATCCTTGCTGATGAAATGGGCCTAGGAAAGACCATCCAGACCATATCATTCCTCTCCTACCTGTTCCACCAACACCAGCTGTATGGCCCCTTTCTTATAGTCGTCCCTTTATCCACCCTCACCTCATGGCAGAGAGAGTTTGAAATCTGGGCACCAGAGATTAACGTAGTGGTTTACATAGGTGACCTGATGAGCAGAAATACGGTGTGTAAACAAAAAGAGCTGGGATAGAATCTGTGTTATAAATGTAATTTGGAAATTGACTTAAAGCCTTTAGTAGATCATTAGTAAAATTTTTGGTTATTATTCTGATACTGTGCTATGTTCTCAATATTAGGAGGTTTATCGGTCACAAAAGTGCAACTCAGATGTTCTTTAACAAATATGCTTACTAGTTAAAAAGCAACAGCAGTATGTGCGTGGGAATCTCTTTTAGCTGGGTTGCAATATTAAATTTTTCTTCTCTCTGCCCTTTTTACTTCTAAGACTGCTTTATATGAGATAATATGGAGTTAATACTTTGTGTAATATTAATATTAGTTTTGCTATCTCAATAGACATATTACTGAAAATCATTCTTCGAATTTGTTTCTTAATTTCTTAAACAGTGAGGTTGCATAACTTATAAAAAAGGAATAAAAGTAAAGGAAAACAAGCTATTTTAGGGCTATAGAAATAAGAATTATCCTAACCTGTTACCAAACTTTATTTGGGCATCATGAATTTAGAACACAGTGACTTAAGTTTATCTTTGTTTAGCAGATCTTTTCTTTATAGTAACTTTTTTTTAAGGCACCTACTGTGTGCTAGATGTTGCGCTGGGTGCTTTATGTATAATACCTGTAATCTTCATGATAGTCTCCAAAGTTGATGGCATTCTTTCCTACTACTGTTGAAGAATTGACTCAGAGAGTCTTAACACGTGACCCTAGCAAGCAAGAATGTGGCAGAGCTTGGATTTGGACACAGGTGTATCTATCTAGTCCAGAGCTTTGCTCTTATATAAACTATTTCTGGGAAATTGCTTGTAATAAGAGCAAGCCATCAGCAGTGTTTAAACATTTGAGTTGCGTGTTGTAATCATATATTTTCATGCAAATTCAAATTTATTTTTAGTAAATACTCATTAAAATTGTGTAACTTAAACACTGGCTGATTTCATTGGCCTAATTTTGAGTTTCTAAGAGTACAGTTTTAGCTTTGTTAAATCATTTGTTAACCATTAAAGAAGAAAAAAGAGACATTTATGGGTTTACAAGTAAATAGCTTAAAGCACTACATTCCAAAAATGATTGCAGACAAAGAAAATGAACTCTAAAAAATTGTAGTCAGAGAAATTTTCTTTGCTATCTCCAGTTCTTCTTTTCTTTGTTCTTTTTACCCCTACTTGGTGGCGATCACCTGCAGGCACTTACTGTCTCGTTCTCCAGTTCCTAACTTGATAGCCAAACTGCAAGAGCTTTGTCATGAGTCTTCGTGCTTGCTGAGTGTCCAGTTATACTTCAGTATGAATGTGCTCATCTTTGTGTTCTTTTACATTGACATTATCATGCGTATTGCATTATATTTTCATCTTATAATCCTCCCTTTTTGTTGGGGGACATATCTCTTTGGTCTATGGTTGATGAAATTCCAAAGGTTGGAATTTGTTTTACTTGTTAATATATGTATTTTCCTATTCAAAAAGTAAATAAATTGCATTTTTAAAAGAAATTTTTTTTTCTTTTTTTTCTTTTTTTTTTTTTTTGAGACGGAGTCTCGCTCTGTCGCCCAGGCTGGAGTGTAGTGGCACAGTCTCGGCTCACTGCAAGCTCCGCCTCCCAGGTTCACGCCATTCTCCTGCCTCAGCCTCTCCAAGTAGCTGGGACTACAGGCGCCCGCCACCACGCCCGGCTAATTTTTTGTATTTTTAGTAGAGACGGGGTTTCATCGTGGTCTCGATCTCCTGACCTCGTGATCCGCCCGCCTCAGCCTCCCAAAGTGCTGGGATTACAAGCGTGAGCCACCACGCCCGGCCTTTAAAAGAAATTTCTAAGGATCTGGGAGATCCCTTGTTGAGTTCAAATCGCCAGGGTTCAGTAGCTATTGAAGTGCATTTTCTTCATTAGATGTGTTTCTGGGGGCCAGTTTCTTCTGATTCTGGCAATAAAGCTTTTGCTGTTCAGTGGTCAGTGTTTTTAATTCTAACTCTTACTGCTTTATAGTTTGGTTGCTTAGGTCATTTTAGAATGTGAGATATTCATTGAATTCTAATCAGATTTATTTTTTATTTGGCATGTTTCTATTACATCGATCACAACACTTATGTGATATAGAAAGGTAGAAGTAGAAATTATGTCTTAATTATGTTTTTTTCTTTTAGATAAGGGAATATGAATGGATTCATTCCCAAACCAAAAGATTGAAGTTCAACGCACTTATAACAACATATGAGATCCTCTTGAAAGATAAGGTGTGTAATTAGTATCTAAAAGGCTAAATCTTTTCCAGTGCGACTTGTCCAGATGATAGGGTCTGTTACTTTTCTGTGGAGCATGTTAAAAATAAATACATGAAAGTTAAAAATAAAAAAACAAATGGTAGGGTCTGTACCTCCTACTTGCCATGTTACTTTTCTTCTCTTATTTCAAAAAGCAAGCAAATGAACAACCAGAAAAATTACTTTACAAAGGATATTAAGGTTATAAATAGAAAACAGAACCCTATAGATGAGGGGACCTTAGGTCACCAAGTCCAATTGAATTAAACAGAATGAAAGGGTATTGAATAGGTCAGTAACTTACCTGAGATTATTGTCAGTCATTGGATGCCATCTCAGGTATTTGCCTTGAATGTCATCTTAGGCATTTCCTATTGTATCATTGTTAAGGCATTTCTCCAGAAAAGATGATGTGAATGGTCTTTGTGAGGAGGACAAAAATAAGAAGCTCTTTAAATACCGCCTTTCTGCTAAAGAAATATATGTGGTAGGTAGATCCCATTGGTATTAAGTGCAAACAAGTTGAGTTTGGTGGCTCTTGGTGTTTGTGTGCTTCAGGGTTGGGGTATAGAATAGGCAAGAGAAGGACCATAATTAAGGGGAGAATACAGAATCATGTGGTTTTTTATTTTATTTTTGCCCAGCATAGCAATTTTTGTGTTCTTGCTGTGGGGCATGCAGTAATAACTGGTATAGAGGCCCACCTATACCTTTTAGATGATGATACTCTCTTTTGAATAGCTACCAATCTGGCAACTAACAGAATAAACAGAAGAGTCCTGATATATATTGTCAGTGAAGAATAAATGTGTCTATTTATACCTTTGTAATGGTATTTATACAGAGATAATTAACACTTGAAAGCATTTTTGGGTTCCCTTCTGACCTGGTGGCTCGTTCTGTTTTGTTTTTACTTTAGACTGTGCTGGGCAGTATTAACTGGGCCTTTCTGGGAGTGGATGAAGCCCATCGGTTGAAGAATGATGACTCTTTATTGTATAAAACTCTGATTGATTTCAAGTCCAACCATAGGCTCCTGATTACGGGGACCCCTCTTCAGAATTCCCTCAAAGAGCTCTGGTCCTTGCTGCACTTTATTATGCCGGAGAAGTAAGCTCCTTCCTGTGTATTTCAAAAGATGCTAGAATGTCTGAAATGCCAATGCTTTTTAACTTTCTTAGTAGACCTTAGGGAAAACAGATGGCATGGTTTGGGGAAAGCAAAGCATCAAATGGAGGCAGGGATGGCAGTAATAAAATGTTTCATAATCAATGAAAGAAGCCACAGAAATTAGCCTGTTAAGGTGGAAAGCAGTATCGTCTGCTGAAAGGCTGAATTAGTTAATGCACTTGGGAAATAATTGTTAAATAGATAACAGCAGACCTTTTCACTGTTGGTATAAGATAATCAATATAAGTAAAATGAAATATACAAGGTACACAAGCACTGAAAAGTATGTTACACTCAAATATCTGATAGCCGAAACATCAACTTTACATCTTATTCACATATTACTAAAGAACTGTGGAATGTGTTTATTGAAAAGATTTTTAAGGGAGAGATGATATGCACATTTCATAAAACTTAAAATTATCCAATGGTATTCAGTGATACTTAGAATAACATCTATATTCATTAATTTGGAGGACCCCACTCAGTCTGGCCCCTTGATAATAGTCTGATTCCTCTCATCCACTTTCTCCATCACTCATTATGCTTCATCCATTCGGCCATCTTCCTGTCCCTTAAACATGCCAAGCCATTACTATTCCTTCTTGACTAGAATTATATTTCTTCTTATCTTCACATGGCCAACCACCTTAATGCTTCAGCTCATCTTATATGACCACCTCCTTTCAGAAATCTTTGCAGACTGCCTAACCTAAAGTAGCCCTTTAGACATCTTATCCCTAACCTGTTTAAGTTTCTATATAGCATCTCTTTTTGAATTTATGTTCTCATTCATCTCATGTCATTAAATTATGTATGAAAATCGCAGGGATTTTGTTTGCTTGATTCATTGCTGGTTCACATTGCCTAGAATAGCACCTGGTGCACAGTAAACAATTCAGTTAATAGTTGTTCAATTGATAGGTATACGCTCTACAATCTTTTTTTTTTTAATTCAGGATTAAATTTTATTTTTTACTTTTATTTTTATTTTTTAAATTTTAAATTTAAATTTGTTTAGTAAATTTATAGTTTGCAACCATCATCATCGTCCAGTTTTAGAACATTTTCTTCATCCCAAAAAGTTCCCCTTGCTTGTTTGCAGTTAACCTCTGCTTCCACATATAGCCTTACGCAACCAATAATCAGCTTTTGTCTCTAGAGATTTACCTTTTCTAGAAGTTTTATAGAGGTGGAATCCTAATATGTAGGCTTTTGTTTCCGGCTTCCTTCACTTAGCATATTTTTTTGAGATTCCTTCATGTCAGAGTCTGTCAGTAGGTGTTCTGTTTTATTGGGTAATAATATTTCATTGCATCCAGTTACCAGTTGATGGACATTTGGATTGCTTTGTTTTGGGGTTATTATATCTTTGTGTGGACATATGTTTTTCTTTCTCTTGCTTAGTGACTTAGGAATAGAGTTGCTGGATTGTTTGGAAAGTTTATATTTAACATTTTAGAAACTACCACTCTGCTTTCTAAAGTGACTACCATTGTGCAGTCCTACCAAAAATGTTTGAAGGTTCTAGTTTCCCTGTGTCATCACCAGGACTTGGTGCCTTGTCAGTCTTTTTGATTCTAGCCATTCAGGCGAATGAGTGTCATTGTGGTTTTGACTTGCATTTCCCTAATGACTAATGATGTTGAACGTCTTTTCATGTGTTCATTAGCCATTGGTATGTCTTTGGTGAAATTTCTATTCAAGTGTTTTGGCATTTAACTCAGGCCTCGTGTTCCGTCATTGGAACTCTCAGCATGTGGGAATTATTTATATCCTACTGCTCAAGGTCATTGCCAAGATCTGATTGCAAAAATTCAAAAAATTGCAACCTCCATCATAAATGGGTTAAAAAAATGGGATTGTTTGTCTTATGATGAGTTGGAGAGGTTTTTTATTTCTTTAAAAAAATTCTTAAGTACAAGTGCTTTATCAGTACAGTCCCCAACTTTCTATAGTTCGATGTGAAATGTTTTGACTTTTCAGTGGTATGAAAGCAATACACTTTCAATAGAAAGTATATTTTGAATAAACACAACCATTCTGTTTTTCATTTTCAGTGTAATATTCAATAAATTACATGAGATATTCAACTCTTTATTATAAAATTGGCTTTGTGTTAGGTGATTTTGCTCAATAGTCTAATGATAAGTGTTCTGAACACATTTAGGGTAGGCTAAGCTGTGATGTTTGGTAGGTTAAGTGTATTAAATGCATTTTTTTTTTTTTTTTTGAGACGGAGTCTTGCTCTGTCGCCCAGGCTGGAGTGCAGTGGCGCCATCTTGGCTCACTGCAAGCTCCGCCTCCCGGGTTCACACCATTCTCCTGCCTCAGCCTCTCCGAGTAGCTGGGACTACAGGCGCCCGCCACCACGCCCGGCTAATTTTTTTTGTGTTTTTAGTAGAGACGGGGTTTCACCGTGGTCTCGATCTCCTGACCTCGTGATCCGCCCGCCTCGGCCTCCCAAAGTGCTGGGATTACAAGTGTGAGCCACCGCGCCCGGTCCCTATTAAATACATTTTTGATTTAACAATATTTTCAACTTACGATGCGTTTTTCAGGACATGACCCTGTTGTAAGTTGAGGAGCATCTGTATATAATTTGAACATATTTTATCCCAATCTGTGGCTTCTTTTCACTTTTTAAATGTCGTCTTTCAAAGAGAAAAAGTTACTGATTTTGATGAAGTATAATTTATGGATTTCTTTGTATGGATTGTGCTTTAGATATATCTGAGACAGATTTGCCTAACCTATGGAAACGAAGACTTGCTTCTTTATTTCCTTCTAGAAGTTCTAACTTATATATTAGGTCAGAGTTACATTTTGTTTATAGTGTGAAGTGTGAGTGCCTTAGTTCATTTTTTTGCAGTAGAATTTGGGAAATTGTTCTAGTATCGCTTGTTGAAAAGAATATCTGTTCTCCATTGAATTGCCTTGACACCTTTGTTGAAACTCAGTTGACACCGTAAATGTCATGCTTTGTTTCTGGACTGTCAGTTCTGTTTTATTAATACATATTTCTGTCCTTCTGCTAATGTCACACTGTCTTGATTAATGTAGCTTTCAACTGCTTTTTTATTTTTTATTTTTATTTTTGAGACGGAGCCTTGCTCTGTCACCCAGGCTGGAAGTGAAGTGGCACAATCTCAGCTCACTACAACGTCTGCTTCCCGGGCTCAAGCGATTCTCCTGCCTCAGCCTCCCCAGTAGCTGGGATTACGGGCACGCACCATCATGCTCAACTAATTTTTTGTATTTTAGTAGAAATGGGGTTTTGCCATGTTGGCCAGGCTGGTCTCGAACTCCTGACCTCAAGTGATCCACCGTCCTTGGCCTCCCAAAGTACTGGTATTATAGGCATGAGCCACTGCACCCGGCCTAGACTGCTTTTTAAAAATGGAGAAATACAAGTTCCATTTTCTTCTTTTTCAAAATTGTTTTGGTTATTCTAGAGTTCTTGGTACTTCCATATACATTTTAGGATCAGGTTGTTAATATCTGCAAGAAAAATATGGAATTTTGATAGAAATTGTGTGGAATCATATATCAATTAAAGCAAAATTATTAATATTGAGTCTTCTAATCCATAATCATGGAAAGTTTTCTCCATTTATTTAGATTTTCTATAATTTTTCTCAGTGTTTAGTGGTTTTTAGTTTAGAAATCTTATACATTTAAAATATTATTTTAATTCTAACTATTTTGAGTGGAATTTTTAAAAATATAACCTATTATAGAACTACAGTTGGGTTTTGTATATTGATCTTACATCCTGCAAACTTGATAAACTTACTGTTTCTACTGTGTGTGTGTGTATGTATGTGTATATTGTTCTGTATTTCTTAGTATTTTTCTATAGACAGGATTATGTTTTCTGTACCTAAAGGTTTCTTTTTCAAAGTGGATGTTTTTTATTTCTTCTTCTTGCCTTATTGTATTGGCAGGAACCTCCATCTTAACTAGAATTGGCGGGAGCAGGATGTTGGCTATAGATTTTTTTTGTAGATAACCTTTATTGGGTTGAGGAGGTTTTCTTCTCTTCCTAGTTTGTGAGGTTTTAATAAAGAATGGATATTAAGTTTTGTCAAATGCTTTTTTTCTGTGTCTGTTGAGATGACCATGTGGTTTTGTCCTTTAACAATATAGTATATTACATTAATTGCTTTTTAGACATTAGGCCAACTTTTTTTTTTCTAGCATAAATCTGACTTGTTAACAGTGTTTAATACTTTCTATGCGTTGCCAGATTCAGTTGGCTAATATTTTGTTAAAGATTTTTGCATCTATTTGGTGCTTTTTTTTTTTTTTTTGAGACAGAGTTTCTGTCTGTTGCTCAGGCTAGAGTGCAATGGCACGATCTCGGCTCACTGCAACCTCCACCTCCCAGGTTCAAGCAGTTCTCATGCCTCAGCCTTCCAGGTAGCTGGGATTACAAGCATGCACCACCATGCCCGGCTGGTGGGGTTTTGCCATGTCAGCCAGGTTGGTCTCAAACTCCTGGCCTTAAGTGATCTGCATCTGCCTGTCTCCGCCGCCTAAAGTGCTGGGATTACAGGCGTGAGCAACTGTGCCTGGCCGCATCTGTGTTTTTGATTTTAATTAGGATTTTAGTCTACAGCTTTTTGTTTTGTTTTGCTGTTTACGTTGCTTTGGTTTTGGGATCATAAAATGAATTGGAGAGTTTTTCCCTTCTGTTTTCTGAAGGAGTTTGTGTAAGTTTAGTGTTATTTCTTCTTTAAATATTTACTAGAATTCACCACTGTAGCCATGTCAACCTTCACTTTGTGGGAAAATTTTTAATGACTAACCTGGTTTCCAGTTACAGGTTCACTTAAGTTTTCTGTTTCTTCTTGACTTAGTTTTGTTAATTTATGTCTTTCTAGGAGTTAGTCTATCTCATCTAACTTGTCCTAATTTGTTGGCATAAAGTTACAGTATGCTCTCAGCCTTTTAATTTTAGTTTTCTTTTTTAAGAGACATGGTCTTTCTCTGTCACCCAGGCTGAGTGCAGTGGTATGATCATAGTTGACTGTAACCTCAAACTCCTGGGCTCAAGGGATCCTCCCACTTCTGCCTCCTGAGTAGCTGGGACTATAGGTGTGCACCACAATGCCCAGCTAATTTTTAAAATTTATTTTTTGTTATTTGTAGAGATGGGATCTTGCTGAGTTGTCCAGGCTGGTCTCCAACGTCTGGGCTCAAGTGATCCTCCTGCCTCTGTTTCCTAAAATGCTGAGATAATAGGCATGAACCACTGTGCCTGGTAGATTCTTTTAAGAATCAATAGTGATTAAAGTTAATTTTTTTGATTATGGTAATTTGTATCTTAGCTCTTTTTCTTGGTCAGTTCTAGCTAAGGGCTTAACAATTTTGATGCTCTCAAAGAACCAACTTTTGACATCATTGGTTTCTTCCTCTGTTTTTTCTTTTTTTTTTTTTTTTTGAGACGAAGTTTTGCATTTGTTGCCCAGGCTGGAGTGCAGGGTGCGATCTCAGCTCACTGCAACCTCCACCTTCTAGTTTCAAGCGATTCTCCCGCCTCAGCCTCCTGAGTAGCTGGGATTACAGGCACCTGCCACTACACTTGGCTAATTTTTGTATTTTTAGTAGAGACGAGGTTTCACCAAGTTGGCCAGGCTGGTCTTGAACTCCTGACCTTGTGGTTTGCCTGCCTTGGCCTCCCAAAGTGCTAGGATTGCAGGTGTGGGCCCCCGTGCCCGGCCCCTCTGTTTTTCTATTTATTTCCACTCTCAAAGGTTTCCGTCCTTTGCTTGCTTTTCATTTAATTTTCTCTTTTTCTCTTAAGATACAGTTTAGATTATTGATGTAAAACTTTTTTCTTTTCTAGTTGTTTAAAGGTATGTTTACTTCTATGTACTGCTTTAGCTGCATCCCATAAGTATTGATAATTTTGTGTTTTTGTTTTCATTTGATTTCATCTATTTTCTAAATTCTCTGTGATTTATTCTTTGAAGCTTGGGTTTTTCAGAAGGATGGTGTTTAATATCCATATATTTAGGGATTTTCCAAATGTCTTATACTTCAGTTTTATCTTAGAGAACATGCTTTACATGAATTTATTATGCCTTATTAAATAGTCATAGTATGCTTTCTTTCCTGGAGACTGTCCCGTAAGTGCTTGTAAAGAATAATCTGTATTCTGCCTTTGTTTGACTGGTGTTTTGTAAATATCCGTTCAGTGTGGTGTTAATGGTGTTGTTCAAGACTTTTATATCTTTTCTAACTGCCAGTTTAGTTGTACTTTGAATTATTGAGAATGAAATATTTTAATTTTTAACCGTAGTTGAGTTTTTGTCTTCTAGTCATTTTTTGCTTCATGTATTTTGGGGTTGTTCTGTTAGGTATGTATCCATTCATAACTTTTGTATGTTCCTGAGGTATTGACCTTTTTCTGGTCAATACCAGAATGCCCCATTTGACCTCTAATGATATTTATTGTTTTGTAAATCCATTTTGTGTGATTTTATTATAGCTCCTCAGCTCTCTTCTGATTCCTGTTTGCATGATATATTGTTTTCCATCATTTGAACTGGTTACCATTTGCATGGTATACTGTTTTCCATCATTTTACTTTCAACTTAACTTCTTTCTGTAAGTCTAAAATATGTCTTATAGACAACCTGTACTTGGATGTACCTTTTTTATCCAGGCAAATAATCCTTGCCTTTTGATTGGAATATTTAGTTCATTCACATTTAACAGAATTAATAATATGGTTGGATTTATTTCTACTATTTTACTATTTGTTTTCCATATGTCTTACATCTTTTTTGTTCCACTTTCTCCTTTATTGCCTTCTTCTGTTTCAGCAAGTATTTTTCAGTGTGTCATTTTAATTCCTGTTAATTTTTTGCTATTAAAAAGTTTTTAATTGATTGCTCTAGGGATTATTGTATGCATCAGTCTTCTTCAGGTTAGTACTGACTCAGTTCTGGTAAAATAGGGCAACGTTGCCCGACTGTAGCTCCATTTTCACTCCTTATGTTATAAATCCAAGAATACAAGGATATAATTATTGCTTTCCACAGGTTTGTCTTTTAAGGACATATAGAAAAGAGAAAAATATATATATATTATCTTTCATATTTATCCATATATTTGATCATTTTCAGTGATCTTCATTTCTTCCTGTGTATTCAGGTCGCTGTTGGGTATTGCTTTCTTTTAGTCTGAAGGGCTTCCTTTATTTACATATTGCAAATAAGAATATGCTGGCTTAGATAATTAAAAGGTGTCCCGTATCACATAGTCAGTACGTAGATAGACCAAGATCAATAGCAAATCTTCTGTGACCAAGGCCAGTGTCCTTTGAACTTCAAGTTCTAAGAGAAAAAAATACATCCTTCCTAAAACCATTGAGAGTAAGATCACCCTACATAGTAAGAGTTATGAGACACAGTGGGAACACCTGTGCTTGTTTTTATAGAAAAAGAATTGTGGTATGTAGTTTCTACCAGTGAATACTTAGCCATGATTTGCTTTTGTGTACCTAGCTGCTGAAGTGGATGGTAGGGATTTTTGCTCCTAAGTGGTCATAATTAGCTTTTTCCTGCCATTAATCAGCTGTGGCATTCCACTCAGCATGGGCTATGTTTGGAAAAATGTCATATATCCTTCTTTCGTAATTGGAGAGAGGAACTTTCAATTACTTTATCATTCAGGGAGTCTCTTTCCAAAATTTTCCTTTGGCCAGTTGAATCAATTGTGGAATGATAGGTTAGAGTTAGAGATGCAAGATTTTTTCTGTGAAAGAGTTATTTTTTTCTTTGAAAATTTTGTGTTTAAAGCATTGTCATTTTCAAATAAAGTTTCAAAATTGTTGTTCACAAAGATGTGTATATAAAAAGGAAACCAATTAGTTAAGGAGTTCAGATTTGCCCTTATTTCTGCCTGAGCTTGCTGTATGGGTAACTATAGTCTTGGGAAGTATTTTGCCTCATCCTCAGCAGAAGTTCCTGAGGTACCTTAGGACTCTACACAGCTTTTGAAGAAAGGATCCACTGAAGAAAAACTATTGTAAAGGAGAGAATTAGGTTTAGTCAAATAGCTTTTGAACTTCCCCACTCAAATGTTACAGGCTATTGTTTCAAAATCCAAGTTAGTCCTCTGTTTAACCAACTGAAATTCTGTTTCCTTAGTATAGAGTCTCAGTGCCTTTCCTGCAGGGTGGCTCTGACAGGGAGTACACAATGACTAACCATATTGTGAATACTTATCAATCAATAGCTTCATTTTGTACGTACTGTTTGCAAAGCATGGAACTTCGTATTAAAGGTAGAAAAAGATACAACAAGATTGAAAAATTCGGCTTATAAAGACCATCATGTGCAAATATATACTTCAGATTTACCCCAGAAAACAAGTCAGTTTGATAGCATGTATTTCAGAGATTACGTTTTTTAGTGTTGGGATGATTTTTAAAATTTCTATTTCTGTCGTCTAGGGCAATCTCTTAATTTTTTTTGCACTTTTCCTTTTACGTATTTACTGTGTGACTTTTAGCATACCATTTTAACTGCTTTGGTTTAATTTCCTTTGTTGGTCCTTACTAAAGTAACCTATTTTTCTAAAATTCCGTGTTCTGCAGTTATAAAGATCAGAATTTTTTCTAGTTCTGTGAGAGACAAATATTAAATACAGAAGTTGATAGCAGGGATTTATCTAAAATATGAATCCTTAGATGTAACATGGTGTCTTTATACATCACCACTATGACCTTATACCTTTTCTATAATATTATAAATTAATAATATATTTTAATTATAAAATTATATGTTATATTTAATATATGTATTTTATATTATAAATTAATAATTGTTTTCAGGGCAGCAGACTTTTTCTAAAGAATCTGATAGTAGGCTGGGCGTGGTGGCTCACGCTTGTAATCCCAGCACTTTGGGAGGCTGAGGCGGGCAGATCATGAGGTCAGGAAATCGAGACCATCCTGGCTAACATGGTGAAACCCCGTCTCTACTAAAAATACAAAAAATTAGCCGGGTGTGATGGCGGGCGCCTGTAGTTCCAGCTGCTCGGGAGGCTGAGGCAGGAGAATGGCGTCAACCCGGGAGGCGGAGCTTGCAGTGAGCCGAGATTGCACCACTGCACTCTAGCCTGGGCGACAGAGCCGAGACTCTTTCTCAAAAAACAAACAAACACAAACAAAAAACTCAGAATCTGATGGTAAATATTTTTGGTTCACAGCCCACACAGTCATTGTTAGCCACTCATCTCTGCTGTTTAGAGGAAAAGCAGCCATAGAGAATTCATAAACAAATAAATGATACTTATATCTCTTCAGTGTGTGTAGATCAAGAACTAGTGTCTTATATTAACTCCCTTAATATAATAAAAGTACAGTAGGCAGGTGAAAATATTTGTTGCCTAAAACGTAGAGGAAGTAAATCTTGGAAATAAACTTTTAATTTTTTAGATTAGTAAAGTTTTAATTTATTATAACGTGTTAGGTAAATTAGCTTATTGAAATTGTCTCTCAGGTATTCAGAAAATAGCCTGATATAGTGATATTTCTACTTCTACTGATTTCCAGTCACTTCACACATTTAGGGTGTGAGGTATCATCTCCATTATTGAGATAGTTCAGCTTTCTTTCTTTTTTTTTTTTTGAGACAGAGTCTCACTGTCACGCAGGCTGGAGTGCAATGGCATGATTTTGGCTCACTGCAGCCTTCGTCTTCTGGGTTCCAGTGATTCTCCTGCCTCAGCCTCCAGAGTAGCTGGGATTACAGGCACTCGCCACCATGCCCAGCTAATTTTTGTATTTTTAGTAGAGATGGGGTTTCACCATGTTGGCCAGGCTGGTCTCGAACTCCTGACTTCAGGTGATCCGCCCGCCTCAGCCTCCCAAAGTGCTGGGATTACAGGTATGAGCTACTGCGCCCGGCCAGAGATAGTTCAGTTTTCATTGTGCATTTTAATTATTAGTTTTAATTCCTCACCTATTCTATGTTCTTGGAGTATTTGCTTAATAGCATAGCAGTGTGAGAAAATACAGTTTACCTTAGGTTTGTCAAGCTGTAGGCTTTAATGACAACTTTAGATGTCTACCCCAAAAGATCATATAATCTGCTTCCCTGTAGATGATTGTTTCAGCCCATACCAGGTGTTACTAAGGCGATGGCACCTGTAATCCCAGCTACTTGAGAGGCTGAGGCAGGAGAATCACTTGAGCCTGGGAGGTGGAGGTTGCAGTGAGCCGAGATTGCGCCACTGCATTCCAGCCTGGGCGACGGAGAGAGACTCTGTCTCAAAAAAAAAAAAAAAAAGAAATGACTATTTGTGAGTTCAGAAACGACGGTGACTCTCTTGAGGCTGTTGTGTCCATTGGCAGTACTGGCACCGGCTATCTCTGACCTTCCATCTTACCAGAGGGCATGTGCTTTGAGTAGTTACTGAGTAGTTCTAGATGATGTTGGTTACATGATAGACTGAAATATTTTATTAACTCTGAATTCAATCTGAGAATTGGAAACGTGCTATTATCCAGTGTAGACTGATGGAGTTGATTTCGTTTTGCTTTTCCCCTTTTTGTTTTCCCTTCTATTTAAGAGCTCTAGTGATTGATAATTTTGTCTTTCCTTATGGGAAAGATTCATTTTTTTACAGTTTTTTTTCCTATTCTTCTTTTCCTCAATGTGGCTAAATAACACTATACTGTTTCTTTCCTAGGTTTGAATTTTGGGAAGATTTTGAAGAAGACCATGGGAAAGGGAGAGAGAATGGCTACCAGAGTCTTCATAAGGTGCTAGAGCCTTTCCTTCTCCGGAGAGTCAAAAAAGATGTGGAGAAATCCCTTCCTGCTAAAGTGGAACAGATTCTCAGGGTGGAGATGTCAGCCCTTCAGAAACAGTATTACAAGTAAGTTCTTGTTTGGGTTAGGCCTAAAGGGTTAGAGATCAGTACCATGAAACTATTAAATAGGAGATATATATATATATATATATATTTTTTTTTTTTTGGAGACAGAGTCTCACGATTCTCCTGCCTCAGCCTACTGAGTAGCTGGGATTACAGGGATGCACCACCACGCCCAGCTAATTTTTTTTGTATTTTTAGTAGAGATGGGGTTTCTCCATGTTGGTCAGGCTGGTATTGAACTCCCGACCTCAGGTGATCCACCCACCTCGGCCTCCCAACGTTTTGTTGTTATTAAGCAAAATTTCAATACTGTTGTTATGTCTAAAATTTTTTAATAATTCCTTAACAGTTTTGTAATATCTAGTGTTTACCTTTTCCTGGTTGTCATATACATGTATGTATATCTCCGTTTGTGCATGTGCCATTTTGCTTGTTTTGGGATCGATGTAAGCTCCATGCATTTTGCTTGTTTTGGGATCTATGTAAGCTCCATGCATTTTGATTGGTTGGTATGTCTCTTAAGTATATTTTAATCAATTTATTTTTCCTTGCCTTATAAATTTTTTGAGTCAGGAAACTGAATTTATGTTTTGTAGACTTTTCTCACAGTCTGGATTTTGCTGATTCTAGCTCCATGGCATTCTTTAATATTTTCAGCCAGGTGTGGTGGCTCACGCCTATAATCCCAGCACTTTGGGAGGCTGAGGCAGGAGGATCGCTTGAGCCCAGTAGTTTGAGACCAGCCTGGGCAGCACAGTGAGACCCCATCTCTATAAAAATAAAAAAAATTTTTAAAAACCACTTTTCCTCTGAACTGTGTTTTCTGTATACTCATAAGTAAGTGTAAAGGCTTGATTAGACTCAGATTCAGTGTGACTTTAGAGGCAGAGGAATATTGTTTCACAGGATAAATGTCCTTTTTTGTGATGTTAGTGACTAATGAGGAGCGTTGCCTAGACCTGTTAATTCATTAGAGAGTACAAAAGGGTGATATTCAAATTTTATCACTCACTTGTTTATTAGGTGGAATACTTCTATAAAAAGAAACTTTCCCATGTCAGCTGAGGAACAGTTCATATAGGAAAGGCAGAATAAGATTCTTTTTTACTTTCGCCATTTTGAAAGGAAAAGATCTACTTTTCTTCAAAGGTTTTGACCAATGAGATTTACTTTGATATAATTATGAACTCATCAACTACACGTATTTATGTTTAATTCTGTCGGAGTTAATATCCATATTCATGCTCTAACAGTCCCATTTTTAGCTAGTGGGAACTTATTCAAGTTGGTTGTTGGAGTCCTTTTGACATAACCGTAACAGTAGGTTGATAGTTTCTTTGCTATCTGGAATGATAAAGTGTTCCACATCCATCTTGCACATTTCCTGCCCCAGAAGTAGAGTCAGCCATATATCCAAGAAGTTCTACATACTCCTTTACTAGGAAATGGTATTTGTTTGTTTCTGTTTTTCCTCTGAAAATAGTTTAATACTATAAAATGTAAAAGGGGAAATAGTGTTACCTTAGTAACAACATGAATGTGTCAGTTGGTCAGTGCTATTTTGGGTGTTGATTGATCGTATGATTTTTCTGGCTACTCTAGATACTTCCAGTTTGCTTAAGCTGATTTAGTTGAATTTTTGTCACATGCAGTTTAAGAGTCCTGGCTAATATTCTGTTGCCTTTAGGCTGCACAACATGCAGGATTGAGGAAAGCACTAGAGAGCCAAAGAAAGTGAGCAGAGTTACTTCAGGGCCACCAGCATTCCCCGCAATCCCTGTCCACAGGCATAGGCCCTTCTGCACTTCCCACTGTAGAGCAGCACCCATCCCCACCAAACCTCACTTCTGGGTGTGACTTCATAGACTGTCGGGTTCCGCAGTGCCCTGGAGTCCAAGGCTGTTGAGTCTGAAGGATCCTCAGAAGACTGGCCTCTCTCTGATGGTTTATGGACTATGGCAAAGATGAGGAAATGGTATTGGGAGACCACATACTGGGCACTAGGGATGCTCTTTGCAAATGCAACAAACATGGACAGAATCGGGAAATTTGTTTTTAATGGTAAAAATACGTGATGAACAGTACCACAGAGATTTTATTTGATCTTACTGATCTTATGCCATGCTAAAAATCTCACTTCCCAACCACACCAAGCGAATTCATTCTATACATACAACAAAGCTAATACTACCACCAACAATAAGAATAGTAAAAACAGGTTAAGATTTTCTTTTTTTTTTTTTTTGAGATGGAGTCTCACTCTGTCACCCAGGCTGGAGTGCAGTGGCACGATCTCAGCTCACTGCAACAGGATTTTCTTTTTACAGGTTTTGTTTTTACTTATTTATTTTTTTGCTTTTTAAGGTTATATACCATAAGAAGTGGAAGAGTTTTAAAGTACTCGAGGTAGTTTTTCTTCTGTGTCTTTAGGCCACTAATGGATACATAGATTTATTTCATTTTAGTTTTGATTTTTAGGGATTGCTTTAATTTTGTTTTTAAATTATAATATTTGTAGATTTCCAAAGGCAAACCTACAAAGCCCGGTATGTTCAAAGAAATGTAGCTTCCGTCCCTCTTCCCTCCATTCTAGTCCATCTTTCCCCATAGGTAATTATTATTATTTTTTGAGATGGAGTTTCGCTCTTGTTGCCCAGGCTGGAGTGTGAGATCTCAGCTCACCTCAACCTCCGCCTCCCAGGTTCAAGCGATTCTCCTGCCTCAGCCTCTCGAATAGCTGGGATTACAGGCATGCACCAGTACGCCCAGCTAATTTTGTATTTTTAGTAGAGATGGGGTTTCATCATGTTGGTCAGGCTGGTCTCGAACTCCCAACCTCAGGTGATCTGCCCCCTTCGGCCTCCCAAAGTGCTGGGATTAACAGGTGTGAGCCACCGCACCTGGCCCATAATTATTATTATTTTTTAACATTTTAATGCTTATCCTTTCTTTAACTTTTAATTATTAAATAAAAGCAAATGCATTTTAACTTTGAATATCCTCCTTTCTCTTAGGTAAGTGGTAGCATACCGTATACACTTTTCTCTGCCTTCCTTTTTTCCTTAATGATGCGTGCTGAAGAGCACCCCATAGTAGCTTATAGAGATAGGCCTTTACGGTGCATAGTATTCCATTGAGGATATATAGTATGGTTTATTCAACCAGTTTCCTTGTGGTAGGTATTTAGATTGTTTTACCTACTTTTATAAATAGTTCTGCAGTGAAGATAGATTCCTAAAGTGTGATTTCTAAGAGAAGCATGAAGAAATTGCACCACTCAGGAAAAAATGTACTCTTAATATTTTGGAGTTTGTGGTTAAGGAATATACATCGGTATACATGAATATATTTGTATTTCTCCTCCAAATTTGGGTAGAAAACATACTGATAAATTATTTTGTCAGATAAAATACTTTTTTACAATGTTAAAATGGGTATATAGCCTCTATTTTATGGTATGTTTTAATTTATTTAACCTCATAATGTTAGCTTATTTCTGATTTTTATATTTCAGTGAAGAGTGCTTCAGTGACAGTCATTTTCCATTCACATATGCACACACAGGTTGAGTCTCTTATCAAAAATGCTTGGGGACCAGAAGTATTTCAGATTTTGGGATATTTGCTTTATATTTACAAGTTAAGCATTCCAAATCTGGAAATCAGAACTCTAAAATGCTCTAATGAGAATTTCCTTTGAGCGTCATACTGGCACTCAGAAAGTTTTGAGTGCCATTTTGGAACATTTTAGATTTTCACATTTAGGATTCTCAGCCTTTGTGTACACACACACACTTAAATATGTGTAAAGTATGTGTGTGTAAATATGTAAAATGTATGTGTGTGTGTGTCTATATATATGTAAAGCATATGTGTGTGTTGTGTACATGTAGAGAGAGTTGTTTTCTTCTAATATTCCTGTGTTCAGTGAGGTTGAAATATCCAGCAGAATCTTAAACATTCCTAATTCTGACTGGAGATGTGAAAGATTATGATTAGACGGCAGGAGATACAAAAGGAAATATTCTTCTTTGCTTCTTAAACTTTTTTAGGCCTCTTTTTTTCCCACAATACTACTACTTTCTGTTATACTCTTCTAGTACCTGCAACTTTCTGTTTTTTTGTATCTAGTAGTATCATTATCATTTTAATTTGCAGGTGGATTCTGACCAGGAATTACAAGGCTCTTGCCAAAGGAACAAGAGGCAGCACATCTGGTTTTCTTAATATTGTGATGGAACTGAAAAAATGTTGCAACCACTGCTATCTGATTAAACCCCCTGAAGAAAATGAAAGGGAAAATGGACAGGAGATTCTTCTGGTAGGTAGTTCCTCATAATTACTTTCTCAAAAAAACGCTTAGTTTCTCTAGGTGCTTTTCATCAGAATGCTCTTTTCCTCCTTGGTGACCTATCAAGGATCATCAAAGGAAGCTTTAAAAATGGGAGAAAAAAGGTAACTATGAATGATTTGGAAAGTATAGTATCACTTATAAATGTTTTTATGGGAAAAAGAACATTTTGGGAATTGCTGGTCAACCACGTTGCTAAGGGCTTCAGAAAGCTTTAAGATGATTTTTAAAATACGGATTTTTAGAGATTAGGGAAGATTAAAATTTGTGTTTCAACATAGTTATTGGAATGTCTTTTAAATTTTCAGTCCCTCATAAGGAGCAGTGGGAAGCTGATTTTATTAGACAAACTGTTGACAAGACTTCGAGAAAGGGGGAATCGAGTGCTTATCTTCTCTCAGATGGTGAGAATGTTGGATATCCTGGCTGAATACCTAACTATTAAACACTATCCTTTCCAGGTAAGGTGATTTCAGTAATTGCTGTGGAGGGAATCAATCTGTCTCCCGCCTCCCCTCCCTAACCTTCCTACACTGGGTTGTATGCTTTGCTTGTTAAAGTAGGAAGTAAGAGTTTCTTGTTTCAAAGAAGTTAAGGTTAAGATTCCAGGAGGGTCTTAATTTTTACTTTCATGCCTTCAGGCTACCATATGAAAGTGGTCATGAGGAGACCATTCTTTTTTTGAAGGTGGGTGGGGAGGATTAGAGAAAGTCAAACTGGGCAAGATAAAAAAAAAAAGGATGTCAGATGGCATCTTACTGCATGTGTATGGTGAAAGTAGAGAGGAAGTAAGTGTGAGCTCAATTCCAGAAGCCCAAATCCTAGAAGGAGAGGGCAGTATCAGACATTCACCCCAAAAGCTGACCCTAAAAGCTGACCCTGGCTGTGAGGCTGGGAACATAGCAGAACACTGGTACTTAAAACCTTGCTAGTCCCTGAAGTAAATGATGATGGCTTCCCCTTTTTTCTGTGGAGTTCTTTAACTGGAGTTATTATCTTCACACAGTTGTCTCCTACGGGGAAAAAATTTCTTCTGCATAATAACATTTTTCTAGGTGTATATAATCTAGTAGAAACTTATTCTCTGATCTATTTATAGACACATAGACATATATGCAATTTACCTTGTCTCTTGGCATATGTTTATAGTGCTTTGATTTTTTTTTTTTTTTTTTTTTTTTGACGG